>NW_024080712.1:3207012-3271510 GCF_003009895.1 Hyaena hyaena | reverse complement strand
AAAAAAAAAAAAAAGAGTCTCATGCTTCACCAACTGAGCCAGCCAGGTAATCTTAGAGCATTTTTATCCTCCCTAAAAGGAACGCAGACCTATTAGCAATCACTCCCCTCTTCCCCCCAAACCTTCCAAATCTGGGTAATCACTAACCTACTTTGTGTCTCCAATGGATTTGCCGATTCTAGACATTTCATATAAAGCATACAATACGTGGCTTTTTATGCTTGCTTCCTTCACTTATCATAGTATTTTCAATAGGAACAAGGCTGCTAGGAATATTTGTGTGCCACCTTTTGTGTGAATAGATGTTTTCATTTCTCTTGGGGACATACCTAGGAGTGGAATTGCTGGGTCATATTACTAGTAGCTCTGTTTAATTTTCTGAGGAACGCCAAACTGTTCTCCAAAGCAGCTGTACCATTTTACATTCCCACCAGCAATATATACGGGTTCCAGTTTTTCCATGTCCTCACCAACACTTGTTATTACCTGTCTTTTCTATTACAGCCATTCTCGGGGGTGTGAAGTGGCATCTCATTGTGGTTTTATTTCTATTTTCCTCTTCGTGTACTTGGTGGTGACCGAACATGCTATCTCCATTTTCTTATCCATACCCTTTTGGTTTTATCACAGTTTTCCACGACTGTCCATTTTTCAGCAAACCTGGTGTGAAAGCACTCGGGTTTAACCGGTTCTTCAGGTCTTTACTTCCTTACAAAAGCACTTGTGTGACATAAAACTTATATTCAATAAATCTGTATGTTTTTCTCTTGTTAATCTGTCTTTTGTTATAGGGGCCCCCATAGAAAATTTAGAAGGACAGAGGGAAGGTTTTTTTCTTCCCATACATCAGATGCTTATACATCTTTATTAGAGAAATGTCTATTTCTCTAATCCTTTGCCCACTTTGAAAATTTGAGCTTTCTCTTATTGTTTAGCTATAAGAGTTCTTTATATATTCTGAATACATTTTTTTTCTCCAAACCAGTTTTTTTTTTTAGAAATGGTTTATTGTCAAGTTGGTTTCCACATAACACCCAGTGCTCATCCCCACAAGTGCCCTCCTCCATGCCCATCACCCCCCTTCCCCTCCCCCCCAACCCATCAGTCCTCAGTTTGTTCTCAGCATTCAAGAGTCTCTCATGGTTTGCCTCTCTCCCCCTCTCCCACTGTTTCCCCCCTTCTTCTCCCCCACAGTCCTCTGTTAATTTCCTCCTATTCCTCCTATACGTGCAAACATATGGTATCTGTCCTTCTCTGCCTGACTTATTTTGCTCAGCATAACACCCTCAAGGTCCATCCATGTTGCTACACATGGCCAGATTTCATTCTTTCTCATGGCCATGTAGTGGATACATTTCTTTATCAGATATATTAGTTCCATTTTTTTTCCACATTCTTTGGGTTGTCTTTTTCCTGTCATGGTATCATTAGTAGCACAGAAGTTTTTTGTTTTGATGAAGTCCAGTTTATTATTGTTGCTTGTTCTTCTGGTATCATATCTAAGAAATTGCCAAACTCAAGGTCACAAAGATTTAGTCCCGTAATTTATTCTGAGAGTTCTGCAGTGTGACTCTTCCAACTTTGTTCAAGATTGTTTCGGTTTTTCCAGTTCCCTTGGCCTTCCATCTGCATTTGAGGGTCAGCTTATCAATTCCTGCAAAGAAGTTAGCTAAGATTGGGATAGGAATTGCGCTGAATCTGGAGATCACTCATACCGTTTTGTAACCTGCTTTTTTTCCCAGTTAAATATACTGCAAGCATCTTTCCATTTCAATAATTACAGAAAGTCATAATATCTTTTTCTTATGTAATAATTCAACAAATATTTATTAAACAATTAGAAGACATAAAGTGGTATGGTTGCTGGTTATAGTGAGATGAATCAGGCACGTATCCCATCTGTGAAAAAGAGCTTTCTACCTAGAAAGGAAAATAAGACATGAACGTAAATATCTCTATTCCAAGTAGGAGAATGAGATAAAATGCTTCAAAAACAGTTATTTACAGATATGTAGGAAGGATGATAAAGCTTCCACGGAGATATGGTCATTTGGTTAGGGTCTGTCAACCTTAGCACTCCTGATGTTTGGGGATTATTCTTTGTGATGGGGGCTGTCCTATGCACTGTAGGATGGGAATTAGCAGCCCTGGTACCCACTGGATGTCAGTAGCACTCCCCTCCCCCAGTTGTGATAATCCGAAAAAAAGTCTATGGACGTTGCCAAATATAAACTATCCCTTGGGAGGGAAAATCGCCCCTGGTTGAGAACCACTGAGCTAGAACTCATATCATTTTTTTTTAATTTTTATAGTTTATTTTTGAGACAGAGAGAGATAGAACATGAGTGGGGGAGGAGCAGAGAGAGAGGGAGACAGAGAATCTGAAACAGACTTCAGGCTCTGAACTGTCAGCACAGAACCTGATGCGGGCCTCGAACCCACGGACCACGAGATCATGACCTGAGCTGAAATCGGATGCTTAACCAACTGAGCTACCCAGGTGCCCCAACTCACATCAATTTTAATGGTGGTGTAGTACATCCACGGACAATCTACAACTTATACGACTAATACTTAATTGCGTTTTCTTGTTGTATTCAATTTTCCACTACCTTTTTTTTTAATTTGAGAGAGAGAGAGAGAGAATCTTAAGCAAACTCCAAACTCCAAGCTCAGCATGGAGCCCATTGTGGGGCTTGATCCTGTGACCCTGGGATCATGACCTGAGCTGTAATCAAGAGCTGGACACTCAACCAACTGAGCCACCAAGGCACCCCTCCACTACTTTTTTAAAAATAAAACATAACTTTTAGAATCTAGTTAGCAGCTCCTTAGGATAAATAGGTACATCACACTGGACTTTTAAAAAAATTGTTAATGTTTTTATTTATTTCCGAGAGAGAGAGAGAGAGAGTATGAGCAGGGGAGGGTCAGAGAGAGAGGGAGACACAGAATCTGAAACAGGCTCCAGGCTCTGAGCTGTCAGCACAGAGCCCGACGTGGGGCTCGAACCCACGAACCGTGAGATCATGACCTGAGCCGAAGTTGGACGCTTAACTGACTGAGCCACCCACGCGCCCCTGATTTTTTTTTACTATAAAAGTTATACATGTTAAAATTATTTTTCAAACTATTTGGTAGATTGTCGGAGGCCGGCTCCGGCATGTCCAGGGGTCCCTGAAGGATGGACGGTGTCGGCGAGAGAGAGTGAGAGAGCCCTGAGATTCTTTCTGATCACCAGGCAGGCATCTCCGTCCTGTCGGTTTTGGTGTCTTTATTTAAAGGTTTGGCAACAACATGAAGTCAGAGAAAAGATTTTCTACAATGGGAGGCCTTTTGTGATAACAAGTTTTTGATATTCTGCAGAATTATCCCAGTCATAGTGAATTTACAACCAAGGAATTAACAGGATGCTCTTAGTGAAAAAGAGGATAATATATAGGTTAAGTTGTATATAGTTAGGCTAGGAGTCATTCTGTCTGGCTCTCAAGAGGATGAATGTTTCTGAACTGGTTTGTTTGTGGAAACCTATTTGATGCTGAATGTGTGAACACCATGGGGGCCCTAAATGTGTTAACCTTTTGCTTTTGGGTATGTGTTAACTACTCTTATCTATCCTCATCCTAGCTGCCAGTAGGGGAGGGTGTTTGTGGAAAGAAGGCCTTGGGGAAGGGACTGCCATACGTCACCAGTTAGAAAAGGTGTAAGTGTTAACTTAAGTTCTGCCCTTATCTGTACTTTAACTCTAAATTAGGCTCTTTGCCTTGGGTCCAGGCTCAGTTGTCTTTGATATGCAGGGCCCATAGGAAGAGGCTTTTTACAATCATCCACAGAGCTTTCATCTAAAATCTCTTTTGTAAAGGCAGGAATATGCTTTTCCTTATGAGGTATCTGTTTTCAGAATATCGGTCTGATCTGGAATATTGTGAGGCCTGGTCAATACCAGCAGGCTCATTTCCAACATGAGCCAGTAGTAGCAGAAGGAGAAACCAGTTTTGTTTCTCATGGCTGGAGCTGTGCAAACGCTGCCATTTCCTTGCTGTGACTGCCATCCAGAGAGGCCAGTGCGCCTCCTGGCAGTAGATAAAATTAAAAGGCTCTCTCTTGCTCGCTCTCTCTGTGTCTCTGTCTCAATCCCACTCTACAGAAATCTAGTCTATGGCATGTCAATTTTAAATGTTTTTATTTTTTATTTTTATTATTATTTCTTTTTTTTTTTTTTTTGGAGAGAGAGAGAGAGAGAGAGAGAGAGAATCCCAAGCAGGCTCCATGCTTAGTGCAGAGCCCGGCATTGGGCTTGATCCCATGACCCTGGGATCATGACCTGAGCTGAAATCAAGAGTCGGACACTCAACTGACTGAGCCGCCCAGGCGCCCTTCAATTTTAAATTTTTATATTTATTCAGAAGAGAAGTGGTAAAAGCCTCTTTCAATGCATTTTTATCATCATATGTGATATTTGGTCTATGCATTGCACATTTCATCTGGAGCTTTCAAAGCTATGCTTTTTAAACTGTGGATCTTGGTTTGTTAGTGAAATCAAAGAGTCATGATCAGTATTTTTTTAATGAAATAGAACAGAATAGAATAGATCAGATCAGAGAGTATTACACATAGTACGGATAGGTACTACTTCATGAGAAATTTGTTTCGTACCACAGATTTATAGATGATTGATAGATGATACATAGATAGATAGATAGATAGATAGATAGATAGATAGATAGATAGATAGATAGACAGGCACTATAACATGTATATGTCACTTTGGGTTGCAGCCAAGAAAAAAGTTAAAGCCACCATGTTCAGCAGTCTAAATATATCTTTAACATTCCTTTCTATAGCAGAATTGAAGTAGTGGATGCGGCAAGCCTAATTTTTCTTAACTAAAAGAGAACAATTAATACAACGTAAGCAAAAATACTTAGTATTAACAGCTACTCCCCAGAAAAGTAACAATACTAATTCCCATACTAAATACTGGTTTAAAAAAATTTTTAATGTTTATTTATCATTGAGAGAGAGAGAGACAAAGCATGAGCATGGAAAGAGCAGAGAGAGGGGGAGACACCGAATCCAAAGCAGGCTCCAGGCTCTGAGCTGCCAGCACAGAGCCTGACGTGGGGCTCTAACCCACAAACCACGAGATCATGACCTGAGCCGAAGTCGACACTTAACTGAGTTAGCCACCCAGGCGCCCCGATACTGGTTTTAATGTCAATTTAAAGTCAAGACTTCATTAGGGCCCCTGAGTGGCTCCGTTGGTTAAGCATCCGACTTCAGCTCAGGTCATGATTTCACGGTTCGTGGGTTCAAGCCCTGTGTCGGGCTTTGTGCTGACAGCTCAGGGCCTGGAGCCTGCTTCAGATTCTGTATCTCCCTCTCTCTCTGCCCCTGCCCTGCTCATGCTCTGTCTCTCTCTCTCTCTGAGAAATAAACATTAAAAATAATAAAAAGAATAAACAGCACTGTTGTATACCTTAAGAGGGTTGCTGATGTTTTTCAGTCAAGTTGTCTGGTACCTCTTTCTTCACTCCGTTGAAGCATTAAACATCAGTATCAAACATTTATGACTACCTGTAGGGAACATGGGATGCGGTGGCTTATATAAATGCTCTAACTCCCTTCTGCTAGAGTGTCAGTTTATATAACCAGGATGCTTTTGAATGTCTTTGTTTCATACCATGATAACAAAATAAAGTCCATGTGACCAACCGAATTTACATTATATAAATCTTTGTATTCATTTAAGACTGGACTATTGTGACAGTTAGCTACAAGGCAAAGTTAACGAAGGATTTCAATGAAATTTTATATTTCTCCCAAAGTTAAACTAGTTACTCTGACCTGAAATGATCAGATTTTCTTTTCTTTTCTTTTTTATTTTAGAGTGGGGGGAGGGGGGGGAGAAAAAGAGTGAGAGAGAGAGAGAGAGAGAGAGAGAGAATCTCAAGCAGGTTCCAGGGTCCACACTCAGCTTGAATCCCTACATGGGGCTCGATCCCACAACCCCAAGATCATGACCTGAACGGAAATCAAGTCCGATGCTCAACGGACTGAGCCACCCAGGCGCTCCAACATGATCATAGTTTCAAGGTTGCTGAAGCCAAAATTATAGCTGAACACACAAAATGGCTTTCAAATGAACATGGAGAGGAAACATTTGATAACCATAAAAGTGAATTTTCCCTAAGTTTTATTTAAAATATCCCCCAAGGGAGGTTCGGCATCTGACTTTGGCTCAGGTCATGATCTCAAGGTTCATGAGTTCGAGACCCACATCAGGCTCTCTGCTGTCAGCACAGGGCCCACTTCATACCCGCTGTGTCCCCCCCCCCGCCCCTCCCGTGTGCTTTCTCTCTCTCAAAAATAAACATTTAGAAATAAATAAATAGTCACCAAAGGGCGCCTGGATGATTCAGTCAGTTGAGCATCTGACTCTAAATTTAAGCTTGGATCATGATGCCCGGGGTCGTGGAATCGAGCCCCATGTCGGACTCCCTGCTGAGTGTGGAGCCTTCTTTAGATTCTCCCCCCACCCCCAACTTGCTCGCTCGCTCGCTTGCTCTCTCTCAAATAAAAAAAAAGGGCACCTGGGTGGCCCAGTCGGTTAAGCATCCAACTTTGGCTCAGGTCATGATCTCACGGGCTGTGGGTTCAAGCCCCACATCGGGTTCTGTGCTGACAGCTCAGAGCCTGGAGCCTGCTTCAGATTCTGTGTCACCCTCTCTCTCTCTCTGCCCCTCTGTCATTCATTCTGTCTCTCCCTCAGAAATAAATAAAAACATTAAAATGTTTTAAAAAATAAAATATCACCAAAAAGACTTGATACAGAAAAGCTCTGCATGAGTCTCTTCTTTGCCAGAACACGCACAGCCAATCGAGCCTGCGTGGCTGATGTATCAGTGCGATCACTGGAGGCCACGTGCTGGGGCTGGACAGCAATCATGAAGTACCCTCTGCAAGGTGCAGGGGTGGAGGTCATTCATCCCTGCTTCTAAGCACGAAATTTCCTTCTGAGATCTAGTCCAATTCCTCACTTCTGAGACAAGGAACCTGAGGCTTGCAGAGGATAACACTTTCATTAATAGACCTTTGTTTTTTTTTTTAAAACAGTTTTAGGCTTAGAGACCAATGAAGTCCAAATTACCAATTTTTTCTTTCATGGATCATGCTTCTGGTATCATATCTAAGAGGTCATCACTAAGTCCAAAGTCACCTAGATTTTCTCCTATGTTGTCTTCTAGGAGGATTTTTCCCCCAGCATTTTCCCCCAAGCTTTATTGAGGGATAATTAACTAAATTTTTAAATATTTAAAGTGTACAATGGGATGATGTGCTATATGTATACATTGTGAAAGGATTCCCCCTCCCCCCACATCAAGTTAACACATAATTACCTTTTTAATTTTTTTGGTGAGAACATTTAAGGTCTACTCTCCTAGCAAATTTCAAATATACAATACAGTGTTATTGACCGTGTGTGCATTAGATCCTTAGAACTCATTCATCTCATATCTGAAAGTTTGTACCCTTTGACCAACTTCTCCCTCTTCCTCTCACCTTTAGCTCATAGCAGCCATTTTTCTTTTTTTTTTTTAATGTTTTTTATTTATTTCTAGGAGAGAGAGAGAGACAGCGCGAGCAGGGGAGGGTCAGAGAGAGAGGGAGTCACAGACTGAAACAGGCTCCAGGCTCCGAGCTGGCAGTCAGCACAGAGCCCGACGCGGGGCTCGAACCCATGAACCGCGAGATCATGACCTAAGCGAAAGTCGGACGCTTAACCGACTAAGCCACCCAGGCGCCCCATAGCAGCCATTTTTCTACTCTCTATTTCTATGCTGTTTGCTTTTTCTTTTTCAATGTTTAAAATTTTATTATTAGAGTATTATTTTAAGTTTATTTATTTATTTTGAGAGAGTAGGAGGAGGGCAGAGAGAGGAGAGAGAGAGAATCCCAAGCAGGCTCCACACTGTCAATGCAGAGACTGATACAGGGCTCAATCCCATGACCATGAGGTCATGACCTGAACGGGAAACAAGAGTCAGACATTCAACGGACTGACCCACCCAGGCGCCCTAAATTGTACACTAAATAGGTGCAGTTTATTGTACATGAATTATACCTCAGTAAAGCTAAAGCATACACCCTTATTAAGAGACAAGTCAGTAAATATAAATGCTGTCTGGATATTGATGTCAAGGAATTGCTACATTTTTTTTTTTGTATGTGAGAATGTATTGATGTTATTTTGAAGTTTTTTTAAAAAAGGAACAAGGAGTGGCTGGCTGTCTGGCTGCCTCTGTCAGTAGAACATGTGACTTTTGATCTTGGGGTCATGAGTTCAAGCCCCACATTGGGCGTAGAGAGTACTTTCTTAAAAATGTAAAATTTGGGGCACCTATGTGGCTCAGTCGGTTAAGTGTCCAACTTCGGCTCAGATCATGATCTCATGGTTCATGGGTTCAAGCCCCACGTTGGGCTCTGTGCTGGCAGCTCAGAGCCTGGAGCCTGCTTTGGATTCTGTGTCTCCTTCTCTCTCTGCCCCTTCCTCTCTTGTACTCTCTCTCTCAAAAATAAATAAATCATTAAAAAATGTAAAACCCCTAAAACACAACATCCTCAGTAAAAAAAAACTTTAAAAACCCCAACTATTAAAAACAAAAACAAAAACAGGGGCGCCTGGGTGGCTTAGTTGGTTAAGCGTCCGACTTTCGCTTAGGTCATGATCTCGCCGTTCGTGGGTTCGAGCCCCGCGTTGGGCTCTGTGCTGACTGCAGGTTCAGAGCCTGGAGGCTGTTTCAGTCTGTGACTCCCTCTCTCTCTGACCCTCCCCTGCTCATGCTGTCTCTCTCTCTCTCTCCTAGAAATAAAATAAAAACATTAAAAAAACAAAAACAAAAAAGGGGCACTCTTACATTTTAGAGATGCATATAGAAATATTTACAGATGACATGAGATATGATATGTGCATCAAAATAATGAGGGACAGCAGAAGTAGATGGGGGTACAGAGAAAACACCTGTGACCATGAGTGATAATTATCAAAGATGAGTGGTGTATACATGGGGGTTCATTCCGTTATTTTCTTTTGTATTTGTTTGAAATTGTCCTTAATTAAAAAGTTTAAGGGGCTCCTGAGTGGCTCAGTTGGCTAAGTGTTCAACTTCAGCTCAGGTTCTTGGGTTCGAGCCCCATGTGGGCTCTGCACTGTTCGCCCAGAGCCTGGAGCCTACTCTTGATTCTATATCTCCCTCTCTCTCTGCCGCTCCGCGCCCCCCCCCGAAATAAACATTAAAATTTTTTTTTTTTTAAATCACACATGTAGGAACTATTGTCTTTACTTCAGTTAATAAATGGAATAAGACATGGAGTGCCTGGGTGGCTCGGTTGGTTAAGCATCCAACTTTGGCTCAGGTCATAATCTCACAGTCTGTGGGTTCGAGCCCCCCGTCAGGCTCTGTGCTGACTGCTCAGAGCCTGGAGCCTGCTTCGGATTCTGTGTCTCCCTCTCTCTCTGACCCTCCCCTGCTCACGCTGTCTCTCTCTCTCTCTCTCTCAAAAATAAATAACACATTAAAAAATAAAAAACGGAGCAAGACAGAAAGCATTGCTAAGATTTTTTATTGTTACTGCACACCATTTTTAAGATTTGATTAACAATTTTTAAATTTATTTACTTTGAGAAAGAGAGAGTGAGTGTGTGTACAAGTAGGGGGAGGGGCAGAGAGAGAAGAGGAGAGAAAATCCTAAGCAGGCTTCTTGCTGTCAGCGGAGAGCCCAACTTGGGGCTTAATCTCAGAAACCATGAGATCATGACTTGAGCCAAGATCAAGATTCGGACGCTTAGGCGCTTAGCTGACTGAGCTACCCAGGCGCCCCAACACTTTGTCCTTTTATAGTCACATTCACATCACATTCCTGAACCCCCACCCCCAGTCCCTAACCCCTGGCAACTAGTAATCTCAATTCCTAAAATTTTATCATTTCAAGAATGCCATATGAATGAAATCACAAAGTATGTAATCTTTTGTGATTGGCTTTTTCATGCAACATAATTCCCTAGAGATTCATCCAAGTTGTGTATATCAGTAGAGTTTTTCCTTTTATTGCTGAGTGGAATTCCATGGTATGGATGTTCCACAGTTGAACTGTTCACCCGTTGAGCGACATCTAGGCTGATTTCAGCTTTTGTCTAATACAGATAAAGCTTCCATGAACATTCATAGATGCATTTTTCATCTAACATTTTGTTTTGCTCCTAGTATAGTAATTTCCTTTTCTATTCATTAATCTTAGACTAGTAATTTTGCAAATTTCAAAATAAAATCTGTTGGCTTAATCATTCTGTACTTTCAAAGCATGTGTAATTTCCCTTAAGTGAAGATATATTTTCTCAATGATATAATGAATTTCCCTGGCTTTTCTCCTAGCATATTTTGAAAAGCAATTCTCAATAGGAATTTGTAAATGACCTTACAGTCACAGACCTTTTGATGACTAAGATAGATCTACATCAAAGCTGGTTTCCTCTTTGTAATAATCAAAGAGAACAATCTTGCTGTACCTCCTGCACCTCATAAATATGTATTAGGAGACAAATTTTCCAACTGATACATCCATATGCCATCGCTAAGGGGCCAGAGAACATGTTACAGGTTTGAAATTTCTGCCCTTTATGTCTTTTGGCATAAAGTACACTAATGATGCAATTTACATTTAGTCATAGATATACTGAAAATTCCCAATTGTCTAGGGAGTTCTATTTTCAAAAACCACTACTGATCCTCTTAAAAGCAAAGCATGCTTTTGTCGTGGTTATTTACCTGCCACCATCCCTTAGCTCGAAACTAACCCTTTTGTACTGTACTCCGTGATGCCAGGGCTGAGACTCTGCAAATTGCTTTTCCCAAACTCCCAAGCCCCTTGCCTCCCTATTAGGTTCTGTCAGTGGAAGGTTCTGATGGGAGATAGAAAGGAGGAAGGGGCCTCTGGTTGCTGGCTTCTGTGGACAGCCTTCCTCCATAGCTCCAGTCTCCAACTTGTTTCTTTCCAGCCTCTTTCAATCTTCCCAGCATAACCACACCAGACCCCCACAGAGGCACCAACGCTTACTGGCCACCCCTTCCTTGATGGTCTGACCTTGGGCTTAGCACATCTGAGCAGCGGCTGTGTGGAACGCCTCCAGCAAAGGCCCTAGAGCCAGCAAGACCTCTCCTTCATACCCCCCGGCTCAGGTAAGCCCACTTCTTTCCTTTTGCTCTCCCAGCTCTAAGCCTGGTAACGGCTTGCAGTTACTAATATCAGCCCTAGGGGCACAGGAAGCAGTGACAAATATTTGGGTTACCTTGTTGTCCCTCTTTCATCTAACACGATGTACCCAATTCTCCGCATTGAATATGCTCTGTTGGAAATACTTAGCGTGGCTTTGTCTTCCTGTAGCTTTTATATGATTGCAAACAAAACGTTGCCAACTTTGTACTTTTTAAAAATTTTCCCCAACGTTTTAGTATCTTTTCTAGTTCCTTTCCAACTATAAGCGTCACGTTCCTTATTCAGGAGAATCTGTGGCTGAATTCAGGACTTGGAGCTGGAAGGGGATAGGGTTAGGTGACTATCAGGGATTCTAAGGTTAGATGACTATCAGGGATTCTATTCAGTAAAACAAATGGACTCAGGCTATAATTCAAGCAAAAAGGGAATCTATGGAAAGATATGAGGAATTCACAAGATCAAAGGAATCCATTTGGAAAGGGTGAGAACCAGAGCCATTCCAGAGATCTGGGAAGTGGAAAGCAATGGAAAGCACCTTGGGGTATTTACAAGCACGAATCTATGGAATCCACATTCCAGGAGGGGTGTGGCTGACCGGCCCCACTGGGGTTAAGTGCCTACGCTTTGGTTGGTTGAAGGTGGGGTATCATTTTTTTTAATGTTTATTTATTTTGAGAGAGAGAGAGAGAGAGAGAATGCTTTCGAAAGTAGGGGAGTGACAGAGAGAGGGAGAGAATCCTAAGCAGGCTCTGTGCTGTGAGCGCAGAGCAGAAACCAAGAGTCAGATGCTGAAGCGACTCAGCCACCCTGGTGACCGAATCAGGGCCCCAAGGTGGAGCCTGATCTCACAAACCGTGAGATCACGACCTGAGCTGATATCAAGATGCTTAACTGACTGAGCTACCCAGGTGCCCCGAGGGTGGGGTATCTTGATAAACAATCCTACCAACCTGTAAGAAGTTTGAAGAAGGAAGAGGAGCTCAACCAAAAGAAATTTAGCATGCTGCTTCCTGGAGAAGGAAGAATGGATGATGGCCAGAAAATTACAACAAATTTTCACTATTCTGGACTTCAGAAGCAGTCTTTCCTTAAAAATTACAATGCATTGTGTACTAAAACGTTGAATAAAAGAACAATGATCTTAGGGTGGAATGCTCAGAGCAACTTTTCTAAAACAAGGTTCTACATGTGAAGCCTTGTCATCACTACTTATGGACCGGGACAGACCAGGAGGAATTTCCTATTCAATATTTTTCGTTTGACAAATATTTATTTACTCCGCCCCAGTGATTCTAAGTTTAAGCCCCAGGGATTCTGGTCTAGGTCATTTCCTTTATTCACTGTCACCAATGCAGAGCTCATGTTGCTTAACACTAACAGCCAGCACAACGGGGTAAGCTGGCCTTTCAGAAACCCAGAGGGACACCCACAAAAGTTAAATATTAACACATTTATAAGTATAAAACAATGACTTCACTTTAGCTACTATCACAATAGTAAATGAAAACAAAGGTACAAGTTCAAGCAAGTACAGTGTATTCTATATTATAATTTCCTTCAACGTCCTCTTCCACAAGTGCATTAAACAGTATTTTAAGAGAAATTAGAATTCTATCACATCAAGACCATTCATTTGTGTGCATTACTCTTCTACCATTTTTTATATATATCTTTTAAATGTGTGGGGGGGGTTTCCTGCTTTTAAGAGGAATGTCTGTCCACTGGAGATTTTTTTTAAATGTTTATTTATTTAGAGAGAGAGAGAGAGAGAGCGAGCACAAGCTGGGGGCGGGGGGAGGCAGAGAAAGGAGAGAATTCCAAGCAGGCTCCGTGCCATTAGTACAGTGACCAATGTGAAGCTCGAACTCATGGAACTGTGAGACTCATGGAACTGTGAGATCATGACCCGAGCTGAAACCAAGAGTCAGACGACGCAACCGACTGAGCCACCCAGGCGCCCCTGGAGAAAACTTGTAAATACAGCAATATATAAATAATAAAATAACCATCATTCAAAATACCAGTAACCAAGAGACGATAGTTTATTAATGTGTTCTGTATCTTTTTCTGCTCCTAACAATTTGGATGAAATTGGTATTCTTTTTTGCTCCCTTTTACTTGTGGTAACTTTCAGATTTTTCTGTAATGAGCTTTGCTTTTGTAAGAAGAAAAAAACAATAAAGGAATATGTAAAATAGGAGGAATGTTTGTACAAAAATAAAGGAATGTATAGAGCAGGAGTTCTATGTGTCTTGTTCATTTCAGGCATCTTCAGTTCCCAGAACAACGCATGACGCACAGTAGGTATTCCACAACTTTTTTTGAATGGCTAAGATTTTCACCAAAAACTAGTGAGAGTTGCTTATGAACACAGAATGTCCGGGTATTCTTTCCCTCTCTCATTTCTTTTGGTAAACAGTTCATTCTGTCACATAGGATCAATTTTGGTGTCTTAATATAAGACCAACTGAATTCAAATTCCAAGTCCAACATTCACTAGCTATGTGACCTTGGCAAGAAACCACCATTTTCTGCCTGAGCGTCCTCACGTGGTAATAAGCACTGGTCCAGGTTGGGGATATAACAAAACATAGATCCTGCAATTTATATTTTAGTGTAGGGGGAATAACCTATGAACACACATTTGTCAGGTGGTGATAAGCGCTCTGAGAAAAAAGAAAATAAAGGGGTTAGAATGTGATTAGCTGTGGGGGTAGATAACTGCATGTTGCTATTTTATAAAAGATGGCCAGGGCCTGGCTAAAAGTTTCAAAAATATCTGGGTGTCCCTGTTTTTCAAACTTCAAGTTGTTACTAAGTGTGATCACAAAAATCAATGTACAGGGTAATCTGCAGATTTCTCAAATGAAAGAAAATACCAGACTATATCACACATAAGTAAAGGTCAGCGTGGTTCCGTGTAACTCATTACAGTTTATACACAAGTGTGCTAGTCTGTAAAACACCCTAAGCACGGAGAAAGTGGTGGCTGACATATAGCAACTTTGATGTAAACAGTCTTAGAGAAAGCTATGGAAACAGGGCCTCTCTTGGGTAAGAGAGCCCATACTTTGCGCATGCGCCTGCTGCTGCCTTACTCAGCAGACCCAGCTGAGTGGGGGAGAAAAAAAAACACAAAAAAAGTGGGAGAAAAGATGAGGACCGGAGCTAAAAAGTTGGGGTGAGAAACAAAAGCAAAACTGAACTGTTAAGCAATTTGAAGGGCAATATTAATTACTGAGGCAAAAAGATACCTGACCAGAAGAAAAAAAAACCCAAAAAATTAGAGACACAGAATCAACAGATTCTACTTAACAACAACAAGAACAAAAATCCAAAGCTAATAAAATGTTGTACATGATACTTTTGGATTAAGCGTATAATAGTGCCAGAATATTTTCAGAAACTCCCAAAATCTCTGCTTCAGACTCTCCTCTCCGACCCTCAGTGAGGTAGACAGTATAAAGATTTTAAAGCCATATCGTCTGCGAAGATTTCTTTCAACCCTTTACACATGTAATAGGCTTTGAAAATCATGCGTACCCACCTACCAGATATAGGTAAAATAGATTAAAGGGGGCCTGGAAATTGTCTGCCAAGCCTTCTCTTGCTGTGCACAAGAGGACGTTCCCATTGAAGCAAAGCCGTTAAGACAATTATTCTAGAACAAGGTGGGCAAACTAGAGCCCTCTGGCTAAATATAAGCTACCACCTGTTTTAGTATGACCCAAGAGCTAAGAATGATTTTTCCACTTTAAAGAAGTTGAAGAACAAATCAGTATTTTGTGGCACGTGGAATTTATTTGTATGAAATTTCGGGGTCTATAAAGTTTTGTTGGAATCCAGCCAGGTTCATCCACCTTGGACGGGGCTTCCGCATTATAAGGCGGCAGCGCTGACCGGGTAGTTGCTTCAAACCCCTAAAATATTTACTCTCCTGGCCCCTTTCAGAAAAACTTTTGCCAACCGGTGTTCCAGAATATGAGGACTGTACTATTTAATCACCCTTCCAACCCTCCTCCCTTTCCAGCCGCGGCCCCCCTCCCCCGCCCGGCCTGCCCCAGCTTTAGTCGCTTAGGTCTGACATGAAGGCAGAGCGTTATAATAATGAATTGTAACCTATTGGAAAGCAGAGACACCAGACAATAAATTTCTATATAAGGTAATATTACTGGTTCTGCCCCCGACTAGAGTAACGTCTGGGTTTGTTTTCCAATCAGAAAAGTGGGCATCGCAGGGGCAACTGAACAATTTCGCTTGAGAATCACCATGGTCGCACTTGGAAAAAAAATAAAAAGGCAGCAAGTGTTCTGGGGTGCTACTGCAGGGGGAGCCAGCCTCAGAGTCTGGATGCACACCGAGGTTCCTTTGCACGTAGGCATCTCGGCCCCCCCCCCCCCCCCCGCCCCGTACCCTGTGCTCCTGGCCCTCGCAGTCTTGCAGCCCCCTTCCTCCTCACCCCCACGCCCTCCTCCAGGGCTACCAAGTTTCAAGGTAGAGCAGGGCTCGAACAAGCCATCCCGGGTCAGTGTAGGGCCCCTCTCCCCAGCTTCACCATCATGGAGACGGGTTGCCGTGGGACCCCTGCAGGTGACAAGAATGACTCAGCAGGGTCCCGGCCTGGGACGGAGACCAGAACGCCCGGGTAGGGACAAAATGATCTGCAGTTCGAGAGGCCGCAAATCATTTTGAAGACCCCAAAACGCGAAGAAACTAAAATGTAATTCAAGTCGGCCTCACGCCGTTGGCGGCCTGTGCCGGCACAGGCCGCAGGTTTAGCCTAACAGTGAGGCCCGGCAGCTTCAGTCAGAAAACGCCCGCGGCCTCTGTAAAAGGTTCCCTTCGCCACCAAGGAACCCCACGGCTCAACGCGACCGGGCCCCAGGAAGAGCCAGTCGGCGGGAAGGGAAACCTTTCAGGGTGCACAGAATTGCATGCCCGTGATTATCGGGGAGACTCTGAGGGCACAGTAATCTCTCGAGACTAGAAACCATTTTCCTCTCTCGCTCTGAGATTTTGCTTGGCTAAGCGGCGGCAGCCTCCCTGCCCCCCTCCCATCCCTGCGCCTCGGCCTTTGCAAGCAGCCACGCCCCGTGGCCCCGGGGCTCGCAGCCCCCACGCCGCTCGCACGCCGCGCCCCCATCCGCCCCACCCCCGCGCGCCCCCATCCGCCCCCGCGCCCGGGCCTGGGAGCGCTGGGCGAGTCCTCGCGCCTGCGCTTCGCCAACTTCCTGCCGCGGAACGCCCCGCCCACCCCCAGAAGCCCGCCTCCAAACGCCGCGTGAAACCTGCCTGCCGCACCTCATTGGTCAAAACGACAGAGCCGTTGGCTCCCAGGCCCGCCTCTCCACCCCCTCTCACTTTTCCCAGGGCGGATGCGCCTGCGCTCAGCTGCCTGGGCGGGCTGGGAGGCGCGGGTTGAAAAGTCTCGTTCCAAGTTTGGAGAGAGAGAGAAGAGCGTCTCAGACCTCGGTACCCGCGAGCGGGGAGGAGGCAGGAGAGAAGGACGCAGCGTCTGGGGAGCACCCAGGCTGTAAGACGGAGCTTGCGCTTCGAGAGCTAGAAGTGTGTGACGCGCCTGGGCGAGGCAGGAACGCCTGCGGTTGTGCTGCCGTTGGCGAGCGAGGGGAGTCCGAGGCGGCGGCGAGGGGCGAACGACCCGACGCAAGATGGCGAGTAAAGAGAGTAAGAGGCCCTGCGGGGTGGCGCTCGCCGGGACCGCGGGGGGCGGCGGGCGCGCGAGGCCGCGGCACGCGCCGGCGAAAGGCGCGAATTGGCGTGAAGAGCAGGGGGCGGGGCCGGGCGCGAGGCTAGGCGCGCGCCTCGAGGGGCCTACGCTGGACGGGACCGCGGAGCGGAGGGCTCCGAGCACTTCCGGAGCCGGGCGCGGGGCCGCGGGTTGGGCCCCCTTCCCTCCTCCGCCCCCCCACTCCCCCTCCCCCCTCCGGCGGCGGCGCTCCCTCCGGCGTCCTTGGCTCTCGGGCGGAGGCGGCCTCCGCCGCCGGAAAGCGGGCACGGCAGCTCCTTCCACGCGCGCGCGTCGATCGCTTCAGGGTCGCGGCCCTTGTCCGGGGGATTCTGGAACTCGCCGGCCTATGGCTGCTGACGCGGGCTTCGTGGGAGCGGAGGCCGCTCCTGGTGGGGGATGGAGGGAGCGGGCCGAGGGGTTTCTGCTACACGTGGACTCGGCTCCCCGGGTGGGTTGTGGAGCCCCTGCACGGACGAGTCGTCATCTTAGAACAGGTGCGAACAGCTGTAACTGGCGAAACGAAATCGTTGGCCGTGTAATTATTCCGTTCTGTATGCGCAAGCGGTATTGATTTCTAAGTGCAGAAAATAAGCTTCCTGGCGTTAATGAACATTCTCTCCGCGTTCTAGAAGAGCGGTTAGTGTCCAAATTAGACGTAAAGCTAGAGTAGGTTAGGTGTGGCCATCTCGAGGTGACCTCCAGTATCTGTGCACAGATTCTGACTTCGGTTTCTCTCAGCCGCTTAATTGTATGGGCTTTCTCCAAATTTCAGTGTTTGAAGATACTGTGGAGGAGCGTGTCATCAATGAAGAATATAAAATCTGGAAGAAGAATACACCGTTTCTGTATGACCTGGTTATGACCCATGCTCTTCAGTGGCCGAGTCTTACCGTTCAGTGGCTTCCTGAAGTGACTAAGTAAGGGTTTCTGGCAACTTTTACTTCGCGTAAATTTAGCTATTGTCCTGTATTTCCTAGTTTCAGCATTTTACACATAGAACGTGAGCGTGTAATCGATTTAGCCCTTGGATGAGCTGGCAGGTGATTTTTATTGTCAAAACTTAAGTGATTTATGGGGTGACTTGTGATGTGTAAGTGTGGGGATAATAGGGGATACAGAATGTGCTCGACTAATGGTATTTGTAGAAAAACACCTGACATATTTGGAGGGTTTCACCACAAGGCAGTATTTTGGGGGGCCGTAGACCAATGGATTTCTTTAAAACTTTATTGGAAAATAAAGTACATATGTACAGAAAAGTGCACAAATCATAAGCATATGGCTTGATAGAGTTTTACGAAGTAAGCACGCTCATGTAATCGGTCCCCAGTATGAATAGGTTATAGTTAACAGGGGAAAAGAATTTAGCAACAGTTTAACAAAGAAAATATGTTATCGGTTAATAGGGTGGAATACACTTTGAGGTTGCTGCTGGTCATCATAAGAGTGTTCTTTTCAGCTGTTTCTTAAATTTCTCTGGTAATAATTGCTGGCATTGAGCATTTAGAATAGGGTATGGCACGTGTGAAGAGTTTTGTGTCCTGTTAATTTGGTTTAATACTCAGAACAGTACTATGATTTTATTCTCCTTTTACTGTTGTGGAAACTGGGATAGGGATATTAAGTGACATCCCCAAGATCACACAGCCAGTAAGTGGTGAAGTGGGATTCTGAGCCCAAACTGGGTGCCCCAGAGTTGAGGTAACTCCCGTACTAGACTACTTTTCTCATATGCTTACACTTTTTCTGGTAGGAATTTGGCCATGTACTTTAAAAATGCATTCAGTTTAGGTAATGTGAGCGTATAATGAAGATTAATGACATTGGGAAGGGGATTTTGTGACAAGTTATGAAAATACGAGCAAATTAATTGTATTTAATTTTTTAAAGTTTGGGCGGGGAACACGTGAGTGGGGGAAGGGCAGAGAGAATCTGAAGCAGGCTCCACACCATCAGCGCAGAGCCTGAAGCAGGGCTGGAACCTACGAAACTCTGAGTCCATGACCTGAGCTGAAATCAAGAGTCAGACCCTCCACCGACTGAGCCACCCAGGCACTCCAAAAGCAAGTTAATCTTTTAAGATAAAATAAAAGTCAGACCCTCCATATGCAAATGTTGTCTTCCATACAGGTAGGGGCTTCCATTGGGGTTCCCAAAAGTCACAGTGTAAATATGTAGATGTGGGAAGAGTAGCCAAGAAATAAATAGCGGAGACTATTAAGCATTGAATAACAATTTGAGCATCAAATAGTTGAGGGTATTCAGATACTCCTTTAGAGTACTGTGTACATTTGACTCTCTGTATATTCCTGTTAAGTAAATTAAAAACTTTTTTTTTAATGTTTTTTATTTATTTCTAGGAGAGAGAGAGACAGCGTGAGCAGGGGAGGGTCAGAGAGAGAGGGAGTCACAGACTGAAACAGGCTCCAGGCTCTGAGCTGGCAGTCAGCACAGAACCCGACGCGGGGCTCGTACCTACAAACCGCGAGATCATGCCCTAAGCTAAAGTCGGACGCTCAACCAACTAAGCCACCCAGGAGCCCCAATTAAAAACTTTTAAAGCTTAATTTACATTCTCTTGGATCTTTTTGACCTACCTTAACAGTAGAAAACAGCGTGGTTGGGTGAGACTATAAGGTTAGAGACCTGAGTTTGAATCCTGCCCCCTGCTTCTTAGTACCCAAATTAGGGCAGGTTCGTCAGTTTCTGTTCCCAAGTTGTCTGATGTATAAATGGAGGTGTTGGTGGTCTGACTGCCTGTATTTGAGGGCATTAAGTAAGATCAGGCACGGGTAAAATGCTAGCACGGAGTAAGTACACAGTAAGTGGTGACTGATGCTGATTTTCCCACCCCATTGTATTCAGAAAGAATTTATTAGAGTGTAATAACTTTCTCCATTTGGATTCCAATGAAAACTGCTTACTCAAGTCTTTTAAAAATGTTACCCGTGATATGTTTTGTGTAACAATTTTAAAGATGATAGATCTGTACCTTCTTAGCCCAGATACTGCTTTTTTTTTTTTTTTTTTAAGATTTTTATTTTCTTGGTTTTTTTAAAATACAGTTTTGGGGGGAGGGGCAGAGAGAGAGGGAGAGAGAATCTCAAGCAGGCTCCATGCCTTCAGCACAGAGCTTGATGTGGGGCTCCATCCCACCAACTCAGATCATGACCTGAGCCAAAATCGAGTTGGACCCTTAACCAACTGAGACATCCAGGTGCCCCCAAGATTTTTATTTTTAAGTAATCTCTACACCCAATGTGAAACTTGAACTTACAACTCCGAGATCAAGAATCATGTGTTCCACTGATTTGAGCCAGCTAGGCATTCTCCCAGATACTGCTTGTATATTAACAATTAGGAACTTAACAGAAAATACTTTAAATTATGTATTCGCTGGTATTCTTTGCATTAGAAAGAAGTGGGATCTGGTTGTGGGATGTGCAGTGGCTCTGGAAACGCAAGAAAATGCCAGCCAGCTTGCATTCTTGGATGTTGATGATAGCTGTGTGGTGCTTTGCAGGATTCTGTTTGGATATGAGGGGACTGTAACTGTGTTTTATTATTATCTGGAACAGTGGAAATATTGGCTACTCTTATTGCCTGGGTCTTTGAGGAGCTAGACCCTGGTCAACCTCATAAGGCTTGTCTCCTACCTACATACTTCCCAGTAACTACTTATACTTTCTGAGCTATTGTCCTTAAACTGAGTTAGTTAATTGTCCACATACTGGATTTGCCTTGTAAAAATTTTTTTTATTAAGGTTTTTTAAGAAATAATTTTATTCTATATCTTTTATTTTTTTTAATGTTTATTAATTTTGAGACAGGGAGAGACCCAGAATCTGAAGCAGGCTCTAGGCCCCAAGCTGTCAACACAGAGCCTGGCGCAGGGCTCGAACCCATGAACCGTGAGATCATGCCCTGAGTTGAAGTCAGAAGCTTAACCAACTAAGTCACCCAGGCGCCCCTATTCCATATCTTCTATTAATTTTTTTTTAATGTTTTATTTATTTCTGAGAGAGAGACAGTTTGAGCAGGGGAGGGTCAGAGAGAGAGAGGGAGACACAGAATCCGGAGCAGGCTCCAGGCTCTTAGCTAGCTGTCAGCACAGAGCCCGATGCAAGGCTCGAACCCACAAACCGTGAGATCATGACCTGAGCAGAAGTCGGACGCTTAACTGACTGAGCCACCCAGGCGCCCTTCTTTTATTGAGTCTGACTTAAGTCTCTACCTAAAAAGCTTTATAATCATTCAAATTCAAATGGTATAAAGTATGTAAAGTAAAAAATAAATCCCCTTTCCATGTCCCCTAGTCTCCTGGTCTCATTACCCAGAGCAGAGACCGTCATTTAAAAAAATTTTTTCAACTCATCCTGCCAGAACAAAGTATGTACAGATATCTCCCCTCCATCTTTTTTATGGTAGCAAGTTATTCATTTGACTTTTTTTTTTTTTAATATTTTTATTTATTTATTTCTAGGAGAGAGAGAGAGACAGCGTGAGCAGGGGAGGGTCAGAGAGAGAAGGAGACACAGACTCTGAAATAGGCTCCAGGCTCTGAGCTGGCAGTCAGCACAGAGCCCGACGCAGGGCTCGAACCCACCAACCGCGAGATCATGACCTAGCGAAAGTCGGACGCTTAACCGACTAAGCCACCCAGGCGCCCCTCATTTGACTTTTCAATTGGTAGTTTATATTGGAGACTTTTTCCTATCAGAATGCTTAAATATTGCTCTTTTGGTTGTTGGTGGTTTTTTAAGTTTGTTTTTGAGAGAGGGAGCGATAGTCTGTGTGGGAGGGGCAGAGAGAGTTGTGGGGAGAGAGAATCCCAAGCAGGCTCTGCACTGACAGCATGAGGAACCCGATGAGGGGCTTGAACCCACAAATCCATGAGATTGTGACCTGACCCGAAATCATGAGCCCCGACACCTAACCGACTGAGCCACCCCAGGTGCCCCAATACACTGTCTTGTTTTAAGGGCTCCACAGAATTCCATTTATGGATATACTATAATTTATGTCACCAGTTCCTTATTGATGGATATTTAGGTTAGGATATTCAGTCTTTTGCCGCTAAGACCGTGTTCCTGAGAATAACCTTGTTTGTGACAATCTGTGATTGTTAGATAAATTTCCTAGCAGTGGAGTCAAAGTGATCAAAAGATGCTGGCACTGCAGATGGACAAGGTCTTTTAACATTTGTGCCTCTGCAGCTTTACGTGGCTCCAGCATTGGCGGAAAACATTGTAAAATTATTGGTTCAGGAAAATACGTTTGTATCTTAACGATGGAGATGAAAGGGTTTACAGGAAAAAAAAGAAAAATCCTTATATGATTTAGTGTTAGGGAAAACCTGAATTGAATTTTAGAGTCGAGGAATTTTTCAGATCTTCCATTCCATGTTGGGACCATGCTCCTTAGAAGGATCCTGTTTTTTTTCTGTTTAACCCTATAAAAAGTGACTTCCTTTTATGGCAGCCCTAACCTTACTCTCTGATGCCTCCTTTTTCTCAAGCATTCGTATTTCTTTTCTTATGAGATATGTTTAAATTCCCTTTCATTTTGAACTAGTATTCCCTATACAGAACAGATTTCATTTCGTCTAAGTCCTCTTAAAGTACTGTTGCTTTGAGCCTATTTTTTAGGTTTCTTTTTTTTATTTATTTAAAAATAAGTGGGTGAGTGCTCACATGCATTGCCCCTCTCTCCCCATGTAGGTTTATCTAAGATGGAATTATCTTTTTTGATAGCCATATGCTGTTCTTGGCCACTGAACATACATCGATTAAGACTTCTGACTTTTTACAAACAAGGTGCTATTGCTTCGCCATGGCTGCTTTATTCTGGTTTTGGAGTTGCATATTTATTTACCATTCTTTTTTACTTTAAGCCAAAGCTTGGTAAAATTTTACCTTGTATTTTTAAAAAAAAATTTTTAAATATTTATTTACTTTTGAGAGAGAGAGAGTGTGAGCTGGGGAGGGGCAGAGAGACACAGAATCCGAAGTAGGCTCCAGGCTGCCAGTTGTCAGCACAGGGACTGATATGGGGCTCAGACTCACAGCTGTGAGATCATGACCTGAGCCACCCAGGTGCCCCTCACCTTGTATTTTTTAAGTTGTTACTAAATACGTTTGTAGAAGCAACCCTCACACCTCTTTTAAAAACTACCAAGTCTTTTCTATAACTGCAATTTAGAAACAGATAAATAGCCTAACTTGTCTAGTGTTGGGGCCCAGAGCACCCTACATGTTGGCCCTCCAACTTTAACCACCGTGAACATCAATAAAGAGTTTCCACATCATGTCATTTGCACTCATAATCTGTTTTTTAGGTGAAGAAACTGAGGCCCACAGGAAGTTGTGATTTAAGGAATTGCATGTAGCTAATTTTAGTTTGATCCAGGATTTAAACCCAGTTTTTCGGACTCAGCACTTAAATTTAACATTCTCTCTTGTTGTCTCTTACTGGAAAATTAGGAATATCTAGTGTATTAAAATGGAAGGTATTTTTTAAGTGAGAAGTCATGATTGTGAGTATGGATATTGGTGATGGATTGAATTTGTTAGTAACTGGTTTCCTGTAGGATTAGTGTGACTTATTTTCTTTCCTAAACAGACCGGAAGGAAAGGATTATGCCCTTCATTGGCTAGTGCTGGGGACTCACACGTCTGATGAGCAGAATCATCTCGTGGTTGCTCGAGTCCATATTCCAAACGATGATGCACAGTTTGATGCTTCCCACTGTGACAGTGAGAAAGGTGGTAGGTATACCATATATTCCACTATTGGTGTTGAAGAGAGTGTGCCTTTTTCTAGTTCTACGTTATTACAGCTTTCTATTAATGACTTTTGGCTCAGCAGCTTAAGTTTTAGGACTCCTCCCATAGAACTACTTGCTCACATGTGCACAAGGATTTCACAATATAGCATTATTTGCAGGATTGAAAAAATAGGATCAACTTAGCAACCCAGATGTTCATAGGAAATTGGTTAAACACCTTAAGGTATGTTTGAAACACTGTGCAGCAATTGTTAAGAATGAGATAAATCTGAAATTTTACACAGACTCACAAAAGAATGAGGCAAGTCTCTATGCTCTTGTATGGAAAGATGTCCAGGATAAATTGAGTAACTTCTGTGTGTGATTATTGTACCCATTTTGGTAAAAGTAATGTTGCGTGTGCATAGGAAAAAGCCATGAGGCACATATACCAAACAGTTAATGGTGGGTTTTTTTTGTTTGTTTTTTTGTGTTTTTTTGTGGAAGCTGTTGACTTCGTTTTTTCCCCTGTCCAACTCACATTCCCTTAATTTGGTATTCCCACCATCATCCAAGTTTGGTCATCGTGCTAGAGAAACTCACACTACTCCATAGCAAGTTAAACTCATGGCTAACATTTGTTACAGTAAAGAATACAGAACAAAAGCAGCAAGAAAAAGATATGCATCAGGGAGTCTAGGGAGGTCTGGCACAAGTCTCCTCCAGGGCTGCACATGATGTACTTTCTCTCTGGCAGCAGAGGACAGGGACATGTGCAGAGTATTTCTCTTCTGCCCAGAGAAACCCATTTGAGTGTCAGGATCTGAGGCTTTTGGGAAGGGGGGAGTCGTTTTCACAGGCACATCCTGCTGGCAGCCGGTTAAGACAGCGGAAACTCAGGACCCCAGTAATGAAACCAGGTGCATATCGTCAATCTTGATATTTGTGCAGAGTGACCCTGACAAATTGGTACAGCATGGTCCATTGCCCCAGGTGCACACCACAGAACCATCAGTTCATCAGTAATGGAAAGAACATTCTGAGGTCTGTGTTCCCAGGACTTGGCTGAGGGTCATTCATGGTTCCAGTGTCCCTCAGAGCAGCGAGGGCTGAGCAGCCAGACTGGCTGGGTTAGTGCTTTCTGCACAGCCCTAAAAGGCTCCATCTTAACATTTTAAGGAATCTGCTTTGATTTTTTTCTTATTGAAAATAAAATATTATTTTATAGCTAAAGGCCTGCCCTGTCCTGACCTGCCTTCCTCTAAGACTTTATCACTGTGTCCTGAAAGTTAGTGTGCCATTTTTAATTGTATTTTTATTACTTCTAGAGTAGTAAATATGAAGGGTTTTTTTTACAGCTTATTTCATTCGATACTGGTGTGTGTGTGCGCGCATGTACCATGTAGATGCCTCTCTCCTTTTAACTGCTATTTGGTGTTCCATTGTGATTAAACCTTACTTATTCATTCTTCTACTGAGGGCAGTTGGATTGCACCTATATGGTGTTTTGCATTTACAAATGGTGCTTCAGTGACTATCCTTGCCATGTCTCCTTATACACATGTGGGAGCGTTTAGTGGAGTGGAATTGCTGAATTGTATGGTGTATTCATTGTCCACTTAAAATAGTATAAAATTACTTTCCAAAATGGTTTATTCCATTTGCCACTCCCATAATTCATAGTCCTATTTCCCTACAACTTTATGCATTATTTCTGTGAATATTGTCATAATCAGAAATTTTTAGTGGCTTTTAATCCTAAAGTATGTGTTTATTGGGCTCTTGGCTTAAGAATTCGTCCCTCTGCATAATCTATGGATGTATTAAGTTACTGAAGTCACTTGTTCAGTGTATTCCAACAAGTGACTGAAACAATTCACAGTTAACACCTCTTTTTGTTTTCAGTTATGGTATTTTGTAATGGATACTACTATCACTAAAATAGTGGTTTTTTCAAATTTTTGAAATTGAGAAAACAAAGCCCTGTGTTTGAAGTAAATCTTACCTAGAAGTCTTTTTTTTTTTTTTTTTTTTTTAAAAGGGGAGAGCTGTTTGGGTTGTAATGAGTAAAGGAATTGGGGGACCTGAGTATCTTTATATAGAAGTGTTAGAGCCGTTGGAGGCCACAGAGGGAGGACGGCTGGGCGCTGGTTTGAAAATCAGAGTTGGGGCAGGTTTAGACCGGAATCTCAGGATCAGAGGGGCGGTCTTAGAAAGGCCAGGGGACATTTCTCCCATTGACATGATGGAAAAGGAAAGTGCTGAGAAGGTAAGAGGTGATTGTATATGGTCATGTGGGAGTGGCTGTGGGGTATGAGAGATGATTTTCAGCCACACAGAATAGTAAGCTACGTTTGCCACAGGGAAGAATGGCTAAACGCTGATATTAAACCATGGGAGCGAGTGTTCATTAAGCGTTCCCATATAGCAAGAGCTGGCTGAAACGGAGACACCCCGCTTTGCTGCTTTCAGTTTGTTTTCTCCAGGCCCCAGCCAGTCTGTTTTACTTGTTACCTCCCTGGCTCTGTTAGACATTTGAGTTGTGTTCCCTAACCAGAGACACAGGGTGAACAAAAAAGGAATGGACAAAGTAGCAGCAATATAGGTCAAGAAGAAATAATACAGTTATAATGTGATGCCTCCCAACATTTTAAATGTCAGCAGCTATTCAAGTTTTTAATCTATGGGAACAAAAAAGAAAATGTTCTCATTTGTCATTATCAGCTTAGATGTTCTCTGCTTGTATTCTTTCTGCTATCATCTTGCTGCTTTCTCAGAGGTTCTTCTACTTTTTATGTGACTTTGTTACTTTTCCAAGGCCTTTTTTATAACTACTCAGCACTGTAGTCTTATTCACATGCCAGATAGCCAAATAGGTTAGCCCCCTCGTGGTTTTTTTTTTAGTGTACTTATTTTGCGAGTGCGCGCGAGCGCACACACGCGAACATGTGCATGGGTGGGGGAGGGTCAGAGAGGGGGTGAGAGAATCCTAAGCAGGCTCCACGCTGTCAGCAGGGAGCCTGACACAGGGCTTGATCCCATGAGCTGTGGGATCACGACCTGAACAGAGATTTAAGAGTTGGATGCTCAACAAACTGAGCTACCCAGATGCCCCCTTTTTTAAAGACCCCTTGTTTTAGCTTTGACACTCCACTAGTAGTTGAATTAGGCGTGCGGGTGGAGCCAGCATGTCTGTGTCATAGAGTAGGTTTGGGGGTTGAATAGTATGGATTTCTGATTTTAGGGAATAATTACATCCTCTTCACTACTGAAAGAGACCAGTGTTTTTTTGTTTTTGTTTTTGTTTTTGTTTTTTTTTTACAAATAGTTTATTGTCGAAAGAGACCAGTTTTTAATGATTCTAAATCCAAGGTAAAACTGAATTAAGTTGCAGAAAATAGTATCATCATTTCCAATTCCAAATGGGCTTTGAGAATAAATTAATTCCAAGTGGCAACTGAACCCCATCTATCCATGTTCTCTGGTTAATTTATGTTGTATTCTGTTAAAATCTGTTGGGTGGATTAAACTGAATGGTGAATTTTAATCGTAAGTGTATGTTTCTTTCTTCTCACATTAGAATTTGGTGGCTTTGGTTCTGTAACAGGAAAAATTGAATGTGAAATTAAAATTAACCATGAAGGAGAAGTAAACCGTGCTCGTTACATGCCGCAGAATCCTCACATCATTGCTACAAAAACACCATCTTCTGATGTGCTGGTTTTTGACTATACAAAGCACCCTGCTAAGCCAGGTAGGTAGTGATGAAATCAGGCCATTGCTGGAATATTTTTCTTGACTTGAAACTAGTATACTCTGTAGTTAAAATTTAAAAATTTAAAAAAATTTTTTAAAGAGGTTTAAAAATTGTTTCAGAAGTCCATTAACCACTCAGAATTCACTTGATTGAACAGAAGGACCTCTCGGCAGGTTATGCTCCTGGCTAGGGTTTATTACAACAGAGGATGCAGAGCAAAAGCAAGGAAGAAAAGATAACGTATCAGGCAGAGTCTGGAGAGGTCAGGCGCAGGCTTCTAAGTTCTTCCCCACCGGGGCTGCATGAAACGTGCTTTTTCTCTAGCAGCAGACCACAGGGGCATGTGATAAAGGTCTGTGCTCAGGGAAGCCTGTTTGACTCTCAGGATCTGGCATTTTTATAGAGTTCTGGTCACATAGGCACCTCCTGCTCTGACCAGCCCTGCCGAGGGAACCTTGGGACCCCAGCAGTGAAGCCAGGTACATCATCAGTCTTGCCAAACGATCCTGCAAGTCTTGACAAGCTGCTACCGCATGCCTCACTGCTCTGGGCGTACACAACTTCGTGTCAGTGACGAAGTTTGTGAGGGTCACATTCCTAGGGGTTGGCTAAGGGTCAGTCATGGTTGCAGGCTACCCTGGAGACGTGCAAAGAAGGGCTGAGCAACCAGACCTGCTGTATTAACTCTTTGGTCACAAGAAAGTTGTAGAAAACTGATCCTGGGAAGGGCTGCTGCCACTCACATTTGAGGGAATAGCTGTAGTTTTAAGGGTTTTGCGTTGGAGCTAGTACTAGATTTTGCAAAGTAACTAGTCATTTTATGGTCAGGAGACTTAGTTTGCATGGAGTATTTGCGGTGAAGCAGAGAACAACTTTTCAGGGTGGCTGGGGGGTCAGACCAAGTCCTAAGTCGTCATTCATAGGCAGTGCTTTTCCAGGCATTATAATAAACGTATTGGCTCATTCAGTGAGGAATGAATATCGCTTTAACTAGTTCTGATAAACAAAGTCACTTAGTAGTTAATGTATTTCTTTTTCTCTTTAGACCCAAGTGGAGAATGTAATCCTGATCTTCGGTTAAGAGGCCACCAGAAGGAAGGCTATGGTCTTTCCTGGAATTCTAATTTGAGTGGACATCTCCTGAGCGCATCAGATGATCATGTGAGAAACTTACTCTTCCCAAACTCACGTTCTTAAAGACAGGGGGAGCTCTGTCTGCAGGAGCGCCACACAGAGGAGAGGTGTTCTAAGTGCTGCCGATCATTGTGATAACTCTTTCACAGGGTTTAGAGCAATGGTTATCATACCGCCCTGTCGGAGCCTTAGGATTCCACAGAGCTCTTTTGAAGCAGCCTTACACTGGAGGGAAGGTGGGCAAAAGGTGTCCCATTATTTAAAAGTATATGTCTAATGGGAACTATCAAGTTATTAGGCCTGATAAATAGAAATTACTTTTAAAATTTTTTTATTTAAGTGAACATTTCAGTGGGTTTTAGTATATTCACAAAATTGTGCAATCTTCACTAATTCTAATTTTCATCAGATGTCACAAAAAGAAGCTCTTGACCCGTTAAGCAGTCACTCCCCACTTCCCCCAGCTCCTGCCAACCACTAATTTACTTTCTATCTCTGTAATAGAGTTGTCTATTCTTTTTTTTTTAATAATTTTTTAAACGTTTATTTTTGAGAGAGCGCATGAATAGGGGAGGGTCAGAGAGAGAGGGAGACACAGAATCTAAAGCCGGCTCCAGCCTCTGAGCTGTCAGCACAAAGCCTAATGCGGGGCTCAAACTCACAAAACTTGAGATTGTGACCTGCGCCCAAGTCAGACACTTAACCAACTGAGCCACCCAGGCACCCCTAGAGTTGTCTATTCTCGACATTTTCATATAAATGGCATCATGTGCTTTTTTTCTGTCTGGTTTCTTTATACTTAGCATAAGTTTTTCAAGGTTGAGTCATGTTGAAACATAGATCAGTACATCACTCCTTTTCATGGCTGACGAATCACTTCATCAGTTGATGGACATTTGGATTTCTACTCTGGGCTGTTTTTTTGTTGTTTGTTTGTTTTTGCTTTGGGGCTATTTTGAAGTTGCTGTGAACGTTTTTGTACGAGTTATTGTGTGGATGTAGGTTTTCCTTTCTCCTGAGTTATTACCTAGGAATGGAAATACTGGGTCATGTGGTAATTCTGTGTTTAACTCTTTGAAAAATGGCCAAGCTTTTCCATGGCAGCTGCCCCACTTCACATTCCTACCAGCAACATGTAGCCCAGAGTTCCAGTTTCTCCACATCCTTCTCAGCACTATTGTCTTTTTTATTATAGCCATCCTAGCTGGTGTGAAGTGATATCTCCTTGTGATTTTAGTTTGTATTTCCCTGATGGCTAATGATGAGTATCTTTTTATGAGTTTATTGGCTATTTATAGATCTTTTTTGAAAAAGTGTTGTATTAAAATTCCTTGTCCATTTTTAAATTTTGTGGGTTTTTTCTTTTTTCTTTTCCCTTTTTGAGAGAGCAAGCACAAGCAAGGTAGAGACAGAGAGAGGGAGACCCAGAATTTGAAGCAGGCTCTAGGCTCCAAGCTGTCAGTGCAGAGCCTGACACATGGCTCAAACCCACAAACCGTGAGATCATGACCTGAGCTGAAGTTGGACGCTCAACTGACTGAATAACCCAGGTGCCCCTTAAATTTTGCTTTTTTAGTGAGTTGTCCGAGTTTCTAAATCCTGGATACCAGTCCTTTATCAGATGGGATTTCAAAAGATTTTCTCCCACTCTGGCTTGTCTTCTCACATTTTTGATGATGTCCTCCAAAGCACAGAAATGAATTTTGAGTCCAGTTTTTTATTTTGTTACTTGTGCTTTTGGTATCCTAAGAAACCATTACATAATCCACCATCACAATGATTTACATCTATGTTTTCTTCTAAGAATTACATACTTTTAGATCTTATGTATAGGTCCTTTATCCATTTTGAGTTTAGTTTTGTATATGGTGTGGGGTAGGGGTTCAAGTTTGTTCTCCAGATGTGGTTATCCTGTTTTTCTAGCACCATTTGTTGAGGAGACTAATATTTACATATTGAGTTATCTTGGCATCCTTAATACAAGTATCTTTTTTAAAAATATAATTATTGTCAAATTGGTTTCCACACAACACCCAGTGCTCATCCCAACAGATGCCCTCGTCAGTGCCCATCAGTACGAGTATCTTAACCAAAGTAGCACACAAATGCAAACTGATCTTGTTATTACTGTAGATCAGTGTTTATAGCATTCTTGTCACCTACAGCTCCATACCTCCCTTCATGGGTCCCCTACTGTAAGCAAAACGTGTTTGGTATGACTCCACCTGAGTTGAGAGTAGAATTCTGGAGCTTTTGAAATCTTTTATAACTTGGCCACAGGTTCTTTGCCTTCTTCCTTAGTATATCCTCCTCTTCAAACCAGGACCTGTCGCATCACAGACCTTCTTTATGTTTCTACTGGTCACAGTTTCTGTTAATGTTTTTCTAAATATTTAAGGTAGATAATTGGCCCAGTCAAGATTCTTTAGATGCAGGCAACCAAAACCAGCCCTGGTCCATGCAGACAGAAGAGGAATTTATCAGAACGGCATTAGGCAGGGAAGCTCACAGAATTGCTGTAATGGCTAGAAACTGGTCCAGAATAGAGAGGAGAGGCCAGATCCACAACTCAGAGATCAGGCCGGTGGATGTCACTCTCGGCTCCTTCTCCCCACGCTTGCAGTCCTGAGGACAGATTTCCCTGTTGATGTTCCCAATTCAAAATCCTGGTCAGACTGATGGAGCCAACATCATGTCCCAGCCACAAGGGAGGCTGAGAAGCAAGGTCTCAGTTCTCCAAAGGGAGGCTCTCCCCCCACCCCCTTCCTTCAGAGTGGGTGTGATAGAGTCTCTGAAACGGGGAGGATGGGTTATGCTCAGTAACTTAATTACCAGTGCCTTTTGAAGACACCAGGCTGTGAGTTGCTAGTCATAATAAAAGCTGACATTTCCCAAGGGCTCTGCATGTGCCAGGCATCTTGCTAATCTTCCCAGGATTCTTCTGAAGTGAGCAGGGGAGGATGGCAAGAGCTCTACATGTTCCTTTCTCTTCAGTGCTTGTAAATTGTGCGTCTGAGTGTGTAAGTATCAACAAAGGCTAAGGGTGTGTGAATTACGTAAATCTATTTTTTTTGTTGTTGTTCTTGGGTAAATAGCTGTTACTGGGAAATAGCTTTGTTGCAGAAACTCAGATAAGAAAGCGATTTTAATTTTTTAAAACTTTATTTTTAATTTTTTACTGTTTAATTTTTTTAACATTCATTTTTTTGGAGAGAGACAGCACGTGAGTGGGGAAAGGGCAGAGAGAGACTGAGACAACAGAATCCGAAGCAGGCTCCAGGCTCTGTGCTGAATGCACAGAACCTGATGTGGGGCTCAAACTCACAAACCACGAGATCATAACCTGAGCCAAAGTCAGATGCCTAACCCACTGAGCCACCCAGGTGCCCCTAATGTTTGTTTATTTTTGAGAGAGAGTGCCAGTGGGGGAGGGGCAGAGCACAAAGGAGACACAGAATCCGAAGCAGACTCCAGGCTCTGAGCTGTCCGCACAGAACCTGATGTGGGGCTGGAAACCAGAAATCGCAAGATCAGGATCAAAGCCAAAGTCTGATGTTGAACCGACTGAGCCACCCAGGCGCCTTGAAAGTGATTTAGTAGAGATGAACCCTATACCATTGTCGGTGGTATTATTTCAAATATACTGTAATGGACTTCTCGTTTGTCTTAAATCATTTGGATGGTAATCATTGCTCTATATCACTTGCAATATTTTTTCATAAACAATAAGTGTTTCCTCTTAACTTTGACAGTTGTCAGTAGAAGACTCCGGTCTCAGGACCTGCTGATCTGTGATCTTTGAGGCCTGGAGAAGGCCTGTGGCCTCTCCCTGGGTTCTGATATTTTGAGGAGTAGGCCTTGGGGATCTGTCTGCAGGCCCTATGCTTTGGCCTCTCAAAGTTAGCCTGGTTGTGGTTTCTGGGCTTTTCACCTGTCTCACTTCCTAACTGCTGTAGTGGTTTCTGCTGTGAAGTGAGAGACTTAGCCTCTTAGCTTGGCTTTTTAAGAGGCATGTTTTAGTTTTAATTCCCAGTCTCCCAATCCTGCGTGAATTCTTCGGACATGAATTTCTGTTCTGTAGAAACCGAATGTTGGGCTCTCAGTGTTGCATTGTGTAATCTAGGTGAATTTTAGATACTTGACTGTAGGTGGAAACTCTAGCCTGATTGTCTCTTGCTGCTATTATGCTCAGTTTCTCAGTCTCTATTATAGTTTCCTTTCCTCACCTCTGCATCTCAGATTATGGAGGCTATACTACAACCATATACTCTTCTGTTTCTGAAGCTTTACTTTTGTTTACATTTCCTCTCCCTTGTGTTTATTTCTACTTTTTATATAGTTAAATAATTTTTTTTAAAGTTTATTTAAGTAATCACTGCACCCAGCATGGGGCTCAAACTCATGACCCTGAGATCAAGAGTCCCATGTTCTTCCAACTGAGCCAGTCAGGTGCTTGTAGTTAAATAATTTTTTAATGAAGGTTATTTGTTTTTTCCTTCCTTTAGACTGTCTGTCTGTGGGATATAAATGCAGGACCAAAGGAAGGCAAGATTGTGGATGCTAAAGCCATCTTTACTGGCCACTCAGCTGTTGTAGAGGATGTGGCCTGGCATCTGCTACACGAGTCGTTATTTGGATCTGTTGCTGATGATCAGAAACTTATGATGTAAGGTGGAAGGTTCAGTGGGGTCTTCCTATATGGGTGTCCTGTATGAGACCATCAGTGATTCTGGTGGCCTGTGGCTTGATTTTTTTTTTTCTTAAAGTTCTTTACTGGCCTTAAAAACTTTAGTGAGGTAGAATTGATGTACAAGAAACCATATAATGGCTATTTTTGCATAAAAGTTACTGTGCTATATGAATGAACATAATTTTTTATTTGAAAAGAAGAAAACAAGTATAAATGTGAATAAATGTGCTTGGTAGTGTAGTAGTAAATATCAAAATTGGGAGTCAAGGTGACTTTAAAGATGAGGGCTAAGAATGATTGCAACAGGTCATAGCCATAGGGATGCGTTCAGTCACCTATCATGTGTTTTTATCTCATAAAGAAACTAATATCTGAGGCAAATATGGCCAGTTAGTAAAATTTGACAAGGCTAGGTTGTAGGTATCAAGTTGTTACATTATTCTCTATGGAGTAGTTGGTGTATGCTTGAAATAGTTGGTAATTAAGACAGGAATCTAAACAAGAATGATAGCCCTAGTTAATTTTCCGTAGGTTTAGAATATGTCCCTTAGTGGCCGGAAGTCCGATTTAGTAGCTCTTTATGTGGCTGGGCTATCTGTGAAGGGGCGAGCATAGTGGGGATGGTGTGGAGCGTCGTGGACCTGGAAACGAGCCTGAGCGTGTGACGAGCTGGGGAGGGTCGGGTGGCTTCCTCCTGTGCTGTGTGCATTGTACCTTTGTGTTTTAGATGGGACACCAGGTCCAATACCACCTCCAAGCCAAGCCACCTGGTGGATGCACACACTGCCGAGGTCAATTGTCTGTCGTTCAATCCCTACAGCGAGTTCATTCTCGCAACTGGCTCTGCAGATAAGGTTTCTAAGTTTTTGTATATTTGGTATTTACAGACCCAGTTGCCTTGTACTATAATCACATATTCTAAGATTCATATGTAAAGTGGATAAATGAATTTCATCTGTTGTTTTTTCAGACTGTAGCTTTATGGGATCTGCGTAATTTAAAATTAAAACTCCATACCTTTGAATCTCATAAAGATGAAATTTTCCAGGTATGTGACAGTTTTGTGGTGTCTCTGTCAGGTGTTTAGTAACTTTTAGATGGGGGACATTTAGAACTTTTTTGCTCTTACAGCAGTCATTGGTGTATATATATACAAATATATATGTGTGTGTCTATATATTTTAAGTTATGTAGTGGGAAGTAGCTTGGAGCTCTGTGAGACTATTAGTTTAGAAGTAGAGAAGACCTTGCAAAACAGGATCAGTTTAAAAAGTGAAACCCAAGGATTCTTCAGTTAAGGTGTCCAGAGTGGGTGGGTCCTCTAGTAAAAAAAAAAATACCTTGTATGTGGTTTCAAATGGAGATTTGCATGAGTTTAAGATGGACTTCATTGAAAAGGTGACAAGATTCTGGGATGGTTATGGGGGATTTCTAGCGGAGGCCCCCTGTATTGGGGAGTGTGGACCCCTCCTGGGGGGCAGGCTAGGGAGATGGGCCATTTAAGAGCACTTGAAAGGCCAGGACAAGGAGGGAGGGCCACAGGCCACGGCGAGGATTCCAGAAGAGGAGGTGGGAAAATCTCAAGGATTAGAAACTACCCGTAACCAATGTAGGAACAGATGATTCTTAACACTTTCAAATCTGTATTGCTAGGTCCACTGGTCTCCACATAATGAAACTATTCTGGCTTCGAGTGGTACCGATCGCCGTCTGAACGTGTGGGACTTAAGGTAACTCACAATCTGGTGACCAGAAACTGCAGAAGTATGCTAATCTGGCAGATGATGTAGTAATCCACTGGAGAGTTTCCTAACCCCGGTTTAATAAGCCGGATACATTAAAGCAACTTTCATGTACCTTCGTGAAGAATCTCCTGTGAAATAGAAGTGAATCAGCAAATGGACCACAAAATAAATTTATATGATGAGTTGTTTTTTCCTGTTGATATTCAGGCAGAGTGTCTTTAATATCCAGATAAGTGTATTGCGAACACTCTTGCAATAGAAAGGGCGTGTGGATGGTAGCTGTTCATGCCTCACTGGAGCTCACACGATGGCCTGCGCTCCTAGGGTGTTCCTCCCACCTGTTCTTCTGTGCTTTCATTGGTTCATCTGGAAGATCTGAGCTCCTGCTGGGGATACGCTGGGAACGGGAGAAGCACAGCCCATGCTGTGAGAAAGCTTATGTTCTTCTAGTTATAGTTTCCCCCAATTTTATTTATTTTAACTTTATTTATTTTGAGAGAGAGAAAGCGTGAGCAGGGGAGGGACAAAGCGAGAAGGAGAGAGAGAATCCTAAGCAGGTGCCACGCTGTCCGCACAGAGCCCAATGTGCGGCTTGAACTCAGAAACTGTGAGATCATGACAGGAGCTGAAATCAAGAGTCGGACTCTCGACTGAGCCACCCAGGCTCTAGTCTCTCCCAGTTTTTTTAAAGTTTCTTGATTTTTGAATAGCTGTTCTAAGAATTTCAGATTTCTTTACTTTTTTTGTGTGAGCCTTTTTAGACCCATTAATAAAGATGTTCAGTTAAATATATTTCTAAGATGTCCTTATTCTAAGTTTAAATCATTGAATTACTAAAAGATAACTTGTATTCTACCTTTATTTAAATGAATTGCTCTGAAGTGGACTCAGTTTTTAGTTTATTGAAAGTAGGGCCACCTTAATTATGGAGACAGCAGGCCGGTCCTTCAGCGTAGAGAACATAAACTCTGCGGAATATAGTGCTTGTATCGTGAAGCTTCTCAACCTCTCCTGTTCTGTGTTTGTGTGCAACAGACTCTGGCCATGAAATCTTGGGAATGTAGAAAATTTTTAAAGCAGATATTTGACTATATTCTGTTCTACTTGAAAACGATTTCAGTAGTAACATACGAAACTTAACGCTGTCGTGGTTGTGCGGTGTGATGCAGCTGAGTTGTCCCGAAAAGGGCCGGCCAATAACGCATTTGCAGGCATTGTAAAATTTCTTCTTAAAACTCTCCTGTGACTTGCATGCTGTTAAAATTACATTAGATAAAATTATGGATTAAAATGGTCAGTGTTAAGGGCACCTGGGTGGCTCAGTCGGTTGAGCGTCCAACTCTTGATTTCAGCTCCGGTCATGATCTGCAGATTTGTGAAAGGGAGCCTCATATCGATCGGGCTCTGCACTGTCAGCATGGAGCCTGCTTGGGATTCTCTCTCTCCTCTCTGCCCCTTCCCTGTTCCCTCTCAAACGTTAAAAAAAGTGTTAGCAATTGGTACCCCTGACTGGAAGATAAACAGAATTGTCTAGCGGTCCCATGTGTCTAGTTTGAGTTTAATGGGAAGAAAAAGAAAGTACCATTTGGAAGGTTGTGTATTTCGGCTGCTTTTTCAGCGGTTATTACTAGCTACGTCCACTTTGGGGCTAGATACCAGGGCTGATAAATGGTGTGTAAAGAGAGATTTCACTGTTGGGCCTGCCAGCAAATTCTACAAATGGAATTTGTTAAGAAAAGGAAAAAAAGCCAGCCTTTCCTTGGCCGACCTACTGTTTCACCTTTTAAATTCAATGCAGTGGTGAACAACCACAGTTAAAAATAATGAATTTTAAGTTAACTTTTGTTAGTGACAACTTGTATGTGGTATCTTCGGTTACAAACAGCTCTTAAATCATTTACAGAAAGTAAGCATCCCATCCTTCTACCAGTAATTAATAAACTGTCATGGATAGCAGTATAGAAAGAAGTTGTTTCTAGAGTATGTTTTAAGATGAGTTTTGTGGACTGATGCTGGGTTTGCAAACATTTTTCCCATTACAAGAATTCCAATAATGAGAGCATTCTTTCTTAATAGCAAAATTGGAGAAGAACAATCAGCAGAAGATGCAGAAGACGGGCCTCCGGAACTCCTGGTATATTTGGCTTTCTTTCTTTCTTTTTTTTTTTTTTTTTTTTTAATGTTTATTGTTTTTGAGAGAGAGAGAGAAGGAGACATAGAACTAATACTCGCAGGGCTCGAACTCACAAACTGCGAGATCATGACCTGCGCCAAAGTCGGCGCTTAACCAACTGAGCCACCCAGGCGCCCCTATTTGACTTTCTTACATGCAAGATGAAATGTCATGTGCAGATTGGACTGTTTGTTACTGATCATGTATCTGGGAAATGAGTCAAAACGTCAATGCTAGCCCTTGAAGATGATTTCCAATTGGACATCTTAAAAGGTTATTGTGATTGGGTTTTGACATTTATTGAAAATAGTAAATAGAGCACGGTAGGTTTTTATAAATGTTTAAGAATCATATGGGCTATGGGAAACTAATTTTCACTGATATCCCAATGGTAATATTTCTGAGGATTGCGGGTGGGGGTTGGTATTGGTACTCAGTTAGCAATACTTAACACTATCTAGCAGCATAGACGTATTTTAGTGACCTGAGTTTTTAAGTTCCCTGCCCAGAAAATTAAGACATTCTCAATCTTGTTGGTGCCAACATGGTCTGCCGTCTTCTTCTTGCTCCTGATCGAATCACTCAGCACCTCCTTGGCCCTTATAAGGTGTCTGTGGTGTGTCTCTCCTGTTGGCCCTCATCCCTCCTGTCTCTGTGCTCTTCAGTGAATACTTTGAGTCCCTTTCCTGTTGAGCGTGGCCGTACCTCGCAGTGGTTCATCCTCGCTCTGAATCCACATCCATCTCCACCAAGTTACTTGGCACATGGTCACTCATTCCTCTGTAGCCTATTTTTAGATCCTAGGCCAGTACTAATTTTCAGTACATTGGTGCTTTGCCCACCTCTTTTAAAACGTGAAGCCTGCGAAGGGGAGCCCCACATACAGAAGATGCTCCCTAAACGCCCCCCCCCATGCTGCTCGGATATCCAAGGTCCCCTTATTCCCTCGTCCAGTGTGTTCCCATGCCCGACAGCAATGGATGGGAAGCGGCAAAGGGGTGTAATGAGACTCGCACATGCTGGCGTGTTGTGTCCTGCTGATGAAAGGATAGTGTTTCTTCATAAACTCTTCTCCTAGACACATGATGGCACCTAAATGGTTTATTCTGTATTGAGTGACTTAATCTAAAGTCTTTTGTGGGATGCACGGCTTCATAGTTTTAAAGTATTTTCTAGCTGAGGTGTTGTTACAAGAGGTTTTTGTCCAGTTCTGTGCCCTTAATTTTACTTTGGTAAAACCTGTACTGACAGTACAGTTCACTTATTTAAAGTATATATTTCAGTGGTTTTCAGTATATTCACAGAATTGTACAGCCATTGCCACAAATCGGTTTTAGAACATTTCCTTCTCAAAAAGGAACTCAACTTTGTCCGCTCCCGGTCTGCTCCTTTCCTCAGCCCTGGGCAACCAGTGATCTGCTTTCTGAGTCTCTAGATTTGCCTATTCTAGACAACTCCTAGAAATGGGATAGAACGTCTTCTGTGACTGATTCGTGCACTTAGCATGTTTTCCAGCTATTTTTGGATACACTGTATATTAGGGTTCTAGAACAATTTCGTGGTCCTTGAGGAAATCACTAGGATTTTGCTCCTTTGACAAGAGCCTGAAATCAAGGGACATTTACTTGTGGTAAACTGGACATTAACTGTAATTTTAGTATAACAAGATCTTGATTTGAGGACTCCTTATGTATTCCAAGCCTTTGGTCTGAACATACTTTCTCTTATGTCCCCCTTAACAGGATTTTGAAAAGCTGGTTTTTTTCCTGTCGTTTTTAACCTGAAAAGATTATTAGGTAGAATAGTTAGCCTGCATGTAACCTAATTGTCAAACCAGAGTCAAATCAGACTTTGTCAGGAACTGTGACTACTTTGTTCAAAATCGTGTATTCATACCATCCTTGTGAGAATGGTTTCTTTTCTGAGGTGAGGTAAGGAAAGCCCAGCACGCTCCCGTGAGGCTGTGTCTTATAGGAAGTGAGCCTCTGCCCCCTTCATTTCATAGCAAAGCCCTCTGCCTAGCCTTTTTGGGCCTTTGCTTTTGGAGCCCTGAGTTGTAGGTTGTAGGATTTTTTTTTTTTTTTTTTTTTTAATTACACCACACATTGAGTCATGCACCGTGGAAAGATGGAGGGTGGCTGAGAGGTGTGCCTTTCTTTTAGCAAGGGGAAAGGGGGAGGGGACCTGGGGACCCTACAGAGAAGAACCAGGAGACTTCCTTTTAAGAATATCTGTAACGGGGCGCCTGGGTGGCTTAGTCGGTTAAGCGTCTGACTTTCGCTTAGGTCATGATCTCGCGGTTCATGGGTTTGAGCCCCGCATCGGGCTCTGTGCTGACGGCCAGCTCAGAGCCTGGAGCCTGTTTCAGTCTGTGACTCCCTCTCTCTCTGACCCTCCCCTGCTCGCGCTGTCTCTCTCTCTCCTAGAAATAAATAAAACATTAAAAAAAAAAAAAAATTAAAAAAAAAATGTAACAACATTATGGAAATTTATTGCCTTAAATGTACCTAACTACATATATTTGATAATGAGGCTGGACTACTGGTAAATCTCTTAGGTATGGAAATGGCATTGTAGTTGTATAGGAAAATGTCCTTACTTTTGGGGGACGTGTGAATTATTTAGGGGTGGCTCAGGTGTATCTGTGTTAAGAAAACACCTGTTAACATTAGTATTTGGAAAATGTAGGTGGAGGGTGTCTAGACATTCACTGTACTGTTCTGTCACGTTTCCTGAGGGTTTGGAAATTTGCAAAGTAAGTGGAGGGTGATTACTAAGCCTGTAAACCCGTCCCTCTATACCTCAGTTGCAAGACTGTGGCTTTGAAAACTTAAGATGTGAAACAAAGGCTGTGTTTTTCCATTCTTGTTAACAGTTTATTCATGGGGGACACACCGCCAAGATCTCAGATTTTAGTTGGAACCCCAATGAACCTTGGGTCATTTGCTCGGTGTCTGAGGATAACATCATGCAGATATGGCAAATGGTGAGCTAAAATATTTTTCCTAAATGAAAAGGAGAAATTCTTTACTCAGAAGTATTTCTTTTATGAGTTGTGCATATTACACCAAATATAGAAAGGAAACCATCTTAAAAGATCTTTCTCCATTTTAACAAGTCTTTAGTTCCGTTATGCACCTGTCAGATCAGAAGAAATCTGTGTCTACACACATATGCGCGCACACACAGGTGTGGACGTGGCCTCTGGTTCCCTCCTGCATGACTGTTGTACATGTCACCTGGGCTCTTGGCATCACTGCTGGGTGTCCAGCGTCTGGTGTGTCACAGGCATTTGTAGGACAGAGCGAGCTCTCTGGTGAGGACGACTACGCACCTGACCTTTCTAAGGGCCTGTTAACCAGCCAAGCCTCTCATTAACTTCAGGGCTATTGCTTCGTCCACAGGCTGCTTGAAATACTTTTGGGAAACGCTGGTTACAGTAGAACTAAGCAGTACGTGGACAGCTCGCTAGGGCGGCGGGGTTGTACACTGGCACGTAAGAACGTTGCCCCAGTGTGTCCTCTACTATGGGAGGGAGGGGGAGGCGCTACGTAAATCTAAAAGTTTCCAACACTGGAACACATTGACCTGTGAACCCTCAAGTGTAGACAAGAGTTATTTAATGCTGCTGTTAGACCATTTTGTAGAAACTCTAGGGCGATTTTACCTGTCCCTTTGGTTGTCCTCTCCAGGCTGAAAATATTTACAATGATGAAGAGTCAGATGTCACAACATCGGAACTGGAGGGGCAAGGATCGTAAAACCCAAAGTACAAGAAACGTTTCTTTTGAATGTAATGCTACACGAACGCTTGGTTTATCAAGCGCCAAAAAGGCATTGTATAGTAGGACATGTAAGTGGTTGGCATATGGCGTTCTTTACCTTCTGATTCTAGCACTTTCAAGTGAGCTATTGCGTACTGTATCATATTGTAGCTTTTAGGGAAGAAAGTTATGTTTAAGAAAGAACATTACCTTGTTTTAAAATACAAGTAGTAGGGTACTGCCTTTGATTCAACTATTTTAAGTCCTTGTTTTCTCAAACTAAGTGCTTGCTGTTCCCAAATATGCAAGAATAACTTTTACACTTTTTCCCTCCAACACTTGTTGATTGGCTTTGCAGAAATAAAGTTTTAAAATAAAGTCTGTTTTATTATTTTAGAACCTGGGTCGGAGTGTCTGTATGTGTCTGGTCTTGTGAGAAAGCTGGTACGTATGTGCCTTGACCGGACTTGCTTTCCAGGGTACGGTGAGAGGGCCCTGCCGCAAAGGTAGGGAGAAGGTAGGTGTGTCTGTGGTCAAGAGAGTCATCAACCCAGGACTGTCCGATCTCCCGCGTCCCCGCCTGTGAAAAGGGGTCAGCAAAGGGGACAGACTCTGGTTTGCCGCTCAGCCCGTTGTGGGGGTAGGACCTGCCAGCTAGGAATGGTTCTGACGCTTTTTAAATGCTTGTTGAGTAGAGAGGGAGACAGCGAATCGAAGCAGGCTCCAGGCTCTGAGCTGTCCGCACAGAGCCCCGTGTGGGGCTTGAGCCCAACTTGGACGCTGTAACCAACTGAGCCCCCCAGGTGCCCTACACTTAATTTTAAAAGGCTTTTTAGGAGAACGAAAACGGACTACCAAGACTGGGCCCATTAAGTCTAAATCACACCAGACTGCTCTGCTGGTTACCTTCTTATGCACTTCAGTACTTTTTGCTCACCTTCAAATTAGATAGTTCCTTTTCGGCCTATTACACCTAATTCTCTTGCTGCTCAAATAGGTACACCCTGGAATGTGCTAGGAGCAGCCAAGCTTTTGGAGACCTGCGGTTTTGTGCGTGTGCGCTTTTTTTTTTTTAGGGCTCAACAGCAGCTAAACTGTAGGACTTTAAAGGTGAAAAAGGGAGGCATGGAGGCTTGCCCTGTGAAAGGAGAGTCTTCCACGCAGTCTCCATCCCTCCTCAGGCCTGAGAAGCCAACCGTCCTGCAGCTGTCTTCGGAATCGTTAGACTCTGTTAACGTCACAGGGGGAATAAAAGAATACAGAGAAGCTGTTAAATTTATCATACATATTTACTTCATCTATACAGAATCGAGTAGATAAAATCAGATTCACATTAGTGAAAAATCTCTACAAAATGTCTTTGAAAAGCAAAACAAGACTGCCTCTGAACAATTCGTATCCTCATGAAAGACGTGGGCTGTAAAAATAAAGCAGTGTGTTTAGCACAAACTAGAAGATCTCTGCATCATTTTTTTTTCACAGTTATTTCCATCTACAGTCTGAAAGAGGTAGATTTTTCTGCAACACCTGAGAATTGAATTGTGATAACCAGGTGTAATAAAGGCAGTTGCATACAGAACTAAAAAACACTGGTCTCAAGACCAAGAAATGTACTCCTAACAAGTCTGAGGGTGAAATGGTCCATGATCCAAGTAATTCTCTACTTGGACTCTACCGCCACTAGAAATAATACACAGCAAGATCCCAGGATGGTGCAGCAAATGCAACTGAAGTGAATTCGACAGTTAAGCCTTTTCTGGACCAGCCTAAGCATTACAGTGTTCTAGAATTTGGTGGACACAGGGCGTGCTACAAAGCCACAACACTGGGCTGGTGAGGTGATTGGTGGAGGGGCAGGGGGCGGGGGAAGATGTCCTCAGAGGGTCCCATTTGTTTTGATTCACAGGGTAATGGGAGGCAAGATTCTGAACGGACACACAGCGCGTCCCAAGCAGAATCTACCTCCTTGCGATACCATGATCACATCTAGCTACACATAGACAGTAAGCCCAGAGCAGCAGGCCAAGTGCTGTTAATCACGTTGCTTTATAAAGCCCTTGAAAATATGCAACAGGTCCACGATTTACATCTTCCACACGGGACAAGCACCCCAAAGAAACGCGGTGGGCTACACGAATGGCTTCGACACTAAGAGCTGTACATCCAGCAGAGTTCTTGTGAAGTGTCATTAGTACTAATTTTAAAGTAGATTACATTTCATATATACCTTCACTTCCCCTGGGGGAAATGAGTCCATCATTTCATCTAGTAGCAGAAAGGAGTATAAAAGGCCATTGGAGGAGGGGGTATTTTCGCTTCCTACTCATTTTGACAGAGTAGTGAGAGCATGTGCTCTGTGGTTTTCTTTTCCTCCACTGTCTGACCCCTTGATTTCATATGACCGATGCTGGAAGCTTCCTTTAGACAACTTTCGATTCTTTTAACCCAGTTCAGACTAGGACTAGGATAGGATCTCATAATTTTAAAGTGAAAACATTTTTAACTGGACAGAGCAGAATTCAGTCCAGTGAGCAGTTTCGGTGTCAGTTTGATAGTTGTGCTCAGTGGAATGTGCTAGAACATCAATTCTAGTAGAGCCTTTTTATTTCATAAAGTATTTCGATGCAAATCATAGCAGACAAAGTCCCAACTTTCACGGTGCAACCTGGCTTCTCATTTGCATAACTCAGCCACATTCAACATGGTTAATTAAAAGAACAAGGGAAAGTTGAATGAATTCAGAAGTGCCATGCTTCACACGGCAAGTTCCCCCAGTCCAAGTCCGTCACAGAGACTTTAATACTGGCTTTTCTCTTAAAAGACAGCAACTAAGAAAAGGGGGCAGAACCACACCAAAAGCCCAAGTAGTGGATCCTGACTACCTAAAACGCTCTGCCAAGTCTTCCCACAGCTACAAAAGTGAGTTCTAGTCTTTTCCGTTTTGGAAGTAAAATCGGTTTCGGTTAGCATGATCCACAATTAAAATTCCCTTTTTGAAAGCCCGGAGAACTTTACTGTTGGGATTCACGGAACTAGCTGAACAAATTTCAAGGAGCCAGAAGGCAGCAGAAGAGGGACTTAAGGCTCGCTGAAAGCTACACCTGAATTTAACCCTCACGGTCTTAAAATGCCAACTACCAGTGGCAGCTTTCTGTGGGAAGTGGAGGACACGTACCCAAATCCCAAACAAAGCAAACAAACCACCATATTCCAGGTGAACATCTAGGTGGTCCAAGTTCAAACACCAGTTCTAGTTCTGACCTCAAACCGAAGCAGTAGGACTGAGTCACAAAATGAAACCTGTTTGTCCAATAGCTCGTAGATACTGTCTGCTGAAACTGAATAATTTGAGGCTCGCAGCCACATCAAGTTGTCAAGTGATAGAAATACTATCAAAAAGCTAATTTGAATCAAAGATGCTACATGCTGGTTTCTGACCCGACCCTACTTTATTTTTACTTGGCATTTGGCTATTACACAAAACTAATCATCTTGGGTTCTTTTTGAGTAAATATTAATGGGGGGGAGGGGGAGGCAGGATGTTTCAATAAACGAATATTGTGTTCACATCAAGGAACCATTATCAGAACAAAGTTCCCCTGTAATGATCGGTCCCATCTCGAGTGAAATTAAGAGTAATTCTGGGCAAGGAACAGGGAAGATAGGACAAGGCAATGGTCACATGCAGTCCAATGAAGGGAAATGAGGCAGATGTGCAACACGGCTGAGGAAAACGTATAGAAGGAAAACTATTCAAAACTGCTAAGCAGCCTCCTGTACCACGTAAGTCCAGTAGTTCTAAGAAAATACGGATATGGTAGAAAAAGTAAGAAAATTTTCACCACAAAACCAAATAGTTACTACTAACAGAAAGTTATACACAAAATATAGCTCTCGATACAGTGATCATACTTCGTTTCAGTCGACGGACTCGATGCCTGGCCCGGCGCCCGCGGACACGGCCGTCTTCTCCTTCACTGCCTTGGGCGCAGCCTCCTGGGGGGCGCCCGGGGCGCCCTTGGAAGCAGTGTCCGGCTCCTTGGGGGTCACCGGGGCAGCGCAGGGCTGGGTCCCGGGCGGCACTACATCCGCACCCGCCGCCCTCCCCGAGCCCTGCTCCTTCAAGACTTCCACCTTCTCGTTGAGCTCGTTCCGTTCCGTCTGCAGAGCCCTGCACAGCTTCTCTAACCGGTCCAGTTTTACCTGAAAGGCCTTGTACTCTTTATCACGGACAGTTTTCTGTAAGGAAAAATGAGGATTCGCGTGACCTTGTGGAGGACAAATTCATTTATAGGATACAGAATGTTAACAAATCGGAGCACTGTTAGAAACTACTTGTTCAAACCCCTCTTGAACGCGTTCAGTTTCTTCATCCGCCACGAACCATCTAGCCAGCGTCACTGCGCACCTAGCTCTACACATACCCAACGTATTCAGCGCAGGAGACCTCATCCTGGGGTGCCAAAATAGCCAAAATCCACTTTGTAAAACACTTTGTGGGGTCCCTGGGTGGCTCAGTCGGTTGAGCATCAGGCTTCAGCTCAGGTCACGTTCTCACTGTTCCTGAGTTCGAGCCCCGTGGCCGGCTCTGTGCTGACAGCTTGGGGCCTGGAGCCTGTTTTGAATTATGTGTCTCCCTCACTCTCTGCCCCTCCTCTGCTCATGCAGTCTGTCTCTACTCCTCTCTCTCAAAAATAAACATTAAAAAATAAATTTTTTTTTTAAAACTTGTATTAACTAGTAAGGGAATTCAAGATACTCCTCACAAAGCTAAAAAGTTAAGGGCCTCTTTGAAAAGTATTGCGAACAAAGTTCCAGCCACAAGTACTTTTTGCTGCCCTTTTGGAAAAGACCAAGTCAAGGCAGAAAGAAAGGCATCCGGGTTGTTCTCCACACTCCTCACTCGGAGATCTCATCAGTGCCTCTGGATGCGAGCCCGGCACCAGCGCCAGCACGATACTGGTTAGAAAGGCTGATTGTGCAAGCCCGGCGCGTGCCCCGCAGAACAGGGGAACCGACCTCTGGGTGGAACCTCGCCGGCGCGCTCTTAAGACCAAGCTCGTTAACGAGCTGTAACGTGCCCCGAGCTCCGGTGTGAGAGCTCACCGCGCGGCAGAGCAAATGTACGCGCCTTGTGGCCGCGTCTCCAAAAGAAGCCTGGGCGGATTAACCGGGTGGGGAGGAACTTGTTCCTACCGCACTCGCCCCCCCCCCCCCCCCCCCCCCCCCCCCCCCCCCCCGCCCGGCCTCCAACCCTGAAGGACATTTTTTTTTTTAAATACTTTTATTTCTAGGAGAGAGAGAGAGAGAGAGACAGCGTGAGCAGGGGAGGGTCAGAGAGAGAGTGAGTGACAGACTCTGAAACAGGCTCCAGGCTCTGAGCTGGCAGTCAGCACAGAGCCCGACGCGGGGCTCGAACCCACAAACCGCGAGATCATGACCCAAGCGAAAGTCGGACGCTCAACCGACTAAGCCACCCAGGCGCCCCCTGAAGGACATTTAAAGATTCCACGTAGCCGCTCCCCCGCCCACAGCTCTAGCCAGAGCCCTCAAGTATGGCCGCGCTGTCCCCACACGCCCCCTGCCCTGTGAAGGTGCCCGGGCTTCAGGAGCCTCCGGGACCACAGACACACCTTAATCGTGGGAAACCACCTCACCTCTTCAGCCATTTGCAGAAGCACTTTGTTATTGTTTTCCCATTTGGTACGCCATATTATTGTTTCTTTCTCCAGTTTTTTAATTTTCTTGGTCATCTGTCAACACAATTGCAAATGTAAACTGTAAGTTCCGTTTCTTCTCTCTACACCCAATGGCAGCACTGCGAAGGTCGGCCCGCACCCGCCTTGCCCAGGGGACAGCTGCGCCTGTCTGGCGGCAGCAGAGCTGATCTCAGAAGCTCGTATGGCGGCAGCAGCGAGGACCAAAGTGGGGGTTTCACGTTAGGAGAAAAACAAATCTAAGCTCCTTGATTTCAGAGGCAGCAGCACAGGGAAGCAGCGTTCAGACCCCACACCCTGAGTTCTCGGCTTAGGCGGGAGGGCGTCTCTCAATCCAGCCGAGAGACCTCCTCCCCGGACTGTACAAAAACATGTCCAAGTCATGAGTTTTCTATTCGGGAAATTAATTCATCTGCCTCTTGGAAGCTCCCCACAAAGACGAAGGATCGGCGATCTACCGTGAGCCCCGCGACCCCGTCGGTTTTGGAACTGTCCGCAGCGTGGCTTCGGGAACACTCCAGTCAGAGACAAAGGATGAAAGTAGTTAATCCTTAGTTCTGAGCATCCTCACGACTTAGGAGACGGACTTCAGGTTTTGCTAACGAGAAGACGGGTCCAAAAATAAGGGGAACACCTTTACACCTGCACTACAAGAGCCCAATTTTCAGACGGTCACAGTGAGTCACCTGCTCCCAGGTGAGGCACGGAGCCAGGCGGCGTGCCGTGGGCAATCACCCGCGAAACGAACGCGACGCCGAGTGGGACAAGGGCCGCGGGCAAAGCTCGTGGCAGACGGGGGTTGGTTGAGCGCCGACCCCCCCGTGATCTCCCAGCCGCGAGCAGAGCGGGGAGGACGGGGCCCGGAGAGCGTGCTTCTCACACGGTGCGCGGGTGCCGAAGGGGCGCCCGAAGCAGAGCCCCGGCCGGAGGCCTGGCAGGCGGGACGGAGCCGCCACCACCAAATCCCCTACATTCCTGGGTCTAAAAATACCTGAAGGCGGTAACTTGAGCACTTAACACAGCCAAGTACTGTCGGAAATACTCTGCTTTACAGAGGGCAGGGACCTTTGTCTCTTTTAACGAGGAAGGCACAGAAAGGCTAAACAACCTGTCCACGGTCACACATTACGTGATGCGACTGGGACGCTGCCTGGAGCGCACGCTGCAGGCCACTGCACGCGGTCCAGGCCCAGTCGCCACCCGCCTGACAGCGCACCAAGCGCCTGACGCCGCTGTACTTCTCCCCCACCCGCCACCCTTTTCTGAGGCTCCATTTTAAAGGGAATGTGCCACGTAAAAGCAGCAGCAATGGGTGGACTTATGGATGTGTATGTATATATTCTGCTTCTCAGCTTGGTATCAAGGAGATCGCTTTCCTTATGTAGGCAGGAAAACGAAACGGAAGCCAGAGAAAGAAAGGGACTGGATGAAGGAGAAAGAGTTCAGTGGGAGTGTAGTTAAAAAGAAAAGTTAAAAAGGCAGAAACACTGGTGCGCCTGGCTGGCTCAGCTGGTGGCGCGTGCAACTCTTGATCTTGGGATTGTGAGTTCAAGCCTTCTCTTGGGTGTGGAGATTACTTAAAATAAAGAATTAAATTTTTTGAAAAGGTGGGAACACTGATATACTTTGATTACACATATGTAAGTAAAAATATACATAAATATGTGTGTGCCTGTGTGTATCAACAAAATCAACCAACCAAAACGTGTTCTAGGCTTGGATGTCTTTAAATAATCTCCCAAACCACAGAGCTTTGTGAGGGAGGGGTGGTGTGTCGCCTGAGTGAACAAAACAAGACGCAAGCAAAAAAGAACCACTTTATGGGTTAACAACAGACCCAGCACTGATGGGCTCCCCCAAGGGCACAGTGACCACCCAGGATGCCACTGGAGGGAAGAGAGCAGAGCAAACGAAAAGCATACCAGAACAGGCAGTGACCGGTGCTTAACGCAGCCTTTTCTATTAACTCCCCTTTAGGTAATATTCTACTAAACATATGCAAATACCTTTTCCATCTCCTGCCGGAAGGTTGTAAACAGTTCATTGCTTTTCGCCATGGTGGTCTGGAATTCTTCAAACTTATCCATATAAAGAGAAAGCTACAGAAAAAAAAAGTATGAAATATTCTGAGTTCCAAGTAAACCATTTAAAATTCCCAAAGGCTTTCTAAGAGAACGTTTTATGGTTAAGCACTGGTTACTTGGTATGAGTGACAGAAGGAAGAAGAGGCGCACAGCAGCCCTTGGGGGCCAGACAGAGACCGCCTAAGTTCTGTAACTCAGAGACCCGCTACACATCTTTTTACAAGTAAATTTTAAACTGTATAAATATTTACTAGCTCCAATCCACCAATTATAATAAAAACTGCTGTGGCTGGTAGAACTATAAATTTCATGTAACTAATTATTCATGAACTGCTCCCTCCCTTAGATTTGAAGAACTGTCCTTGGAAAAAGATCATTCTTTCAGAACATCACATGCACAGTTCTTAGCTTGGTATCAAGGATAGCTCATTCCAGGGCGCCTGGGTGGCTCAGCTGGTTAAGCGACCAACTGTTGGGTTTCCACTCAGGTCATGATCTCACGGTTCATGAGCTCGATCCCCATGTGGGGCTTCACACTGACAGCACAGAGCCTGCTTGGGATCCTCTCTCCCTCATCTCTGCCCCTCCTCCACTCATGCTCTCATTCTCCCTCTCAAAATAAACATTTAAAAAAGGAAAACTCTTTCCTTAACACATACAGGAAAATGAAACAGAAGGCAAAAACTGGTTTGGTGGGGAAAGAAAGAATTCAGTGGGATGGGGTCTTTTGACTTAAGCAGGCCCCCAGGCTCAGTGCGGAGCCCAACGCAGGGCTTGATCCCCTGACCCTGAGATCAAAACCTGACGCAAAATCAAGAGTCAGGTGCTCAACTGACGCCACCCAGGCCCCCCAACAGCCATTGTTGTCGAAGATGCGATCCAGGTAGACTGTCCCATCTGAGAGCTCAATGCAGGCCCACACTGGGGAGTCAGTTAAGTGGCAACTGCCATCACACCCGGCCTTACGTGCCTGGATTACAGAATCGTGGGTCCAACACCAATTCAACTCTATCCTCAACAAATGCTGGAAACTGACATGGTAAGAACACAAAATGAGACCAACTCTTGGAAAGGACAGCCACATTTAAGGACTAGGAAAAGAAAGACGTGACAGCAAAGGAAACAAACTAATAATCAGATAACATGACCCAGGGTAACACAGACTGCAGACAACAGAAGTTGCAACGAGCACAGTCCAACAGAATCAGAGCTGCCTGCAAGCTTCACAGAGGGTCCTCCCATGCTTCGCAGTGACTCCCACAATCAAGTCTATTTTCCAGGGGCACCTGGGTGGCTCATTCGGCTGAGCGTCTGACTTTAGCTCAGGTCATGATCTCACAGTTCTAGAGTTCGAGGCATGCATCAAGCTCTCTGCTATCAACACAGAGCCCACTTTGGATCCCGTGTCCCTCTCTCTCTCTGCCCTTCTCATGCTCTCTCTCTCTCAAAACAAAAATATTAAGAAAAAAATTTTAAATCTATTTTCCAAATTCATACATAGATAGCCTTTATATACCTTTTCTGCAATTTTCTTCTCCATTTATATGGACAACTGAGTTTATGGAGCTAATGAGGGGTTCAAATTTCCTAGAAGCAATCTAGCACAATCCTAAATTATAGTGGGAGGTTCAAAAGACTTCTTGAATTTTCACTCTAAATTTAGGCTAACTTTATAGGAAATGAGTATCACCACACTGTAAAACAGGCCCAAGACAAAAAGCATTGAAAAAGAGGTAGTCATAAAGATTCACACCAGTCTCAATGTATCAATGCATTTTAGAACTAATTTAGAGTACTTACATTAAAAAAAAAACAAAAACAACTTCTTATATAATAAACTTTTAAAATGGGTAATACTTTTTTCAACTGAATGTAATCTACTTACTTGGAAAAGGGTGAACTACAGGTAAACACCTAATTTCACCTGTCCATAAAGACACAGGAAGTCTTTTCTGTATCTTCTGAGCGGGGAGGCAGTGTCTGCTACCCTTACTGCACAGAAGACAAACACCAAGAAAGGTTGCCTTAGGACAAAACTAAGGGGTCTGGGTTGAAAAATGGGGAAGCAATAGAAATGCCTAGGCCCACATGGTTTCATGGATGAATTCCACCAAACATTTAAAGAAGAACAAAAGCCAATTCTTCTCAAACCCTGCCAAAAAACTGAAGAAAAGGGACACTCCCCAATTTATTTTATTTAAGGTCAGCATTTACCCTGAAATCAAAGCCAGATACGAAAACTCTAAGAAAACTGCAGGCCAAAACCCCTGATTAATAAACTTGTAAAAATTCTCAACAGTCAAAAAAATACTAGCAAACCAAATCCAAAAGCACATTAAAAAGATCACATGATCAAATGGGATTCATCTTGGTGATGATGCAAGGATGGCTCAACATACACAAATCAATAAATGTGATATTCCACATCAACAGAATAAAGGAGAAAAACCATATGATCATCTCAATAGATACAGGAAAAGCATCTGACAAAATAGAACATCCATTCATGATATAAGCACTCAACAAATGGGGCAGAGAAAGAACATACTTCAATGTAACAAAGGCCATACATGATAGATCCACAGCTAACATCATACTCAATAGTGAAAGGTTTAAGGCTTTCCTTCTAAGATCAGAACAAGAGAAGGACGCTCACCCTCACCACTTCTATTTAATACAGTACTAGAATTCATAGCCAAAGTAATTAGGCATGAAAAATAGAAGGCATCCAAATCAGAAGGAAGAAGTAAAATTCTGTTTGCTGACGACACGATCTTATGTATAGAGAATCCTGAAGACTCCTCCAAAAAACTTATGAAAAAAAAAAACCCACAAAAACCAAAACTCCTATTTACAACAGCATCAAAATCAATAAAATAGAGATAAATTTAACCAAGGACATGAAAGATCTACATGCTGAAAACTGAAACACTGATGAAAAAACTTGAAGAATACGAAATGGAAAGATATCCCGTGTTCATAGATCAAAACTTAGTATTATTAAAATGTCCATACTACCCAAAGCCATCTATATTTAATCCTTATCAAAATCACAAAGGCATTTTTACAGAAACAGAAAAAATAATCCTAAAATTTGAATGGAACCACTAAAGAGCCAGAAGAGCCAAAGCAATCTTGAGAAACAACAAAGCTGGACAAAGGCATCACACTCCCTGACTTCAAACTATACTACAAGCTAAAGCAATCAAGACAGTATGCTACTGGCATAAAATCAGAGAAATGGACCAATGAAACAGAGCTGAGAGCCCAGAAATAAACCCATACAAATACGGTCAACTAACATTTGACAAGGGAGCCAAGAATACTCAATGGCAGGGGGGAGCCTGGGTGGCTCAGTCAGTTAAGCGTCCGACTTCAGCTCAGGTCATGATCTCACGGTTTGTGGGTTTGAGCCCCACGTCGGGCTCCGTGCTGACAGCTTAGCTCAGAGCCTGGAGCCTGCTTCAGATTCTGTGTCTCCCTCTCTCTCTGACCCTCCCCTGCTCAAGCTCTCCCAGAAATAAATTTAAAAAACAAAAAAAAATTTAAAAAAATTAAAGAATACTCAATGGGGGAAAGGACGGTCTCTTCAATAGTGTTGGGAAAACTGGATCCCTGTCTTACACTACTCACAAAAATTAAGGACTTAAACAAAAGACCCAAAACCATAAAACTCCTGGAAGAAAACATCAGTTAAAAAAAAAAAAAAAAAAAACTCCTCAATAGTAGTCTTGGAAATTTTGGTTATGATACTAAAAGCACAAGCAACACAAGGAAAAATCAACAAGTGGTACTACAATGAACTAAAAAGCTTCTGCACAGCAAAGAAGCATTTAACAAAATGAAAAAGAAACCTATGGAATGGGAAAAAATATCTGCAAATCATATACCCAATAAGGGGTTGATATGCAAAATATATAAGGAATCCATACAAGTCGAGAGCAAAAAGACAAATATAATCCAACTTAAACATGGGCAGAGGGCTTGAATAGACATCTTTCCAAAAACATACAGATGGCCAACAGGAACATGAAAAGGTGCTCGACATCATGAATCATCAGGGAAATGCAAAATCAACACCACAAGGAGATGTCATCTCACACCTGTTAGGATGGCTATTATAAAAAAGACAAGAGATAACAAATGTTGGCGAGCGTGTGAAGAAAAGGCAACTCCTACGCACTGCTGGTGGGAATGTAAACTGGCGCAGCTACCATGAGAACCAGTACAGAGGTTCCTCAAAAAATTAAAAATAGAACCTATGATCTAGGAATCCTATATCTGTGTATACTGTATATCCAAAGGAAATGACATCACTATCTCAGAGATACATGCACTCCCATATTCACTGCAGCATTCTTTACAACAGCCAACACAGAGAAACAACCTAAGTGCCCACCAAGAGATGAATAAAGAAAGTGTGGTATATATGCACAATAGAGTATTAATCAGCCATTTAAAAAAAGAAATGTTGCCATTTGTGAGAATACGGATGGACCTGCAGGGCATCATGCTAAGTGAAATCAGCCAGACAGAGAAAAAATACTGTATGATCTCACTTATATACGAAATCTAAAAAAGCAGAACTCCTATGGAAAGTGGAATGGTGTTGTAAGGGGCTGACGGGAGGGGGAAACCCGAAGATGATGGTCAAAGGGCAAAAACTTTCAGTTATAAGATGAGTAAGTTCTGAGGATCTAATGTACAGTGTGGTGACTATATTTAACAATAAGGTATCATATAATTGAAAAGAAAAAGCAGGGGGGCACCTGGGTGGCTCAGTCGGTTAAGCATCCAACTTCGACTCAGGCCACGATCGCGCCCTTCGTGGGTTCAAGCCCCGTATCGAGCTCTGTGCTGACAGCTCAGAGCCTGGAGCCTGCTTCTGATTCTGTGTCTCCCTCTCTCTCTGCCTCTCCCCTGCTCTTGCACTGTCTTCTCTTTCTCTCTCTCAAAAATAAACAATATAAAAAGAAAGAATAAAGTAGGGAGGGCCCCCATGAAAACCACCACCTCCACAGCTCCATCTGGGAGTAGAATTGTATGGTGGTTGATAGGCAGTTTTTGAAACAGATTATGTGCTAAAAGCACAAAATTCTAAAGATTTTAGGTTCAACTATATGAAATTGCCAGTTTTGTAGGTCAAAGAAGTACCAGCAATTTCGTATAATTCAGCTTAGTACAAAAGAGCTACAATCTGAAGATTTCTCAGGTTTTCTTTAGTTGGAAATTAGCAGACACACATGGGAACAGACTGAGAAAGGGAGGAAATACCTGAGATACTGGAAAGGGAGCACTGCAGACAGCATCACCAACCGTCCCCATGTGCCTGAGACCTAAGTGTTTCCCAGGACACGGGACTCTGAGTGCTAAAACCAGGAAAGTTCTGGGCAAGTCAGGACGAGCTGGTCACCCTGAGTGCAGAGGAAAACTCCAGGAGGGACGCGTGAACTACCCTCATTTCCGGCTGGGAATAAGCACAAGCATCTTAGAGAATATCCAAGGTATACATCAAGTGAACCATAGATTTTTCTTACAAAAGCCGCTACCCCCTGCTGTCAAGTTACCTGCTGTTTTAGTTGTACTTCTTGCTGTTTCATTTGTTCATATTTGTGCCTTGATTCTGTTGCTTCTTTTAATAACTAGAAAACAGAAACATTCTGGCAGAATACTAAAAGTAATTACAAATATGGCTATAATGTCAAATGATCAGAGTCGGGCTTAATCCTTCTGGTCATTATTTTAACAAAACCTCCAAGTCTATAGATAAAACTTTGTTATATCACCTGCTCATTACCCTATTGTCTTCAATCTGTTCCCCTTGTTAACACTAAGGAAATGTTGGAATAATCTTTTACTGCTTAGAAAGAGCACGCTGGAGGCCTAATAATAGGTTTACAAAACTCAGGATTGAACTCTTATGTTTCAGGTGAAGATAATTAGAAGTCTGGGATCAGCAGAAAACATGGCCCAGAATCTCGACATTTATCTAGGTGACTTAGAAAGCCAGTCTACTCCTCGAGAACCAAGATGAGGCAGAGTGAAAGGGTATGGAGCAAAGCAATGAAATCAGAGACCAGTTTCCAATCACTTTTTAAAAAGCAGGGGAGGAGTGGATGCGTGATTTATATACTTGAGTTTTCAAGAAAATTATATATCAAAGTTGCATAGTAAACAACTGTTGAAATTCAGTCCCTAAAATGTCACACACAGTCCAAATAAGCCTGGAAAAGATATTAAACCAATTACGAAGTATAAACGTGCAATAGATCCATGTGCATATGTGAATGTATGACAACCGTTCCTTCAGTCATGCACAGGACAGCATTAGCAGTTCACGCAGAAGGATCGTGCCATATAAAAGATGTGTCTCTCCTATGCCTAGACTCACACTCAACATGGTTCGTTCACAACGCGAGGGGCACAGACGAAGCGAGGCTTCAGAGCAGGCTTGCCTCCGTGCCTACGCTACTTCAGCAAGAGCTGGATGGAACAGTCCTCACTGCCGTCATCATCTCCCACCAGTTTGTTGGTTTGTTTTTGCTTAAGCACGTGAAGTTGAATTTGCGTATGTTCGGTCTACCGGTGAGATTCCACAGTATTCATAATTACTGACGGGAAATACAGTCTCAACATACTCTCCGGGAACGATGCTGAGTGATTAGGTATGGAGAATTCTGTTTAAATTTTATCAGAATATTATACCAGAATAAGTAGACAAATAGTTTCCCTAGTTTCAAGTTACTTGTTTAAAAACAAAATCTAACAATGTATAGGGGACTAGTGTTTGGTAAGCTTGATATTAAATTGAAATACTGGTCTAATAACTGTGGAACTTGGGGACTATTATTCTAAGCACGGAAAAGTCAAATGAGTGCAGACCTTTGCACTAACTTGGGTCTAATCTCTCCAGTGTATCTTCTGTATAAAAATTAGAAATAAAAAGCCAAACGCGTTCTGACACACACATGTCCTTCTCCATCTAGAACAAAAAACCAATTAGCATGACCCAGGTACTACATTAAATGTAAAATAAGTTTGAATGTTTTAAATGGCACTGGTCCAATTCTGACAAACTGTAAGAAACAGAACTTACAAACTCTCTCTCTCTTTGATGTTTTTCATCAGCTTCTTTTATTAGCTGTGTTGTCTGCTGAAGCTTGGCATCCACAAGCTGCTGCTGTAACTCCTTATGTTTGAACACTTTATCAATATGCTGTGGGAGAAGATTCCTTCCATCACTTAATGAAAAAGGAACACAATGACAAGGCAACAACACAAGTTACGACGCCATGCCTATGATTACCCTGCTTTGCCTGCTTGCGTGGACACTGGGTCCACATGCTTGTGGAAGAGCGGGCCTTACATCGCCTTGTAGAGCCTCTCGCACTTGCAGGAAAGGAGCCTTCAGGCTACTCCCCTGTACCCCTTCCCTTTTGGAGCTGGGCAGTCAAGGAACCTCATCAGCCACACACCTGTACTTCCTATTTCTGCCCTACAATGAAAATGAGGCTCAAAGTGCATCAAGAAAAATATGGATAAAGAGATCAAACTGTTAATCCCGTACATCATACACGTAATTCCTAGATACTTCTCTCCACTTTATATCTCCCCAAAGTTCTCAGATGGAGGCAGCACGCTGTGACAATAGGAGCGGCCCAGGTCAAATCCTGGCTAGTGCGTGGCCCCGGACAAATCTTCCTGTTGCTGAATCTCAGTTCCCTCCTCTACGCGGAGATAAGCATGCTCTGGCAGAATTGTAAAAGATAATGCAATGGTTACACTACATAAGGTGCTTTGTCCCAGGCACATACTACAGATTTGGTAAAAGGTCGCCATGATTTCCAAACGAAATTGTTAAGTGGTTATTTATGTACAATAAAGTCATCAGAACATCCCTTCTCAGATGCATAAAGAGTAACTCATCCTGGCCAAAGAACATTTGATAATATTCAAAATAAGAAAGTCCCACATGTAATGTGATTTAAACATACAGAATTTTCAAATGTTCGGCATCTCTGATGTAGCAGATTGTCATATTAAACAAAACTAAAAGAATTTTAAGAAAATTGAAGGATTTATAATCTAATACAAAATTTAGTCTCTAGGACACAAAAGTTCCTTTGATAAGCATCGTAAGAGCAAAGAGTTGTGGCCCCTGGGTGGTTAGTCAGTTAAGTGTCCGACTTCTACTCAGGTCATGATCTCACGGTTGTTGGGTTCGAGCATCGGGCGTCGGGCTCTGTGCTGACAGCTAGCTCAGAGCCTGGAGCCTGCTTCAGATTCTGTCTTCCTCTCTCTGTGTCCCTCCCCCACTTGCACTCTGCCTCTCTCTCTCAAAAAATAAACATTAAAAAAAATCTTTTTAAATAAGAAAACAAAGGAAAAAGAGTGAAAAAGGAAATCTTCATGTTACAGACTTGAGACCTATTAACCACTGAAACAGATGGACTTTATTTAAACCTTGATTCAAATAGTTTTAAAAGGGTGGGGGGAGGACATAGGGGAACCCAGAGAACTGAATAATGACTCAATATTTAATGTTTAGTAATTGTTTTAATTCTTGTAGGCATGAAAATGATACCGTGGCTGTGCTTAAAAAAAGCTTCCCTTGTGTTTTTGAGGTACACCCTCAAATACATATGAATGGAATAATAGGACACCTTGAAGTTGTATCAAAATAATCCAGGGCAAGGCAATGGGAATAAAGCTGAAACAACGGCTTCACCTGCTGAAACCAAGTGATATATTCTCTACGTTTAAGTGTGTAATTCTCCATTAACAAAAAAAAAAAGGGGGGGAGGACAGAGAGAGTGATTAAAAAGATCTTTTAAGGGGCGCCTGGGTGGCTCAGTTGGTTAAGCATCCAACTTTGGCTCAGGTCATGATCTCACAGTTTGGGAGTTTGAGCCCTGCGTTGGGCTCTATGCTGTCACCACTGAGCCCACGCTGGATCCTCTGTTCCTCTCTTTCTCTGCCCCTCCCCTGCTTGTACTCTTGCTCAAAAATAAACATTCAAAAAAAAGAAAAAGAAAAAAAGAAAAGAAAATCTTTTAAATAACCGCTTCTGAAGGGCTGAATGTAAGTTAATATGATCTAAAGTTTGCCTTCAAAACTGGATAAAGTAACTGACAGAGGTACTCCTCTTTTTTTTATTGTTTCATTTTAATCAGCTATTTTAATCTACTTGTTTGTGAAGGGTTACAACGCACACAGAAGCATATTTCCCTAACTTCAAAGGCAGGGGATGCCGTGTTCTAAAAGCCTGATGCCTCTAGTCCGGCCCTTTTGACCTCTAAAAGCAAGGAACCATACAAAACAGGCCATCGCCTATTTGCTTTTAACACAGATAGAACCTCTGAACTTCCCGACTAGCTTGAAAAAGTCTTAGCGGGAGGCCAATGACCAAGAGCAGCAGGCATGGATCCTTCCAGTAAACTTTTTACTTTAATGGATAGGAGAGTTTAAGAAATAAGTTCTTTCTTATCCTCTCAAATAGTATAAAGCCCCCATTTAAAAAGAAATGTAAGGGGCGCCTGGGTGGCTTAGTCGGTTAAGCGTCCGACTTTCGCTCGGGTCATGATCTCGCGGTTAGTGGGTTCAAGCCCCACGTCGGGCTCTGTGCTGACTGCCAGCTCAGAGCCTGGAGCCTGTTTCAGTCTGTGACTCCCTCTCTCTCTGACCCTCCCCTGCTCACGCTGTCTCTCTCTCTCTCCTAGAAATAAAAAAAAAAAAAAAACATTAAAAAAAATTTTTTTTAAAGAAATGTAAAACACAGGTTTAATACAGTGGTAATGTAGACAGTCCAGATTATCACAGATACCTGAGTTACAGCATATTTAGAGGCCAAATATTTATTATGAGTCTAGATAAAGGGAAAAATCTTTATGCTAAAAACACAATCTTCTAGTATCACATGGAAGTCAAGTAGTCCTTAACACGTCCCCACGAAACTGCCTCACCTACCCAAATCCACAGACTCCTCGACTACCTAAGTAATGGTCCCCTAGACTCCTGTTCCCATGGTGACTGAGCTTTCCCATGAAATGCCCAACTTCCACTATGCATCTATAAAATCTCCAAGCCTCCTGTGAGAGCAGTTTCACTTCGGTCAGGAATGGTGAAAAATCCTTTCTGAAAACAAGCTGTCTAAACCCAGAAAATGGCTTTACCTCCTCTCTCAGTGCATATTGTTCAATGAGCTTCTTCAGCTTCTCTCCCAGTTCAATGTTTTCCTGGCGGAGCTTGGCGTTGTGTATGTCGTGTTGTTCGAGCTGTGCTTGGATTTCATTTAAGGTAATTTGGAAGTGTGCGGTGGCTTCTTTACGTCTTTCTTCCTCCTCTCGTGCCTGCTGCATATTTTCTTCCTTATTATCCAAAATAAGTTCTGTTAATGGTATAGACCTATAGAGAAGACGCTCATCAAAGAAGCTGCTGCCATGGGGGTTCATCTATTGCCACCCTGAAGTATTCCTTCCCTGTATTTGTGACCAGAAGGTTCTCATGTAAATAAACAAGCAGCTTTGAGTAGATAAAATAATGACAGATACAGAATGCCCTGTTGTAAACTGCGCGCTACATGCCCATCTCAAATTCATTGTACTGAAAGCCAAGTAAGGAGCTGCTGCTCCACGCAGCCAGCTCCCTCTACCGAATGTTCCCCAACACCCTCTACCCGGTCACACGGCAGTATCCGAACCTAGCCTGACCAGAGACGACTCCTTGCAGCTTACCTTCTCAGTTACACTACTCCCTAGAAGGCAAGGGACAAAAGAAACCTGTATCTTAAAAGACTTACTTCCAACACTTGCTAAGATACAAGTGTTAACCAATCAAATTATTGATTTGCTACAGGAAAAACCCCCACCAACTTTAATGGTTATGTAAACCCAAGGATTCAAAAGCAAAGAAAAAACAAACAGCTCCCACCAGTAGGGGAAGATCCACTTCCTGAGCATGCCTCTGTTCTAGGGCCTTAGGCATCTGCTGTGCTGGGGCAGTTTAAGGAGAGATCCTGCTTGGTCAAAATCGTACCCCAACTGTACATGAGGGCAGGCCCGCCTCCAGGCCTCTGGCTCTTTTTCCTTCTTCTCTTGTTGGTACCAATTAATCCTTGGGTACCTGCTCCCTCTTCTTTTATATTCAGCCAAGATTTGAGTGCTATTCTAAAAGTACTTAGCAACAGGGTGGGGGATAGGTAAGGGTGGTTTGGCAATGTAGCTGATTAACAGCCCTTCAGGAGCTCAGCAGGTGTTTTCCCTTCCCAGACTCAGTCTCTGCCTCAAGTCTGTTTCTCCTCAGCTTCTCATTTCACTTCAACTTTTCATACGTGGTAATTAACTACATCAGTGCTCAGCAGAAAACTTGCAGCTCTGAGCTTCCTAAGCCAGGACTCCAGGCAGAAAAGCTGCGGTCTAAATATCAATCTCAATTAGACTCCCTATGACCAGGTATGAGGTTCATTAAGAACCATCAGGCCGAGGCGCCTGGGTGGCTTAGTCGGTTGAGCGTCCGACTTTCGCTTAGGTCATGATCTCGCGGTTCGTGGGTTCGAGCCCCGCGTCGGGCTCTGTGCTGACTGCCAGCTCAGAGCCTGGAGCCTGTTTCGGAGTCTGTGTCTCCCTCTCTCTCTGACCCTCCCCTGCTCACGCTGTCTCTCTCTCTCTCCTAGAAATAAAAAAAAAAAAAAAAATTAAAAAAAAATATTAAAAAAAAAAAAAAAAAGAAGCATCAGGCCAAGCAAAACAGAATGGTGGCTGGTATCTGACTCCAGACAGAAAGCAGCATTTATTTCAAACATGTACACAGTAATTATAAAGCAAGCTAAGTCAGTGTCAGTACCCCTTGAAAAACAGAAAACTTAACCAACTCACCTTTAATGTCTTATTGTGACGCTGAAGTTCCCGGCAAAGGGACTCTAGTTTGCTTCTTGCCAAGATAGCCTTGCTGTGCTCACTCTGTAAGTGAACTTTCTCTTTCACGATCTGGGCTTGTTTCTTCTGCAGAATCTTCATTTGCTTCTGAACATTCCTGCTCTCCTCCAGCTAAAATTAACAAAGCACATTACAATTAGGAAGTACAATGAAAACCTTTGAATTATGGCTGGAAAAATTACAGTAAGAACTATGGAACATATTTTCAAACACCAAATACTGTAGCATAAGATTTTACTTAAATCATTTTATCTCTCTCAGAAATAAATAAAACATTTTAAAAAAATCATTTTGTGCCATGCTACTCTGCCAACGTTGTCTCTCTTCCAGTTGTGATAGGAGAGTAAGGAAATAATTTAGGTTAGGGAAAAAAACCACCTATTTCAATTAAAGTCTACCCCCAACACGGGACTCAAAGTCACAACCCTGAGATCAAGAGTCTCGTGCTCCACCCACTGGGCCAGCCAGGCACCCCTTAATCTATTTTACTCAAAATTTTAAAATGAGCTTTGTGGAAAAATTTTAGAAATCAACACCATCGAGTTTTACTTTTCTGAAAAATACACACAAGCTAGTCTACTGAAATGGTTACCCAAATTAGAACAGACAGCACTCAGGATTTTTTGTAAACGAGGGGGGAATTGCTGCAATTTTAGGTTTAGAGCAAATGAGTCTATTTCAAGGTTCAATCAACACTAACAGATAGACAGCAGCCTCACCAACCTTTCACAGAAGGAAATGATGCAGAATCAATTTCAACAGCAAGAGTGACACCTTGTGGCCTAGCAAGCATCCTTACAGGCCATTAGGCTTACAGCTATTAAAAACAACCTTAGAGAAATTCCTGCAGGAAAAATTTTCTTTATAGAATATTTTTGCAAAGTAATCTTACAACAGACTGTGGGCTGCGGAACAGTTCCAAGAAGCTTCCAGTCTGCACACACTATTTGTAACTCCACCGTGGGCTGGAAACTCCCCCTGCCCTCCTGGACTCAAGGTAATCACAATCCTGAATCCTGGGCTCACAATTCCTTTGTTCCCCTCTTTATCTCATCTGTGTGTGGTCCTAAAAGAATCATTTTGACTTTGCTGTGGCTAGTGCAACTTACCTGAATTTTTCAGTTTCTTGAATTTAAATGAATTTAAGCTTAAATAGCTACACATAGCTAATGGCTACCATTTTGGACAGCACAGCTGTAGATTAGATTACTAGACTCATCCTAATTGTCTGCACAGATCAAGGAGCAGCAAACCTTTTCTGGAAATGGCCACAAGTAAGTTTTTTGGGCTTTGTGGGCCACATGCTGTGTCGTGTCATTTTCTTTTTTTAAACTTTAAAAATGTAAAACCATTCTTAGCTGTGGGCAGTACAGAAACTGCCCTTGCCAGATTTGGCCCACTGGTCACATAATATTCCACTTAGAAATATACCACACACAACATATTTGACTGCCCCATTCTCAAGGCAATGGGCATTTGAGTTGTTTCCAGACTTTATTACTTACAATGATATGAACACTGCCCTACGTGTTTTCTGGTATACACATGCAAGAATTTCTCTGGGTGCAAACCCAGGAGTGGGATTGCTAGGCAGTGATTAATGTTCTATTTCACAAGACAACGCCAAACTATTTTCCAAAGTAGCTGGAAAATTTATTCTCCCATCAGCGATTTATAAGAGGTCATGTAGATATAGATGCACATCCTCTCCAAAACTAAGTACAACCAGAATTCTTAATTTATGCCACTACAATGGACATAAAACTGCATGTCACTGTGGTCCAGATTTGCATTTCCCTGATCACTAATAAAGTCAAACATCTCTTTATATGTTTATGTACCTTTATGTTAAGGTATATCTTTGTGTCTTCATGTTTTTCCACTTCTACAAAATGCCTCTTAAATGTCTCTTGCCCAGTTTTCCAATGGGTTGTCCTTTTTGTATTCATTTGTAGGTTTTCCTTAGATAGCCTTGAAACTACATATTCTGTTGGTTATGTTCATTAGAAATATGTTGTTCCCAGTTTTTTAATGTGTCTTTCCACGGTCTTTTGAAGGGTATTTTGCCGAACAAAAGTTAATTTCAACACAGCCAATTTTTGCAATCCTTTCTCTGACAGTGCATTTTCTGTTGCATGAAATTCTTCCCTTAACCCAAATTTAGGAAAATATTCACTTATTTTATCTAAATAAATCTAAATACCTAAATTATTAAAGCTTAATTTTTGGCATTTAAATCCTTAACCTATTTGGAATTAATCATTGTGTATGGTGTATAAAAACCGATTTTCTTTCTCATAAGGATATACACTTTTTTAGAAGTAACCCAATGTCGGGCTTGAACTCGTGACCCTGTGATCAAGAGTCACATACCCCATGGACTGAGCCAGCCAGGCAGCCTACGATATACATACACTTTTTAAGTTCCATTTACTTCATGAGGATGACAATTCTCCCTTAAATGCACCAACAGATTCCATGAAATGCTCTTCAAAACCCCCAAATGGGGTTTCCTCCAATTTTCCCCAATAAGTTGAACTTAAAGTTTTATAAAGAGCCAAGAGTAGCCAAGATAATTCTGGCAAAAAGAGTAATAAGAAAAGGATACATACACCTATGCCACCACGTTATCAAGATTTATTATTCCACTATAATAATCTACACAAACTAAGGAATGGGAAAGAATAGCACTATAACAAGTACTTAAGAATCGTGTTAGAAGGGGCGCCTGGGTGCCTCAGCTGGTTAAGGGTCTGACTTCGGCTCAGGTCATGATCTCGCGGTTTTGGGTTCAAGCCCCACATTGGGCTCTGTGCTGACTGCTCAGAGCCTGGATTCTGTTTCGGATCCTGTGCTTCCTCCTTTCCCCCTCCCTCTCTCTCAAAAAAGAATAGTGTTACAAGCCAAATGGTATCCACACTTAGCAAGTGAAATGTGATCATTTCATGAACCCATGCTATCTGGTAAATGTGGAGGCCACAAGGTCTCCGCAGTGGACAACCCCGCCTACAGTGCAACACACCATGCCACCTGCTCTGCCGTTTCTACTCATCCATGCCACAAGCACCAGTGATGGCAGAGGATGCCGTCACAAAAAGGGGAGAAGACAGTGAAGGCAAAAGGGAAGTTTTCTAATAATCCTGATGAAAAGGCTACCCCACTCATGGTCTCACTGCTACATAACCTATACACCTTTACAAAGAAAAAGAAATGAATGTTGTTTCAAGAAATAAAGCTTCAGGGCATTTTCTGAAAACAGTACACATCTCATCCCTCATACATTCAGCACAAATCTAAATCAGAGCGGTTACTCACTAGGCCAATCTCCAATGTGTCATGCATCCTGAAATGAATGCAGCAATTATTACTCGTACTTAAAAATAACCATACCCACCTCCACACACACAAAAGCCACAAACAAAAACACCCTAGACCCCTGCCATCATCATCACCTGGGAGCTTGTTAAAATACAAGCTCTCATGCCCAAACCCAGACCCAGTGAATCAGACTGTGCCTTTTATGGAAAGAGCCCAAGTGTCCATTGATGGATGAATGAATAAAGAAGATGTGGTGTGTGTGTGTGTGTGTGTATATATATATACACACACACACACACACACACAATGGAGTATTACTCCGTAATGAATGAATAAAGATGATGTGGTGTGTACACACACACACACACACACACACACACACACACACAATGGA
>NW_024080712.1:2911315-3206675 GCF_003009895.1 Hyaena hyaena | reverse complement strand
ACACACACACACACACACAATGGAGTATTACTCCATAATGAATGAATAAAGATGATGTGGTGTGTGTACACACACACACACACACACACACACACAATGGAGTATTACTCCGCAATCAAAAAGAATGAAATCTTGCCATTTGCAACAACGTGGATGGAACTGGAGGGTATTATGCTAAGCGAAATGAGTCCATCAGAGAAAGACAAAGATCACATGACTTCATTCATATGAGGACTTTAAGATACAAAACAGATGAACATCAGGGAACAGGAGCAAAAATAATATAAAAACAGGGAGGGGGACAAAACATAAAAGAGTCTTAAATCTGGAGAACAGAGGGTTACTGGAGGGGATGTGGGAGGGGGAAGGGCTAAATGGGTAAAGGGCATGAAGGAATCTACTCCTGAAATCATTGAACTATATGCTAACTAACTGAGATGTAAATTAAAATAAAACAAAGCAACAAAAAAGAATGTGCCTCTTAACAGAAGTCCAAATGATATGGGTGAATCTGAGAAGGACTGCCCTAGGCGACTATTTGTCCTTTCTTCTAACCCATTGACTAGAGTCTGCCATTGTCACAATACTGGGTCAAGTAACGATGCCCTCTACACTGCTTTTTCTTCTCTTTTCCCTTTTGTGTTCTGGTCTTCTTTTCCCACCACTTCTCAGCAGGATTCTCATGCAGATGCAACAGCCGACTGTCTTGACTGTCTTCTGCAGGTGGAAGTGTTCCTTTCCTGAAGCCAGCAATCAGAACACACTTTGTTTTCTGCCATCTTTTTATCTGTGACTGTTCTAGGCCATTTATACTGTTATACAGGGTTTCCTACTGCTCTGAATAAAAGGTGCTGGGCTGCCGAATGCCAGCTCCGTGGGGGAATACACATACCCCTTTATAAATCAAGGGAGAGTAACTTGACTTCTTTGAGTAATAAAACCATTCATTTTTAGAGCTGGTCAATGACAAAAAGTATTATTTAGGACATGTAATGACTGCTTTAACAACAGATGAAAATGCATAAAAACTGTTAATAGTTCACCGAAATTTTACAAAAAGCATTACTTTTAGCATTTATATTACAACTACCCACTCTAAAAGTTTCCTACAACTCTTACTTCAAAGGGTTCTAGGACTTCCCTATTCTTAAACAAGATGGCAGGGTTTTCATGTTGAGGCTTCTTTCAATAATTTAAAAAGAATTAATGCTACTTGAAATAACATAGGCCAAGAACAAATGAGGTCAGTGTCTTGGAAGATGGAAAAAGTAATGTCTGGCACATAGATGTGAAATAAAGATTTCCTGAGACAGTATTGTTTTAGTAGACTATTTCATCTAATTCACAACTTCAATTACAACGGGCAGAGCCTTTCTCTCTAGAATTCCCTTGGGAAAAGTTAAGTACAGGAACCACTACACCCCAACTAGCATCTAAAGCATCACAACACAGTGTTTCTAAGTCTGCCTTTTCATTTCTAAAACTGAGTTCTAAAAAATCTATGCCATACCTTAGCATTATGATGTTCTGTATGTATCACCTTATAAAATGAAGTCATACAAGCAACAAGAAGCCCCAAGAAATGAGTCTCCTCTTCAATTTTGGAATACAATATGTTACATCTAAAGCTACATCAAAACTGTATTTTAAAAAGCTTATCAAGTACGTACATATTTTGCTGTATTTCATATGAACCTTACTCCCTTTATTTAATACTCACAAGATCAGCATATTTCTTACAGAGAGCTGCCAACTTCTCTTCTGGAGTTGAAAGGGTGTTTAGGGCTTGCATCAATAATAAAACTTCTTTTCCTGATGATTAACAAGATAAGAAATAAGTCCCAGAAGAAGAATGAGATCAAACCTAACCTGTAAATTCTATAGAACACTTCCTATGTTCTGATATCCCTAGTGAAATAATTTGTGCCTATAACTAGAAGTAAGAGATTTATAAGCTAAATTAAGAAAGCTATTTTTAAGTTCTGGATTAGCATGCAACCCCCCTCCCCCCAAATTTCTTCATTCACTAATACTGCTAGCTATTTGTAAGAACACTTGCTGAAGGCTTAAAAATTCCCTTGCTTAACCACTGGTGTCCAAGTTAAGACAAAGGGCAAGTTACAAAGGGCAGAATATTTTTAAAAGCTTCCTAACCGAGTACAAATATAGAAACAAGTTCAAAAGGAATTTCTGTTGGTACTTTCTGTCTAAGATGCACATAATTACTTGTGACATGTATCTTTTCTATGAGCAATTAACTTCTATGTGATTTAGAAAGCACATTCCGTGTGTTAACCAACTTTAGTGTATATAAAAGGATGTCAACATAACTTTTTCCCCCATGAGAAGCACTAACAACAGTATTTTAAAAACTTTTTCGCAGGGAGAAGCAGGTGTCTGAAATAGAGGACAAATGGTCTTTCAAAATAAGTGGTAATGTTTTGTTTCTTAAAGAACCATTCTTACTTTTTTTTTAATGTTTACTTTTATATTTAGGATGTTTACTTTTATATGTAGGATATTTAGAAATCTATATATATATATTTTAAGTTCATTTTATTTATTTTGAGAGAGAGCATGCACAATGCGTTCACAGGAGGAAGAGAGAGAGGGAGAGAGAGAGAGAGGAAGAGAGAGAGAATCCCAAGCAGTCTCCACACTGTCAGCACGGAGCCCGATGTGGGGCTTGAACTCGTGAACCGTGAGATTATGACCTGCGCCGAAATCAAGAGTCCGATGCTTAAACCGACTGAGCCACCCAGGAGCCTCTAGAAATATATATTAAAATGACTTTGGTATGTGGTATATAGACTGCTCTGAAGAAAAAACGCAGGCTGACATGAAAATAGAACACCTTCCTATCCACAATACCTAAATCTCTCATTCACAGCCTGAGGCCAATAAGAATTTTAAGAGATGACTCAACATGATTATTAAGTATGATTAGAAGTAACCATAATATAGCCAGTAATTTTTAATCAAGACTTAAAAACCCATACTCCATCTGCTTGGTTTTTTTCTTTGAGATACAATTCACATACCATAAAAATTACCCCTTTATTTTTTAATATTTTTATTTTTTAAACTAATCTCTCCACCCAAAGTGGGGCTCAAACTCACATCACTGAGATCAAGAGTTGCATGCTCTACCAAATGAGCCAGCCAGGTGCCCCAAAACTCGCCCTTTTAAAACTGTACAATTGAGTACGTTCATAAAGTTGTGCAACCACCACCAATGCCTAATTCCAGAACATTTTTATCACCCCAAAAAGCAGCCCCATATCCATTAACGGTCATTCCCTTTCACTCCCACTCTAAGACCGTGGCAACCACTGTTCCACTTTGTCTCCACAGATTTGCCAATTTCGAACATTTCATATAAAATGGAAACATCATATGGCCTTTTGTGTCCGGTTCCTTTCATTTAGCATGTTTTCAAGATTCATCCATGTAGGATGTTATCAGTACTTCATTCCTTTTTAGAACTGAATAATATTCCATTGTACAGATACACCACATTTTCTTTATCCATTCATCAGCTGATGGATAAGTGTTGTTTCAACTTTTTGGCTATTATGGAAAAGGCTGTCATGAACACTCGTGTACACATTTTTGTATGACATGTGCTCTCAACCCTCTTGGGTACATATCTAAGAGGGTCACATGGTAACATGTAACTTTTTAAGACTTAATCTGCTTTTACACATATAACTGGGGCTGATTTTGAAAAAATTTGTAAGGAATTAAAATTATTTCTTGTCTTTCTATAATAATTTTTAGGTTTTCCAAGTTGGCAGAAAATGGATTTAATAAGGATAACTTGGGGCGCCTGGGTGGCTCAGTTGGTTAAGTGTCCGACTCTGCTGTCAGTGCAGAGCCTGCTTGAGATTCTCCCTCTTTCTCTGCCTCTCCTTCCCCTCCCTCTCTCTCTCTAAATAAACAAACTTTAAAAGTATATAAGGACAATTTTATAGAGAAAACCAAACAAATCAAACACTGTTAATCTTAGGTATAATAAGTATAAAAAACTTAGGGGCAATAAGTAAGGCTAAAATAAAAGGGGATTTCAGATTTCATAACAAGATTTAACGTATTACTTTTTTAGTCCTAAATCTCAAACACAGCAGGGAGAAAGAAAACATACCCTTGAAAGCCCGTCTTAACCCACTTTCTGAACTACAGACATTATGTTTTCTCTTAAGTGTTAGGACTAGTTTTTAAATATATCAAATAAATATACAGTTTTCACAGTAAATTCCAGTCAGACTCCATTAAAGATGCAAAAAGGCAAGTCAAATACTACTCCTGTCAAATTGGCCCCAAATTTTGTCAAGGAAGCCTATTCTGGATTATTCAGGGAAAACAACTTCTGGCTTTTTGTCTCCTACACAAAATGCAGCAGACACACAGACTGACTCCCCAAGAGCTGTATTAGCTAAACAATAACTGCCTCAACACCGGCCATGTTCATCAATCACCTGTGCTGAAGAAAACAGAAGTAAAAAAGTGCACCATGAGAAGATGTTCAACCACTGAGCACAGATTATTACCTAAAGTTTTTTCTTTGTTTCTGTTGCATTCTGAATCTTGCTGACCATCAGGGGGATCTGTTCGAGCCTCTCGCCCAGGAATCTCCTCCCTCGACTCTTGTGTGCAGTATGCTGGGCTCATCAAACTCCTATTCTTTGTAATAAAATCACTGCCTTCATCCTCTTCCAATGAATGCTTGTTACTTGTACCACCACAATTTGAGTCTTGATGTTGAAGAATATCATTTGATTGAGAGTTGCGCAACATGTCTGCTTTCACCCCTAACCCACACACTCCAGCTTCTTCCATTGTGCCCATCACAAACTAGAGGGAAGGAGGAAAAGAAAAAAGATGAGAGAGGGATTATATCAAATGTAATCAGTGTTTACATCCAATGACCTACCATAGGTTGACAGCCTTTCTTCTTTCTTACTGATTTGTAAAACTAATATAAACATGGTAATTTCTAAGTTTCACAGACAGGTGATATAACTAAAGTATAAGAAAACTAAAGTTAAAATAAATCACAACTAAGTGGTACCAAAGGAAGTGAGAAATGCCATTTAGTTGAAAATCTAAACTTATTTCCACATAAAAATTGACCACTTAAAATAATCAACATCTTAGAAGTACAATTCTCCCAAGTTAGTGATCATTAATATTCTGGTCGGATCCTTGGTGAGATGGTGCAGCAGAGATGGCTCACTAGCTACCCAGCAAAACCCCATGCTCCTCCAATATCGTGTGGGGCTGGCACTACCCAACAAATCTCAGCCTAGGACTATGTTTCCCAGAACCCCATATTTCAGTGGAACTCCCATATGAAGTTCCCACAAATGGAATATAAGACCAAATAAAGACTGTCCCTTCTGCAACAAGACTTTTATTCTTAGAAGCACACATTCTTTCCCCATCATCTCTTCCCCAATCTGGCTGAATGCAGAGGTCTCCTATGCCTTGTGAGATGGCACAGCCACAGGATGAAATAAGTGACAGTCTAGGCCCCTAAATCCCATGTACTTACAAGGGAAGGCTGCCTTTCTTACAAAGAACACCCACACTGGATTAGACGAGCACAAAAAGAAATTTCTCTCAGGTTAAGCCACAGAAATTTTGAGAATCATGTTTTAAGCAACTATCCCCACCCTAACAAATATAGATAGTAGGCATGGGGAAAAAAGGCATTACTCTAGTATTTTATTCTCAGATCAGTAAAATTTACCCTGCTCTCTCTTCTATCATATTGTTAACCCCATTCATTTATGGGGTTTTTTTCCCCCCTTAACACTACTTGGTCATATGATGTGGCACAAATTTGAATTCTATACATTTCCTCATCACTTCTCGGCCTTTTGGCTAAGATCAAGTGTAGTATACATTTCCTCTCTGTATGAAGGAGAGCATCTTCTTTTGAATAATACAATTGAAGAGGGAGGTGTCTAGTATATTTCTCTTATCACAAGTGGACAGAAGTTACTTTCCAGTTAATAGGAGAGCAGAGATTTATTATTTCAAGTTACAATAGTACTTCCAACTGAAGAATTAAAAATAATTTTTTTTAAATTTATCTTGAGAGAAAGAATGTGTGCCCATGGGGAGGGGCAGAAAAAGAGAGAGAGAGAGAGAGAAAGAGAGAGAATATGAATCCCAAGCAGGCTCCCTGCTGTCAGCTGTCCACATGAAGCTTACTCAAGGCTCAAACCCGGGAACTGGGAGAACATGACCTGAGCCAAAAATCAAGAGTTGGGACATGTAACCAACTGAGCCACCCAGGCACCCCTAAAAATAATTTAAAGTATCAAAGTAGCAGGAGATAGGGACATTATGGAAACTAAATCTTTTATAGTCTAATGTTGATCAATCAGGAACTGTGCTTTTGGAAGAACAAATTGGTATAGCCACTTTGAAAACCTGACAATACAGATACTTTTCAACCCATTTAATTCTACTCCTAGGATTTTACCCAAGTGTGTACACATGTGCAGCCAAAGGCCAAGCATGTTTAAAACAGTGCTATTTGTAATTGCTTCAAGACAGAATCAACCCAAATTTTTATCAACAGAAGGGATAAATTGTACTATGCTCAGACCATCCGGCAACAAGAACTAACTACTGCTAGATGCAGTGACACAGATAAGTCGCATAGACCTAAGGCTATGCAGAAATCCATACTGTAGTATCTATCCAAGGGACACAGGTATGCGGTTTCGAAGGGACATATGCACCCCAATATTTATAGAAGCGCTATCAACAATAGCCAAAGTATGGAAAGAGCCAAATGTCCATCGATGGATGAATGGATAAAGAAGATGTGGTACACACACGTGTACACACACACACACACACACACACACACACACTGGAGTATTACTCGGCAATCAAAAAGAATGAAATCTTGCCATATGCAACTACGTGGATGGAGTTAGAGGGTATCATGCTAACTGGAATTAGTCAGAGAAAGACAAATATCATATGACTTCACTCATATGAGGACTTTAAGATACAAAACAGATGAACATAAGGGAAGGGAAGCAAAAGGAATATAAAAACAGGGAGAGGAACAAAAACATGAGAGACTGTGAAATATGGAGAAGAGACTCTTGAATCACTGTTGCACTAATGCTAACTTGGATGTAAATTTTAAAAAATGAATAAAAAACATCCATTCTGCAGGAAACCATATATATATTATACATATATAAAGTTCAAAAACAGGCAAGGCTAATCATTTGTGCTGGAAATCAAGAGGGCAGTTACCTTTGGGAGTAGGGTCTTCTGGGTACTTGGTAATATTCTATTTCTTGATCCAGATGGCGTAACAGAGATGTTCACTTTATGAAAATTCATTATACCTAAACATTTATGACTTGTGTACTTTACTGAAGTGAAACATTAAGAAAAGTTTATTTTAAAAGTTGCAATTTAGGGGCGTCTGGGTGGCTTAGTCGGTTAAGCGTCCGACTTTCGCTTAGGTCACGATCTCATGGTTCGTGGGTTCGAGCCCCGCGTCGGGCTCTGTGCTGACTGCCAGCTCAGAGCCTGGAGCCTGCTTCAGTCTGTGACTCCCTCTCTCTCTGACCTTCCCCCGCTCACGCTGTCTCTCTCTCTCTCTCTCTCTCCTAGAAATAAATAAAACATTAAAAAAAAAAATTTAAAAAAAAAAATAAATAAAAAAAAATAAAAGTTGCAATTTATACACTGTTCAAAAGTTATGGAGAACCAAAACAGAATATATTTTCCTCTTGACAAAATGATTAAAAATGTGCTGCTTTAATCAAAAAGAATAAAATCTCACCATTTGCAACATGGATGGAACTAGAGGTATTATGCTAAGCAAAATTAGTCAGAGAAATACAAATATCGTATGACTTGACTCATACGTGGAATATAAGATACACAACAGATGAACATAAGGGAAGGGAAGCAAAAACAGTATAAAAAGGAGGGGGACAAAACATAAGAGACCCTTAAATACAGAATACAACCTGGGGGTTGCTCAAGGGGTGATGGGAGCAGGTGGGGGCTAAATGTGTAAGGGGCATTAAGGAAGACACTTGTAGGGATGAGCACTGGGTGTTTTATGTAGGAGATGAATCACTGAAATCTACTCCTGAAATCATTATTGCACTATATGCTAACTTGGATGTAAATTAAAAAAAGAGAGAAAAAAAATGTGTTGCTTTCCATATTTTAAAAATAATGTACACACAATACTTTCATTTCTTTTAAAAAAATTAATGCATTAAGGAGAAATGGGTGGTCTAGTTTCAGAGTTATGGTTTGAAACCAAATTCCAAGCCTAAAAACTTAGAAATATTGAAAAGACTCCTAAATTCTTTTAAAAATTTTTTAAAATTCACTTCCATATGTAATGCATTCTGTAGAATGACATAATCCATAGGTATTATAGTTATAAAACATTCATAATGAAGTTTCAAGAAACATCTTGTATTACATTTCATTACTGCAAAACCTGTAAAGCCAAGAATCTGCCCAAATAACATACTACAAAAATATTATCAAACTAAATGCAAAGTAATCATTTTAATGCTACATTATACATAGAATTACCAGTTCCATCTATACTTTATATCAAATATTGAATTGCCATAGACTATTGGGCACATGGATAATGTTAACGGGCACCCTCTACACATAAGCAGTACAGAGGAAAAATGGGTGCTATTAATATCATCTTTCCCAACTTATAAAGAATAATTTTTATACTTATCCCCTGAAAACTATTAGCATAAGAATGGGCTCATTAAATCACAATATTGGTTTTAAATATTGATGAAACTCTGTTAAAAGATAACTAAAATGGAAGACTGCGATCTCTAACACATGACAGAATTTCTCAGAAGTGGAACGATAATAAAATCCACATAGTACCAGAAAATGTTTCGTTAGGCCACACTAAAAATATAATAAGCAAGCAATTTGCTGGAAGAAGAAGGGGCAAGAATAATTTCCAACAAGGAAAACCTGAGGCCTCTCCTAGGATCAATTTTAATAAGAAGGGTACCTGAGGAATGGAATTTGTTAATTTCTAGTGTTTCAGTTCTATTAGTGATTTTTCATAACCTTTATTGAGATATAATTCACATATTTTTCACCAATTTAAAGTGTGCAATTCACTGGTTTTTAGTATATTCATAGAGTTGTGCAACCACCAATCTTAGAATACTGTTGTCAACTCAAAAAGAAACCCTCCCGTTACCCCCAGCCTGAGGCAACTAATCTATGGTGTCTCTACAGATGTGGTTATTCTGAATAGTTCACATAAATAGAATCATCTAAATGTGACCTTTTGTGTCTGGCTTCTTTCACATGTTGTAGTATATTATCTCTACTTGATTTCTCTTTACTGCCAAATAATATTCCATAGTTTGGATATACCACATTTATCCATTCATCAGTTGATAGGACATTTGGATTATTTCCAACTGGCTATTATGAATAATTCTGTTATGTACATTAATGCCCATATGTCTTTATGTGGACATATGTTTACATTTCTCCAGGGTATATATACCTGGGAATGGAAATGCTAGGGTCATATGGTCACTCTGTTTAATCTTTTGAAGAACTGTGACACTGTTTTTCTAAGTAACTGCACAATTTTATATTCCCAACAGCAGTGTATAAGGGCTCCATTATCTTCACCAACACTTGTTATTCTCCGTCCTTTTGATTATAGCCACTATAGTGTGAAGGTATCTCATCTAACGACTAATGATGTTGAGAATCTTCTCACGTACTTACTGGCCATATGTATACAATCCTTTGGTGAAATGTTTATTCAGATCCTTTACCCTTTATTTAACTGGGTTATCTGTAATGCTATTACTGAGTTGTAAGAGTTCTTTATATATGAAAGACAGGAGTCCCTTATCAGATATATGATTTGCAAGTATCTTCTATTATTTTTCTCTCAATTTTGGAGAATATATATTCTCCAACATACAGGTGCAATATAGGTGCAATATATTCACCTATTTCAACATGTCACCGATTTAATTAAGTTACTCTGGCTTTCAGGTTAAAGGCATATAGGTCAATTACAACTATCATAAACAAAAAAAAGTTTAAAGACTAGAAAGGTCAAAATGTTTACCTAACACAAAATAAGAGCTGGCGGCACTGAGCATAAATAAGGATACTGATCTGCAGAGCACACAACCATCGCATGGTATCCTATTTCATCATTCTCTATTTTTAGTTAATACTATTTTTCTTGTTTTTCCAGACACTCCCCCTTTTACCTCTCCCTGTCACACATATTACATTATCACTTATTTGGTATGCATATCCTCCTGTAGACAGCAAAAACTTATGCATAAAAGGTACTCAAATGCCAATCGATGGAGAGCACAAGGAGTCAAAACAGCTGCTGAAAACAAGCCACAGAAAGTACCTAAACATTACTATACAACTTTGAGAAAAATACCTCTAATACTACTTTAATCTCTAGAAGTAATACGGTATTACATTACAATATTAGTGCAACTAATTTTTATGGATTTTTCACATGTGCTAATAAAAAGACGGACTTTGGCTCTAAAAATCTTTTTTGTTTATGAATAAGCCTAGGTCCAGCTAGACTCTTGAAATAGCAGGCCCCAATTGTTTGTTTGTTTGTTTGTTTGTTTTTTACTGTAAGGACTATTTGTTCAAGAACTTACTTGAGGTTCTGCACTAGGCCACGGTATGAAGCAAATTCTTACGCCAACTACTTTATTTATATTGTAAATTATTTCTCAGCCCTCATCTCCTTAAGCAGAGACCTCTACATCAAATGGCAAATACAACTTCCTACTCTGCTCTGATACCCATTCTGGATGCCTTTCCTTGGGAATAATCGCTGGTATAAAAAATAGCAACAGCAGCTAGTATCTATACAGCAAATACATCTTGGCACTACTGTAAGCACTTTCCTGTATTAACTAACTAAATCCTCACAATAATGTCACAAGAGAGGTACTATTATGATCTCCATTTTACAGATGAGCAAACTGACATGGTAAAGCAAGTACCATGCAAACGGTCACAATTAGTAAATACCAGAGCAAAGATTCGAACCCTGGCAATCTGGTTTCTTAGTCCACACATTTAATCACAATGATATACTGCTTCATGACTACCCTTGATCTACTATACAAACACCCTTATCCTGGCCAGCCATCTTACAGAAATGTATTTATTAATAATGGGTCAAGATGCTCCCCAAATATTGTGTATAAAAACAAATTGCAAAATAGTACACACCACATATTTTATATACACACTTGTACATTTATGTGTGTATATACATACACATAGAAAGTGCTGGGAGGAGGAGCACCTGGCTGGCTCAGTTAGTAGAACATGCAACTCTTGATTTCAGGGTTTAGTTCAGGCCTCATGCTGGGTGTAAAGATTACTTAAAAAGAAAATTAAAAGAAAAATAAGAAGAAAGTGCTGGAATAAAATACATTTATATACTAATAATTGTTATTTTTATATAGTATAATTATGGGTGGTGCTTCTTTTTCCTTCACTAGATTTTCTAGTATTACTATAGTCAATTTTTATTCCTCTTGAAATTGAAAAAATTCAAAAACTACTCATGCTAATAACATTGGAAGCACCATAGAACATATGTAAATGTTATTAAAATTTCTACACACAGTTATTTAAGATAAAAATTAATTTGGGAGGCACTTGGGTGACTTAGTCGGTTAAGCCTCCAACTTTGGCTCAGGTCATGATCACACGATTCATGGGTTCAAGCCCTGCATCGGGTTCTGCGCTGACAACAAGTAGCCTGCTTCAGATCTTCTGCCTCCCCCTCTCATGCATGCATGTGCGCGCGCTCTCTCTCCAAAAATAAACATTGGGGTGCCTGGATGGTTCAGTAGGTTGAGCTCCCAACTTCAGCCCAGGTCAGAATTTCAGTTTGTGGGTTTGAGCCCTGCATCGGGATCTCTGCTGTCAGCACAGAGCCCACTTTGGATCCTCTGTCCTGTTCTATGTCCCTCCCCCACTCTCTCTCTCTCTCAAAATTAATGAACTTTTAAAAATAAATAGTGGCCTCTGGGTGGCTCAGTCGGTTAAGCATCCAACTTGAGCTCAGGTCATGAACTTGCAATTTGTGACTTCGAGCCAACATCAGGCTCTGTGCCGACAGCTCAGAGCCTAGAGCCTGCTTTGGATTCTGTGTCTCCCTATCTCTGTTCCTCACCAGCTCACACTCCACCTCCCCCTTCACCCCCCTCAAAAACAAAGATTAAAAAAATTTTTAAATAAACATTGAAAATTAATTTTTTATTTAACACAAATGGATACTCAAAGAATGTTAAGACCCACAACGCAACAAAAATGGGCAAACAATATGAAACAAGAAATCACAGAAAAGAAAATACAAGTGGCTAGTAAACATATACTTAACCTTATAATAAGAGAAGTGTAACTTAAAACTATCAGATACTGGAGCGCCTGGGTGGCTCAATCAGTTAAATATCTGACACTTGATTTTAGCTCAGGTCATGATCTCATGGTTTATGGGATCAAGCCCTGCATCGACTCTGCACTGACAGCATGGAGGCTGCTAGAGATTCTCCCTCCTCTGAGCCCTCCCACTCACGCTTGCTCTCTCTCAAAATAAATACACATTAAAAAAAAGTATCAGATCCCATTATTCACATCAAAAACTTTGACCACACAGCATGGGAGAGGGTTAGGTACTGTCAAGCATTCCTGGTTGGGGGACAAATTGGTTTAACAACTAAGTAGTCCAATTCTAGGCAGGGATTGTGTGAGAAGGGGGACAAAAGGAACTTTCTGCGGGTGATGGGGATGCTCTATAATTGATTAGGGTTTGGGTTACAGAGTTGGATCCATTTGTTAAAACTCAGCACGTACATACTTAACATGGCTTTATGGGTAAAAGGGACCAATAAAAGGACAAATGAAAAAGTAAAGTATCAACGGTAGAATCTTGGTGATGGCAATATGGTTGTGTCAAATTCTTTCAACTTTATGTTTGAAATTTTCCATACTAAAATGTTGGGGGAAAAATTATGCCATATAGCTTTGACTCGCCAAAATCATTTCTCAATTTCCCCTATAGACAAACCATTACATCTGTGAAATTACATAATGAAATTTATAGGATCAGGATTTATAGCAACAAAAAAAAAATCAGAAATACCCTAAATGTCCATTAATGATGAAATAGACGTTAATAACTTTGTATGGTGACAGATGGCAAACTGCAGTGGGCATTCCGTAATGTACATAAATGCTGAATCACTATGTGGTACAGCTGACACTAATATTGCATGTGAACTATATTTAAATCAACAGGGGCGCCTGGGTGGCTCAGTCGGTTAAGCATTCGCCTTCAGCTCAGGTCATGATCTCCCCACTGGTGAGTTTGAGCCCCACATCAGGCTCTCTGCCATCAACATAGGACCCACTTCAGATTCTGTCTGCTCTCTCACTGTGCCTCCCCTGTTGACGTGCGTGCTCTAATAATAAACTTTAAAAATGAAGTAAAATAAAATGACTACATACACCCTACCAAAATAATGGGCTGGCTAGATCAATGTGGTACATCCATACAGCAGAGTACTATTCCATCTATTAAAAAAAAGAATAAGGTAGTTACATAATTACTAATCTGTAAGGATAAGCTGAAAAGGGGGGGGAAAAACACCCTGTACGGTGTGCTGTATGCCACAATTTGGGGGTGTGGGTGGGTGGTGGTGGTACAAGTTTATCAATGAGAATCATATACAATCTCTGGAAGGATACAAAGAAACATACTTAAGGGGAGATGGCAGGGAACACAAGGCTTTCACAGCATGCCTATTTTTATCTTTCAACTTAGGGATAAGTTACCTTCATAACTGTTGTTTTAAAAAAAAAAAAAAAAAGCCAAGATGAATAGAGTTCTCCAACATAGTACCTATCATTAGGAAAAACCAGGAGGAAATGTTTATTGAAATTACAATTTCAAACGAAACCGAAACAATAGGTAGTTTCAAGATAAATTTCTATAGGAACTTCTCCCTGAAAATCACCAAACATGAGCTATCATTTTCATTTTGTTCATGAGTCTACAGTCATGAGCAGTACACATAGTTCTTGTAGCTTTAAAGGCTCTAGGGGCGCCTGGGTGGCTTAGTCGGTTAAGTTTCCGACTTTCGCTTTGGTCATGTTCTCTCGGTTCGTGGGTTTGAGCCCCGCGTCGGGCTCTGTGCTGACTGCCAGTTCAGAGCCTGGAGCCTGTTTCGGTCTGTGACTCCCTCTCTCTCTGACCCTCCCCTGCTCACGCTGTCTCTCTCTCTCTCTCCTAATAAATAAAACATTTAAAAAATAAATAAAATAAATAAAATAAATAAAAAATAAAGGCTCTAGAGAGGGCAGGTCATTCCAGTGTTTACTGGAGTCCTAAACCATAGCAATCCTCCACCCCAGCCACTCCCCCCCCAACACCCCCAATCAAAGGATATGTTTCTTAACCTTCCTTCCACTGTCTAAATACTTGGAACTAAGATGATTCCTTAAGTGAAGAAGAGATGCCTTCAAAATGATAGCCACCAGTTCACCAATCATTAACTGCAGGAGCAAATAATAGCTATTACAAAAGATTTTTTGCAAACATGAATACACTGTATCCATCTACTACCTGTGATAGCTTTTTCCACCAATACATTTGAAACTGAGATCACATGGGAATTAAAAGACTAAAGAAAAAAGTATTTAAATTTCTTTCCCTTCTACTCTGTGAATAAAGAAAAAGGTGAACAGTTTTAAAGTTTAAAACTTTCAGTTATGCTCTTCAAATACTGCTGAAGCTTAAAGAACCAGATTTCTTTGACTTATTTTGTTTCAAGCACTTAAATGTTTTTAGTAATGGCGGCTGTTCTTTTAGTAAAACTGGTCTAAATAAAAAACTAAAAAGCAACACCCACATTCACTTCCTAATTATTTCAACTATCATTTACTTAAGTGAGACTGAATGCCTTCAACCAGTGCTAGGCACGTGCTAAAAGCAGAAATCACTCAGTCCTTGCCACTGAAGGCTAAGGTGGCCCTTCAGAAGGAGCAGGTGGGAAAGACTGCACATTTATACATTTTCCTGAGGAGCGATCCTTAGCTAGCCTCAGGTTCCCAAAGAGTCTTGGAAAAATTTACCAAGTAGGCAAAGTGAACCTTCAGAACCTGCAAGTCCCCTTACCCCATTTAACCTTCCCCTCTGAGAGGTGGGTCTTATTGTTCCCAGAAAGGAAAATGAAACTTAGTGAGTTAAGTAACTTGCCTACGATATTAGAATAAAAGGAGCTCGCAAAATTCAAAACCAGGTCTGTCAAAATCAAGAGCCTATGTTTTCTCCATTACACAACTTCCCTCACTTCATACATTAGCCTTGAAAAATCAAAGGTCAAACACAGCTCTCATGTAGTTATAAGCCTAAGACATTACATGGATGTCTAAAAATATATAGCATGCTAGATATTACTAGGGTGAATTTAGGAAAACACTGGGAAAAAGCTTTTAAGATTTTTAACAGTGATTAATTCTGGGACTTAGGGAGGTGAGACAGGACTAAGTTAGGGGTAGGAATATCTTTAATTATAACTGATTATTTAAGGCATTGAGGTTGTTGTTATTTTACTTTTTTGTGTCTTAGGATAAACTAAATTATGTCTAAAAATCTCTTCAACCCTAGGTGTTTAATAATTCACCCTAAGAGTCATCAACAACCCAACAGGAACATGAGGACAGGAGTACGTGCTTGGCAGGCTCAGTGGCGGCCAGCAAAGGAAGAACGGCAGGAGAAGATCCTGAAAGGTACCAAAGATCCTCTAGCTCTCAAAGTATCAGCTATCAGCCTTGGTTGCTTTTTAAAATATGAACCTTCCTCCTAAACACATCCAGTATTTTGAGAAGCTTTATACATTTCCAAAGACAAAGTTTACAAACTTACTAAAAATGTACATTCTCATGTGGTTTTTAACTTTTTTAAATAGGTGAATGGAGTTGGTGGGCATTTCATGTACTTTCTAAATTAGAAAAGTGACTTTGGCTTTATACAAGTCATTTAAAAGTTTATATAGTAAAGCTATTTTAGTCTTTAAAAGAATTATTCTGGATAGCAAACTTTTCCACAGCGTTAACACTCTATCAATCATTCATTTCAAAATTCTGTTTCAACCATTCTGGACCAAAGCCTTTAAGATATGTATTACATAACTTGATACCTCCTTTAATGGTTTTACTGTGTTAGAACAAAGAAATGAAAGGGTTTTAATTTTTTTTTACTATTTTTATTTATTTCTAGGAGACAGAGAGACAGCGTGAGCAGGGGAGAGTCAGAGAGAGAGGGAGATACAGACTGTGAAATAGGCTCCAGGCTCTGAGCTGGCAGTCAGCACAGAGCCCGACGCGGGGCTCGAACCCACGAACCGCGAGATCATGACCTAAGCGAAAGTCGAACGCGCAACCAACTAAGCCACCCAGGCGCCCCCCCTTTTTTTTTTATTTTTTTTATTTTTTATTTTTTTATTTTTTTTATTTTAGAAAGGGTTTTAATTTTTAACAGATAAAATGATATATTATCATGCACTAGAATATAAGTATATTCTGGTGTACGTTTCCACAGTGTGCCTATGTTAAGACAATAAACTCCTAATATGTCAAAATAAAAACTCCCAGATGAGACCTTATTTTTACCTCAGGCATGAAATACTTGTCTGAGAATTCCTAATTATATAGCACTGTCTTCCAAAACAGATCATGCAGAACCATATATGGGAATTCACTATATTTTTAAAAAATGGTGTCATTTCAAATTGGTAAAGAAAATAAATAATTGGATTGCCTGGGTAGCTCAGTTAGTTAAGACTTCAGCTCAGGTCATGAGCTCATCACGGAGTCCGAGCTCCACATCAAAGCCAGCTTCATCAGATCCTCTTGTCCTCTCTCTCTCTCTCCCCTACTCACTCTCGTGCGTGTGCTCATGCTCTCTCGCGTGCTCTTTCTCTCGCGCGCGCGCATACGGGAGAATAAAAAAATAAAAACATTAAAACAAAAAGAAATCAAACAAATTTCACCAATAAGACCACTTAAAAAAAAAATGAAATTATTTCAGATCTCTCCCAAACCATTTGGGAGAAAAAGAATGATATCCTGTAGCATCCCTCCAGATGTACCAAGACTGAGAAAATAAAAATGAAAACCACAAAGAACTAGAAGTCCTAAGTAAAAAAATTTTTTCATAATCTTGGCATGGGAGAACCCTTTCTAAATAAACCAAGAAGCACAAAAGTTATTTTATTTTTTAAAGGACAGGAAGATCAATTTACTAAACAGTAACTGAAAACACTGTACCAGCCAAAAGGCCACATTTACATGGGCCTCAAATGAATCAGAGACCCAATTTGCAAGAGTTTGTGAACAAGCAGATCACAGTTAAAGAATATATTTAACTTCATTCATAATAAAAAGAAATACAAATAAAAACATAAATCATTTTTAATCTACCACAAAACAAACGTTAGTGTGGGCAAACATGTCCCTCAGTACAGTCCTGGGGAGTCCGAATTAGCAGAGTATTCGTTTTGTAAGGGTATTTGGCAGTAACTATCAATGTCTGAGTACACATTCACTTCCACCTAGTGATTCCATGGCTAGTTTATTCAAAAGACATTCTCAAAGGCAAAAAAGGCTATTCACCAAATTACTAACTCTTACCATGCAAAACGACCTGTCTACCAGTAAGGAACTGGTTAAATAAAGAACACTCATCCATACAAGGTAAAACTGCAGCTATTCAAAAGAATAAGGACAGATCTCCAGGGGCACCTGGGTGGCTCAGTTGGTTAACCATCTGACTCCTGACTCACAGTCATGAGATCGAGCCCCATGACTGGCTCCACCTAAGTCTCTCTCTCCCTCTGCCCCTCTCTCTTGCTCTAAAATAAAGGAATAAATAAAATATGAAGAGATCTCCAAGATACAATTAAGTAGGGAAAAAGACAAACATCTAGGGCAGGATGAATGTCTAAGTTTAAAAATGTATTAATGGGGCGCCTGGGTGGCTTAGTCGGTTAAGCGTCCGACTTTCGCTTAGGTCATGATCTCGCGGTTCGTGGGTTCGAGCCCCGCATCAGGCTCTGTGCTGACTGCCAGGTCAGAGCCTGAAGCCTGCTTCGGATTCTGTGTCTCCCTCTCTCTCTGACCCTCCCCTGCTCACGCTGTCTCTCTCTCTCTCTCCTAGAAATAAATAAAACATTAAAAAAAAAAAATTTTTTAAAAATGTATTCATATATAAGCCAGTATATTGGTAAAAATTTTCTCTGAGGATATCCTCAAAATTGTTCGCCATGACGGATTGGTGCTGAGAAGCTGGAAATGAAGACTTACTTTTAATTTTATACTTTTTGGTTCTATTTTATTTATTATGTGAATGAATGTATTACTTTAAGGGAAAAAAAAAATCAATGAAGTTGACTGATTTAATTTTAATTTTGGGGTGACATCACAGTATTCTACATGTTTACACTTCTACCACTACATCCCAAGATCAGGTCTAAAGATTGCAAGAGTTCCTATTTCATGTCATCTTTTCCCTTCACCCTGCTCTACACCTCTGGGTCTGTCCCACTACATCTTTATACACACATCTTCTACTGAATTATAGAAGGAAGATCTACCAAGCATGAGGTTTTGTTCTTATTTCCTTCTTAAAACAATTCTGAAAATTCGAACATCTCATTTAAACTTGGCCTCAATTTAGAACTATGGCTAGGACATCTGACAAATCACTTTGAGTTAAAAAAAAAAAAAATGTTTAGTCATGGATAAGTGTTCACAAGTGGAATCAGATGGTCAATCTCTCTTCAATGTACACAGATACAAAAACCTCAACAAGATATTAGCAAGGGGTGCCTGACTGGCTCAGTCGGAAGAGACTGAGAAAGAGAAAAACCTTATGATTTCACTTATAATGTGGGATCTAAAAAACAAAACTCAATAGATACAGAGAAAAGACTGGTGGTTATTAGAGAGGAAGGGAGTTGGAGGTGGGCAAAAGGGTAAAGGAGGTCAATTGTATGGTGACAGATGGTAAATAGACTTATTATAGCAATCACTTTGTAGTGTATGCAAATGATTATTACATTGTACATCTGAAACTAATATGTGATGCTACCATTTTACCTCAATTAAAAATATCTAACTTGACTGAAATATATGGAACTTACAAAAGAGGATTAACATGATATACATAAGGCTAAGTTCTAAGTAAAGCAAGGAAAGAATAAACCTAACATTTACTAATTATTATATGCTAGACATTTTAAATACATTATTTAGTTTAGCCTTACAGTTCTAAGATTGTGAGAATGTCACCCCGTTATACAGATAAACTAAGGAGAAAGGTAGGAAGAGGGGAAAAGCCCATTATTTCAGACCTGCATTTACTGAGCTTAGTATGGAAGTAATGCTTCTGTGGCAGATGTCCTAAAGAATCACATGTGAAGTTAAGAATCCTGACGAATACCCAAGTGTTTCCTGACAAACAAAACATGGTATATGATACATACACTAGATTATTTAGCCTTAAACAGGAAAAGTTTGGCACATGCTAGCACATGGATGAACCTTAAAAATACCACATTAAGTGGGAGCACCTGGCTGGCTTAGGTGGAAAAGCATGTGACTCTCGATGTCAGGGTTTTGTAGAGTTGTGAGTTTGAGCCCCAAATTGGGTGCAGAGATTACTTAAATAAACTTTAAAAAAAAAAAATCATGTTAGGTGAAAAGAGCCAGACACAAAAAGACAAACATTGTATGATTCCATTTATATGAAATACTGACAGTGGTCAAATACACAGAGAAAAAAATAAAATAATGGTTGCCAGGAACTGGGTCGGGGGAATGGAATACAGAATTTCAGTTTGGGAAGATGAAAAAGTTCTGGAGATGGATGACTGTGTCTACGGCCATACCACCCTGAACGCGCCCGATCTCGTCTGATCTGGGAAGCTAAGCTGGATCGGGCCCGGTTAGTACTTGGATGGAGATGGATGATTGTGTTGCTTGCACAACACTGTTAATGTAATCGATGTAATTAATGCCACTGAACTGTATGGTTAAAATGGTAAATTATAGGGGCGCCTGGGTGGCTCAGTCAGTTTAGCGTCTGACTCTTGATTTCGGCTCAGGTCAGGATCTCACCAGGATCTGATTCATGAGACCTAGTCCCTGCTCTTACCGAGGAGCCTGCCTGGGATTCTCTCTCCCTCGCTCTGCCCCTCCTGTGCATGTGTGCACACACGCACACATACACTCTCAAAATAAACATTTAAAAAATGTAAGTTTTATGTCATGTATATTTTAACACACACACGAATCATGATGAATGTATTTTGCTTTAGAATGTTCTTCAAGCCTTTAGCAAATAAAACATATTGGCCATTAGGAATTAAATGAAAAAAAATTCTGGTTGCTAGGATTACTGAATCGCTCCATTAGCAAGATAAAGCAGTTGAGTCAGTAATAATTAGGATTCCACATTCCTCGAACAAGTCTTAGGAAAAGGGCCAGGAAAAATAAGCCTATTCTCTTCTGATAGAATGGTCTTGGGAAACATAGAACAAGGAAAAGCAGAGCCCACTTCTGATAAAACTCAGGGACGGTGGTTCTCAAAGTATGGTCCCCGTGAACCCTTCACAGAAGTCTGCAAGCTCAAACATAATTTTCATAGTAATACGGAGATATATTTGTCTTTCGGTGTTAACATTTGCACTAATGGTAACAAAAACAGTAAAGAATACCAGTGCTGGCTCCTTAGAACAAAGTCAGTGCAGTGGCACTAAACTCTAAGTCATCATTTTCTTCACCACCATATACTCAAAGCTGGGGGGGGGGGAGCATTTTACTTAAAAATGCCCTTGAGGAAGCAGTAAAAATTACGAATTTTTATTAAATCTCAACCAATAGCCACACATCTTATCTGTGTGAAGACACATCAAGTATACATAAAGCACTTCTGGTGCACACCAAAGCAGGACAGGGATCTTGAAGAAAACCACTAATGCAGTTGCTTGAATTATAAGCCCAACCAACAGCTTTTTCCATCAATCACCTTCTTTTTCTTTTTTCTTTTTCTTTTTTTTTTAATAAAGATAACCCATGCTTGTTTATTCAGACTTGGGTATTTGGCAGACATAGTCTCCAAAATATATATATACTAAGCCTGTTACTTCAAGGCAAACAATGGACAGTATTCATTGCCAATGATAAAACTGAATTTTTAAGCAAAATTTAGAATTTCTGAAAACTATCCGCTACCATGAGTTTGACAGCTTCCCAATACTTAAGACTTTTCTGTACAACATAAAGAATGTAGTTAATAATATTGTACTAACACTGTACAGTAACATATGGAGACTATACACTTAAGGTAGTGAGCACTAAGTAATGTATAGAATTATTTAATCACTATGCTGTACACCTGAAAATAATATAACATTGTTAAAAACAAAGATTCTCTAGAGGACATCAGTGGTGATACTTAACATGATTTTGATATTATAGAACAAAATGTGTCAACATTTGGAAAATCAACACAATTTGGTAAACCAATGTTTGTTTTCAAATGACTAACAGATGATGTTTACAAAATGATGTATGGGGGGAAACATCCATTCAAAGTGCAAAACACACTATTAGATTTTAATATAGCAGTACTAAAAGTTCAAAAGGATTTCAGATCCCACACAGGCAACTAACCTTCAAGAATTACTAACTGCCAGGGTGCCTGGGTGGCTCAGTTGGTTGGACATTTGACTCTTGGTTTCAGGTCAGGTCATGATCTCGAGGTTTACAGGACTGAGCCCTGCATCGAGCTCTGCGTGGAAAGCACAAGGCCTGCTCAGAATTCTCTCTCCCTCCCCCCTCTCTGTCCCTCCTCATTTTGGCACACGCACGCACACACTCTCTTGGTCTCAATAAAAACATTAAAAAAAAAACTACTTGCCAAGTTTTGGTGTAATATCAAAGAATTTCTACAAATGTCTAAAAAAAACTATTAAAGCACTCCTCCCTGCTCCAACTACATATATATGTGTGGCCAGACCGTCTTCATATACTTCAACTACAGTGGCATATTGCCATAGATTGAATCCAGAAGCAGATGTGAGAATTCAGCTGTCTCCTATTAAGCCATTCATTAAAGAAATATGCAAAAACATAAAACAATGCCATTCTTCTCACTTAAAAAAAAAAAAGATGTCTTGATTTTTTTAATTCCCTTCATCTATTTCATCCATTCCCCCACCCACATCCCCTCTGGCAACCACCAGTTTGTTCTATTTAGGAGTCTGTTCTTTTACTTTGGAAAATCAACAATTTTTAATTTTCAAAACACAGGCTAATATGTGGTAGGCAGCTTCTGTCATGGTTCCCAATGATCCCAGCAATCCTCCTGGTATTCACAACCTTGTATAATCCCCTCCCCTTGAATGTGGGCTAGACCTAGTGACTAAATTCTAATGAAGGGCACTAATCTGGCAAAAGTGAGGAGATGTCACATCTATGGTTATGTGACAAAAGACTGCAACTTCCTTCTCTCTTGTGCTAACACTCTTGCTCATTCTGATGAAACCAGCAGCCACGTTGTGAGAGGCCTATGGAAAAGCCCATGTGGCAAGGAACCAAGGGAGGCCTCGAGCCAAGAGCTCCTGAGGAACTGAATCCTGGTAACTGAGTGAATTAGGACATGGATCCGTCCCCATCAAGCCTTCAGATGACAAGAGTCCATGAGATCCTGAAGCAGGGGACCCAGGTAAGGCACACCCACATCCCTGACCTATAGAAACAGTGAGATCACAAATGTTGATTCAAGCACTAAGTTTGGGGGTGATTTGTTATACAATCGATAATAATTGGTACAACATTACTTCATTTTAAATGAGTAATAAAATATCTAATGTACGAAATACTAGCTGTAACCCACAAAAATTCCTTGGGATTCTCAAAAAAGATCCTGAAGCCAAAAAATGTGATAACTACATACAGTCCTGGCTGTGGTGGAACAGGAATAGAGACAGACTAAAAGGCCAGCTTGGTCAAATCACAGTCTAAGAGGGGTCCTTATCTTGGCACCCTTAACCAAACAGATCCATCTCTAGGGAATATGGCCCTATGGAGAGGAGTGCCATTTCCTCTGGCTCATTCAGAAACCTCTCCAACAGTACTTGATACACTTCTCCTCATTTAATCTTCAGAACTGCCTTAACAGGCAAGTATGACGAACAAATAGGCTCACTTGGTAAGGTAATTTTAACTAGTTTGTTTGGTCATGAACCTAAGGGCTTGGAAAGCAGAAACAGAACTCTTAGTTTTCTCTGTATCATTCCAGAGAATACGTTCTTCCAAGGTTATATGAAAAATAAATGGGAGAGTCTGGCTGGCTCAGTAGGTTGAGTGTCTGACTTTGGCTCAGGTCATGATCTCATGGTTTGTGAGTTCAAGCCCCACATGGGCTCCCTGCTGTCAGTGTGGGGGCTGCTTCAGATCCTCTGCCCCCCCCCCCAGTCCTTCCCTGTTCACACACTCTCTAAATTAAAAAAAATAATAATTTTAAATAAACGTGTTGGGGCACATGAGTGGTGCAGTTGGTTGAGCATCCAACTTCAGCTCGGATCATGATCTCATGGTTCATGAGTTCGAGCCCTGTGTTGCTGTCAGCATGGAGACTACTTCATATCCTCTGCCCGCCCCCCACTCCCTCTCCCCTGCTTGCTCTCTCTCAAAAATAAGTATTAAAAAAAAAAAAGGGAAACACTTCCCAATTCAAAAAATAAAATAAATGTGGTGATAGTCACACAACTCTGAATACACCAAAAACCACTGAACTGTACCTTTTAAGTGGGTGAATTGTATGGTATGTGACTTATACCTCAATAAAGGGACTATCCAAAAAATTAGTAAATTAAAACAGGAGTAAAGTCAGAGAAATGACAAGAGCTCAGAGAAATGACAAGAGCTCTGAGGAGGGATAAAAATTGGGAGGCAAGAAGTCCTAGGAGTTGTCCCAACTCCTAATTTTTGGCAGCAAAAGGCTCCAGAATGATCTGTCGCAATACATTAGGAAGACGGGGAGCACGTGGAGGCATTAATAGGTAAATGAGAAAGGGGGAAACCAGTGCTGAAGTTAGAATGAGGGAACCTGATTTCCCCCACTGGTGAAGAAGCCAAGAATGAGCAAACATGTCCGGAAAAGGTCTAGTTGTGACACAGCTTCTTTAGCCTTATGGCCTCTCTTGCGGTAGTATTAGCATCTACAGTGGTAGGTGCTGACATCTATATTAGACCATGCATACCATTTGCCTTTTAAAACAAGGACAATGGCATTAGATTTCACATTTAACTTCCATGGCCATTTATTTTATAAAAAATAAAGGATGCTGGACTGATTTGTAAAATCACTTCTATCTCTAAGACTGTAATCCAACGATAATTTACAATCTGAGAGATACCTGCATTAACTTAAACACCTATCTAGGCACCGAAAGCTATCAATCAGGAAGCCCTAAAATTTTATTGCCCAAAGCTACTAAAATATGCTTGGACCTGACCTATTTTGCAGAAGGGTAGGGGCTGGGTCACAAAATTAACATCTTCAAGCCACAGACTCCTAAAAATGTAAAATGATCTCCTACTTTTAATGGAACACCCCATCCCAATTTTTGAAGTCACATTTCACCAGCTCCACGTGGACCAACCATGATGCACCTCTGAACATCAAGCTATCTCTTTTTTCTTGTCCTCCTTACCCAAACCACTTCAGTTCTTTGTTAACACTGTGCTGTGTGGACTTTAAGACAGGTAATTTTAGGGCTAAGCACCAGACTCCTTATCTCAGTTTGTGACATCTACGCTGAGCATGGAGCCTCCTTCGGATTCTCTCCCTATTTCTCTGCCCCTTCCCTACTCACACTTGCGCAGTCACTCTCTTTCAAAATAAATGAACATTTTTTAAAAAGACAGGTTGTCGGGGCGCCTGGGTGGCTTAGTCGGTTAAGCGTCCGACTTTCGCTTGGGTCATGATCTCGCGGTTCATGGGTTCGAGCCCCGCGTCGGCTCTGTGCTGACTGCCAGCTCAGAGCCTGGAGCCTGTTTCAGTCTGTGACTCCCTCTCTCTCTGACCCTCCCCTGCTCACGCTGTCTGTCTCTCCTAGAAATAAACAAAACATTAAAAATAAATAAATTAATTTAAAAAAAATTTTAAAATGTTTTTTTTTTTTTTTTTTAAGTTCTCTCTAAACCCGCTTTCAATTTGTCCAAATTACAGGGATACTTTTGCGGGGAATTAAAACATTCATCTTTATCATTTATCGTAAGGTCGACCATGAAACCTGTAAGGCTCAAAACTTCCTAGATTACAAAAGCTTTTCTATACCCCCAGAGACCCAACCACTTTTCATAATTTGTTTTCATTTAGCAAAAATTATTTCTCTTTTCACCCACCACCAAATTTTGCTTACATTCAACAAGGTGGATGTTTTTATTTTCTATCCTTGAGAAATGTGTTGAGAGCACAAGACACATGGCATACGGGTAACAACTTCGGAGCCCCAAAAGTCTGACCTTTGAATATACCACTCACTGCTTCCTATGTAGCCGCGAGAGTGGTCAACCTCTCAGTTTCCTTATCTGTAAACTAGGGATGTACAATTTTCTACCTTCCAGAGTTGTAAGAAGATTAGATATAACCAATACAAACTGTAGCATACCGAACTGTTAAAATAATATCTGAGTAAGGATGCATTTGCAAATTAGGCAAAATGCCTACATTCTCGCTTTTAATATTGCCCGCACGTCAACCCATAAAATCCTTAGTGAAATGTGCTTCTAAGCTACTGGCACATCTTCCTTGCCAAACTATTCTACATTGACCTTTCTGAAAGTAGGGAAAGAAAAAAAGTGAAAAAGTGCTATTTTAGCAATATTACTTATGGCAGGTTGTAGAGTGGCAAGTTGGGGATAATGGGGGGCATTCTGGGGACATTTTGGAAATGGAACACAGAATGCAAATCAAAACCCTGAGCAATAAATGCTAAGGAAGTTATTTTGAAATAACATTTTGATAGCACAGGAGGACAACACTGAGCATTTTATTTATCTTTTCTCTCAAGTAATAAAATTTAAGTAGTTAAAAGTACCAAGAGAATTTCAACTAGAAAATAAACTGAATCATAAAAATATACTTTCAGGGGCGCCTGGGTGGCTTAGTCGGTTAAGCGTCCGACTTTCGCTTAGGTCATGATCCCGCAGTTCGTGGGTTCGAGCCCCACGTCGGGCTCTGTGCTGACTGCCAGCTCAGAGCCTGGAGCCTGTTTCAGTCTGTGACTCCCTCTCTCTCTGACCCTCCCCTGCTCACACTGTCTCTCTCTCTCTCTCTCTCCTAGAAATAAATAAAACATTTTTGAAAATCTTAAAAAAAATAAAGTTCTTTAAAAAAATAAATAAAAATAAAAAATAAAAATATACTTTCAGGGTTCAAATCCTTAAAGGGTCACCTGACCTATTTTTATTCTCTTCTGGAAATGCTCCACTTGGGAAAAATTTAAACATAGCTAATTCTCAATGTTAACAAATATTACATTAAGTTTATATGTTACTTTATACATTTAAAATACTGTCACATCTGTTATACTAATTGAAAGTTGCTGACAATCAGTTTAGAACCAAACAAAAAGGAACTGAGGGAGAGGGAAAGGACTGGAAGAGGGAGGAAAAGGTAAAGGAATTTCTTTGGGATACTAGGTTAAAACCTGCTAGGTAAGCAGAAACTGTCCACAAAGGAGGGTAGATCAGTTACACAATTATGTATCAACCCTATGCCAACTTCACCAACTCTGAGCTATGTTATTTAAGCAAGTTTTTTGTTTTTTGACTGAGCCTCAGATAGCGTATCTATACACCTGGGGATACCACCCACTCTGCAGACACTAGAATGTAAGCACATTTTAAGTGCCCAGCACATTGCAGGAAACAGTGAAGACTCACATTTCTTTCCTTTGAAACACAACTCTCTGTAAAGTATAAAATCTGAACAGAACATCTATTGAAAAATCTATTATAGTGAATCCTTCTGCGAAGAATCCCACACAAAAGCAAATCATAATACACTGTTTTACGACATCTAGATTTGACATATACATTCCTCCATAAAATTTCTCTAATCAACTGGATGGATGGCACTAGAGGGCATTATTGTAAATGAAGTCAGACAGAGAACAAAAAAATACCATGATTTCATTGTATGTGGAATCCAAAAAAAATAAAAAATACAAATAAACAAAAAGCACGAACATATCCATAAGTACTGAGGACTGCCAGAAGGCAGGTAGTGGGGGGATGATGGGCAAAATGGGTGAAAGGAAGTGAAAGGTACAGGCTTCTGGTTATGGAATGAGTAAGTCACCAGAATGAAAGGTACAGCATAAGGAAAACAGTCAAAGCTATTGTAACAGCACTGTATGGTGACAGAGGGCAGCTAAGCTTGTGGTGAACACATTAGACTTGTTGAATCACTATTTCAGGTACACCTGAAACTAATTTGACACTGTGTATTGATTATACTTCAATTAAAAAAAAACTTCTCCAGTCAAGACCAATACAAATGAAACACATAAAATCCAAAACACCTTCCAGTAACATAGTAAATAAATGTGGCATATTATGATCTAGAAACATGGTATTACTAAAGAAACTTGCTATATCTGTTCGGCTCTCAATACTGCTTTGCCTCTTTGGTTCCCCTTGAAAACTGAATTTACCAAAGTTTGATAATAGACAACAATGTTGTCATTAGAAGATCACTTTGATTCTTAATATTTAATCTCTGTGCCAAAAGAGTGGAAATTCAAATCCACAAATGGAGAGAAAAACAAGATAATGAAATGGTTTCTTCCTACCCCACACTCTTGCCACACCCTGACTGGACTTCTCCTCATTTTATCTACCACAGAGAAATTCTGGGAAGAGAGAAGAATACAAAGGTCGGAAGATGGATGTACAAAATTAATAGCACACTAAAAGCAAGAGAAATGGATCTTTCATATATTCTCCCTGCCAGATCAGCTAAAATTCTACCCGCCCAGTGCCAGTACTGTGCTGCACACTTTACATCAACTCTTCCTCTTCACAACAATCCTGTGTGGCAGGTGTTGGCATCATCATCACTTTACCACTGATGCAACAGAGGCTCAGAGAGATTGAGAAACTCACCCAAGCCTGCACAGCTAGTAAATGGCAGAGAGCCAAGAGTCTTGACTCCAAAATGCATACTATTCACCCACTAGTACAGTACTAATTACCACAGTCTAGATGAAAGGGTATTGAGTTCTAGATTCGGCTTCATCCCTTGGGCAAATTACTAGACCTTGCTGAGCAGTTTGTCATCTTTAAATGAGGGCAATTACAGCTGCCCCAGCCTTGTCCATAGCATCCAGTAATGCTCAAAGAGTTAACATGTGTGCTGTAAAAATTATGGGGCACTATGCTGATGTAAGATTTTGCTAATCTGAGCCTTGGTTACATACCTTTATCCTTCCAAATGGTTTACCGACCTAAAAATAAGTTTAGCAGCAGTTAAATAATCTTTAATATTCCAAAGCAAAAATCTAGTATTAGGAAAAAGAAAAACCTCCCTTAGACATTCTGGAAAAATGCAAAACTATAGAGATAGGAAGATCAGTGACTGCCAGTAGTCTGGGGGGAATAAAGGCAGGGATATATAGGGAATTTTCAGGGCAGTGAAAACTATTCTGTAGGATACTATAATGGGGGATACAGGACATTACACATTTGTCAAAACTCTCGGAATGTGTAACATCAAGAATGAACCTCAATGCAAATTATGGCCTTTAGTTAATGGCAACGTATTAACATTGATTCATCAATTCTAACAAAAGCACCACATGAAAGCAAGATGTAAATAATAGGGGAAACAGCGTGTGTGAGGGAATGTACAGAAACTCTGTAATTTATGCTCAATTTTTCTGTAACTTAAAACTGCTCAAAAAAGAGTATTAAGTTTTTAAAAATTCAACCTTATAAAACAAATTCTATACAGAAATTTAGAAAGTAATGAATGATCTTGGTGTTCTAAAAAAATGCCCAGATTACATGACAATGTATATCCTTTTTAGACCAATGTTGTCGAAGAGAATTTTATGCCACGATGTAAATATTTTTGATCTGCTCTAATACGGTAGCCACTAACCACACTAGCTACTAACCACACTTGAAATGTGGCTAGTATACGAGGCACCTGGGTGGCTCAGTCGGTTAAGTGTCCGACTTTGGCTCAGGTCATGATCTCACGGTTCATGGGTTCAAGCCCCGCGTCGGGCTCTGTGTGGACAGCTAGCTCAGAGCCTGGAGCCTGCTTCGGATTCTGTATCTCCCTCTCTCTCTCTCTGACCCTCCCCTGCTCACACTGTCTCTCTCTCTCTGAAATAAATAAAACACTTTTTAAAAATTTTAAATAATTAATTAAAACATTTAACTTAAAAAAATGTGGCTAGTACAGATGAGGAATGGAATGTTAAATTTTATTTATTTTCTGTTAACATTTAAACTACCACATGCAGCTAGTGACTATCATATCAGCACAGTTTTAGATAATTCAAGAGATTCCCTAGAAATGTACTAGTATTAACTTTAGAAGAAAAGAGTTACCTTAAGAGACTATTCAATGGATGTAGTTATGAAACAATGACACAATTAACTGAGCTGGTGAAGAATGACTAAGTAGATGGTCCAAACAAATAGGAACCAATAAAGCCCATCTCCAATTGTTTTTCACTTTCAGTCCCATAATGTAACCAAAGTGACCAGTCACTTTTCCTTTAATTCTTTCAAAATTCTGAAAACATTCCAGTTAGTTAAACATCATTAGTGCTTCCTGAAAAATAGGATACAAGTCAAGTTATAATTAGGAATATTTTTTCAAGTTAGTAACCCAGAGAAATAAAAAAATTAAGGGTCATAAACAAGTGATTTTTGCAGACACAAGATAGTCTCCTATTTTTTTAAACAAAAATTCAAAAACTAATATTTAATTGGGTGTTTCAATTCCATGTCATAGTCCATTGGAAATCAAAAGGAAAAATGATGCCCAGAAAAACATGAGCAAAGAAAAAAAGGTACAGGAGATTATTAAACAAAAATGAGACCTTACAGACACACATGAGTATTCATATCTAGCTATTACCCAGAGTGCTGCCTCAAAGGGTCATTACCTCTTGGTCATTTAAAATGCTAGTTGAGGGGCGCCTGGGTGGCTCAGTTGGCTAAGCATCCGATTTCAGCTCAGGTCATGATCTCACGGTTTATGGGTTCGAGCCTGACATCGGGCTCTGTGCTGACAGCTAGCTCAGAGCCTGGAGCCTGTCTTCGGATTCTGGATCTCCCTCTCTCTCTGACCCTCCCCTGCTCACGCTGTCTCTCTCTCTCTCTCTCTCTCAAAAATAAATAAAACATTTAGAAAAAAACAATTTTAATAAATAAAATACTAGTTGATTAAACCTCAGTTCCTAATTCAGACTTCTGGTCCTAACCCCAGTGGCACAAAAGGGAACTTATGCCCTCAACTGCAGTGGCTTTTTTTTATCAGAGTCCTCCCCTGGGAGACCTATGAAATCAAACAGGGAGATTGGCTCCCCACTCTCAGGGAAAAAACGAAGCGTCCAAAGTGACAGTTTTGAATCCCTAGAGTACATTCGGTCCACAGCTTCTTTTCCAGCCCTTCAAGTAGTGGATCTTTATTTTACAGTACAAAGAGAGGGAGAGAAAGACAGATAACTGAGAAGTAGTAACACCCTTATGCAGAGGGGTATGAAAATACCTGACCGTAGAAACAGGCCCCCAAAAGCCAATTCTTGACGCTGTGCGCAGATGTAAGCCAAACCTTTGTTCTCCTTTTTCAAGACGGTAAATTGGCATTAGAAAAATATTTCGTAACTTCACACAGGAGTGATTTTTGAGAGTATTCAAATATGTAATTAAGAAATATTAAAATAGCCCTGAGTGATCAAGCAGGACGTCCAACAGGTTGAACGTTTCAGGAGGTTCAACTATAAGGAAAGAGAGACAGGGTTTCCATCTTTCCAGCGCCTAACCGTGCGGATTTCCACTCCTGGGCCCTGAAAGCCCTGTACCCCATTTGTTGTGCAATCTTTATCAAACTCCACCCACTGACTCCAGAACAAGTGGAATTCTCCCATCTGAAGGTCTCGATTTCCCTGTATCCAGGGAGACACTGAAAACTCCTTGACGTGAGTCAAGTAAGGCAAGGGGAACGGTCCAGCCTGCCTCCGAGATTATGAGAGACCAAAGGCCAGGGTAGGGGAGTCGCTCAAGTTTCCGTCACCCCCAAAAAAATAAAAAGAAAAAAGGGGAGGAAATAAAGAGCAAGAAGGGGGAGCGAGGCAAAAATAGGAAGGCCGGCTATCACGCGATGCTGCCCCCAACTCTACGGGACCCAGGTCCTCCAGCATCGTCTTCCCATCGCTGGCTCCACGTGTAACCAGGCCCGCGGCGCCCAGAGACGAGCCCCGGGGCCGGGAACCCAGCGGTCCTTCCAGCCCCGCGGCGCTCGCCCGCCCGCGCAGTGGCGGGGAGCGCAGAGGGGGCGGGGGAAGCGGGGCGCAGTGCAACCCCGGCTCCCGCGCGGTTATCTTACTGCGCAACAGCCTCGCCCGCGCCGCCCGGGCGCACCCCGCAGCGCGCCCAGCGCACCTGCCCGGTAAGAGCAGGGCCGGCCGGTGACCCAGGCAGCCCCCCGACGGCAGCGCCCAGCGCGGAGAGCACGGGAAGCACGGAGAACACGCCGAGGGCGGGGGCTGAGAGAAGGAACACCTGGCGCCGGGGGCTCCGCGGCGCCGGCCGCACGTGGCTGTCACACCTGGTGCGCCCCCGCCTTGCACCCCCTCCCCCTCACACCGGGCTGCGCCCCCTGCCCTCTGCCCGCCTCTGCCGCGCGCCGCGAAACCCCAACCATCGCTCCCTCCCACCCCATCCATCCCGGTCCCAATCCCCCCCCTACCTGCTCCCACTGTCGTCACCCCCGGGAGAGAAAAGGGCCGGATGTTCGTCCTGTGGCTAAAGGTAACCAGACAGAGTGAAGATGTGGACCCCGAAAAGGCTAGCCTGAGCATCCCCCGGCCGGCAACAACGCGGCCGCCACCCAGACTGACCTTCTGCCGCGGGCTGCGTCGCCGTCCGCCCCGTCCGGTTTCAATAGCCTCCTCGGCGCCGCCGCCTCTTCCCCGCGCTGCCTCCTCTACCCGCGTCGCCATGAGGTGACGGCAGCAGCCAAACAAGCAGCCCGACAAGGGGCACGGAACCTTTCAGGGCCCCCGCGCCCCGCCTCCGAGCCCCCACGGCCAATTGCCGCATGAAAGACTTGCCACGTGACCGGAGGAGGTTGGCCCCCGAGGGGTTGGAGCGGGACGGAGGTGGGGAGCATTGAAGCCTGGGCTGGCTTCTGCAGGGCCGAAGGGCGAACACAGGCCGCGCGAGTCTGCGCAGACAGGGAAAGGGACTCTGAAGCGGACTACAAGTCCCAGCGGGCTGCGCGGCCACGGCTCCCAGACCCAGCTCAGGATTGGAGCATTAGGCGGCGTTCTGAAACGGGGAGACTCTCCACTGGGCTGCGCAAGCAGCCTACTGGGACTTGTAGTTTTCTGGAATCGATGTATCAGTACCGGAAGGTACTCCTTATTATCCTGAGGGAAAAGTTTAGAAATATTCCAGTGTTTGGGAGAGAGCCGGAGTGGGCGCACGTTGTTGTGTCTTTATTTCTGTTGCTCCTCTTCGGAATTCAGCCTAAATTATTTAGGGATAAGGGGAAATCGTGACTTTCGAGACGGGAGAGATGGAATGGCTTTCAGAATGTGAGGTCTCTGGCTGGGACACCTGCCCCGAGTCCTGCTGTTCCACCAGGGCTCTCAGCACCGTTTACCTGTCCCGAGTGCGGGTCGGTGGCTGCGCCCTATTCACCTTGGCTGAACCGCCCGGTCTTCTAGCACAGTTCTCCACACTGAGTCGGCGCTTAATTCATGACATGTTGAATGTATCCTATTTTCTCTGCTAGTCGGTTCGTTATTGAAATTTTTAAACAAATTAGGTTTGCTGAATCGATTCTATTTTCTTGACAGGATTGGGGCGGGGGCGTGCAGTTTTGCTCAGGAATATTCCCTGTTTCCATCTGATGGATCTCTAAGGACCGAGCCGCTGAAAGTCACAGACCGTCATGAAAATTCTGATATATTAAGTAACTCATTACGAAAATTTGTGTAAATCCTTTACCATTTTTTATTAGAGTTGAATACAAAACAGTGGTATCAGACGCTAAAAATTAATAATATACCTGAGAGTAAATTTCAATATTGTGGAAATTCCATCTATGAATTTTAATTATTTCTGTAAATTTGGGGAAAGTACCTGTACTTTCTTTCATGGACAGAATACCTCAGTCCAGCTTTGAGATTTCAAAACTAGAGCAGTAGATAACGAACCGATACCCAGATTCTATGTAAAGCTGATGGTCTCAGCCACCATGCCTCACCTTAAAGATAAAATTCCCAGCAAGATGCATAATAAATGTGTGGGTAATGCTTTTTCAAACCTGTTCAAGGAGTGGAATGTCAAAATGCACAGTAGTTAAATTATGGTACAATAGAACACCATGCAGCTACTAAGAATGATCAACATTTTTTATATATGACCTAGAAAATATACATAGCATAGTGAGCTTTAAAAAAAAAAATTCTAGGGGTGCCTGGGTGGCTCAGTCAAGCCGCCAACTCTTGATTTCCGTTCAGGTCATGACCTCAATTTCTTGAGATCGAGCTCCGCTTGGGATTCTTTCTCACCCTCTTTCTGCCCCTCTCCTGCTTGCGCTCTCTCTAAATAAATAAACTTAAAAAAAAAAATTTTTTTTTAAATAAAAATTCCAGGGGCACCTGGCTGGCTCAGTCGGTAGAACATGCAACTCTTGACATCCAGATTGTGAGTTCAAACCCCATGTTGGGTGTAGAACTTAAAAAAAAATCCAGGGGTGTCTGGGTGGCTCAGTTGGCGAAGCATCCAACTCTTTGATTTCGGCTCAGGTCATGATCGTACAATTCATGGGGTCCAGCCCCACATCAGGCTCTGTGCTGACAGTGAAGAACCTACTGGGGATTCTCTCTCTCTCCCTCTCTCTCTCTGCCCTTCCCCCTACTTGTGCGCTCACACACTCTCAAAATAAATAAATAAACATTTTAAAAAATTCTATTTGGAAAGGGTCGGGGATGGGCAAAAGGAGTGAAGGGGAGTGAGAGAGGGGTACAGGCTTCCAGTCCTGGAACAAGTCACGGGAATGAAAGATACAGCACAGGAAATATAATCAGTGGTATCGTAACAGCACTGTATGGTAACAGACTAGCTAGCACAGCATGAATGTATAGACTTGTCAAATCACTATATTGTAACATGAAACTAATGTAACATTGTGTGTCAATGATACTTCGATAAAAATATCCATTTGTGTAGAATTACCTGTATGTTCATAAAGAGTTATTTAGAAGGATATTGATCAAAATGTTAATAATGTGTTTACCTGGGTGGTGAGATTTGGAAGTATTTTTATTTCATGGTTTTCTGTATTGTTTGAGTATAAGTATGTGGGGAGGGGGGGAAGTCAGTAATTATCTTTGCTAAGAAAACAAAGGGCACCTGGGTGTCTCAGTCAGTTAAACGTCTGACTTTGGCTCAGGTCATGATCTCACAATTGGTGAATTCAAGCCCTATATCAGGTTCTCTGCTGTCAGCATGGAGCCTGCTTGGAATCCTGTCTCACTGTCTCTGCCTCTCTCTCTCTCTCAAAACTAAACAAACATTTTTAAAAAAAGAAATAAAACAAAAGAGCTATGTAAGTGACCTCAAGTCTTAAAAGATGAAAAATATTAAATTGTATTTATTTTATTTATATATGCTCTTATTTCAAAAGGGATTTAGGTTGCTTGGAAACATGTGCAGCATATGCCATGACATACGTGTGTATGTAGATGTATAGATCTATATCATGTTATTCATTCATTCATATGTATATATAGGGGGGAAGGAAATGAGGAGAGTGAAAGTAGGATAGGAAAAAGAAGATGAAGTCATGGGTGACTTGAATCCATAGAACGCATGCTTTGAGGTCTTGTACACAACCTGGAGGTGAGCCAAATGTTTTTTTGAGCTTCTTGACAGCTGAGAAAAGAGTAAAACACAATTTACAGAGTGATTCACAACACTGTAAAATAAAAACAAAGTGGTTGCTCAAGAGAAACATAGCTATTACTGCTCCTGAGAGAAATATGAATTTTAGACGTCCTATAACATCTTAAAGTAGGCAATGGTGGTTTTTAAATCTGTCCACAAGTTCTTTGATGCTCCTTTCTTCAAAAGGTGGAGTCTGATTCCCCTCCTCTTGGGTTTCGGCCAGGCTTAGTAATTGGCTTCTAAGGAATACAGCAGAACAGAAGTGAGGCATAGCTTTCAACACTGGTGAGACAAAAAATAGCTTCTGCCTGGCCCTTTAGGTCGTGGATCATTCTCCTAATCCTTGGGTCTCCTAATCCCTAGATCAGACTAACCTGATTTTTTAAAATATACTCATTCTTTGTTTAGATTTTTATCTTCAGTGTCTTCAGAGAGGTCACTGTCAAACCTTAGTCGAAAGCTCTATAAAGCACTTTGCTTATCTCTGCTGGGATCCTTTGTTGGGGTTATATTTTAGGCTTTCAGGGGCCATCATTTTGTCATTTCTGAATCTTAAAAAGGCACCCCATAGTCTGTCTTCATTAATTATTTTCACATTTGCCCAAAGAATTGTCATCTATTCAATTAAGCATTGTGCCTGCCTTGAAGCGCCTGGGTGGCTCAGTTAAGCATCTAACTTCAGCTCAGGTCATATCTCATGATTCATGAGTTCAAGCCCCTCATTGGGCTCACTGCTGTCAGTGCAGAGCCTGCTTCAGAGCCTCTGTCACCCCCCAAAAAACATAAATAAACATTTAAACAAACCAGCAATAACTAAAAAAGAATTGTGCCTGCCAGGAAAGTGAAGGTCACAAGATAAATAGCTCCTCCTTGGTTAGGGGGTATTCTCCCCAGGTCCCCTAAGTGCTATGCATATAACCTGAACATGGGCCCATTTATTCAGATGTTTATGAAACAGCCATGAGTCTGTGGCACAAAACAGTTTTTATGAATAGTAAGTTCAATAATGCCCCAGCTGTCTGTTTCACATACTCTGATAATCATGCAAGGCACTCAAGATGGGCTCACCACAATTACAAAGGGATGATTCTGTTGGCCTCATAGCCATTATCAGAGAACTGGAACCCCTAGAGTTCACAGCTGGACGCAGGGCCATTTGGAGGTTTAGCCTATAGTATTCTGCCTAAGGAAACAAGCTTCCAACTTGCAAGGTATTATACCTTGTCATTGCAATGGTGAGGAGAGTCTCACATAGTCTAAACAATCAATGCACATGTCTTGAATATCATTGATTTCACCAATTCGAGCCCATTTCTCTCACCTGTTATACTAGCTAACAAACTACTATTTCCACCAACGAAAACCAATTGTTAACCTTCATTTTGCTACTTAGCAAAGCTGCTGGTTTGAGCTGTGGCTGACAGAAGCATTAGTAGCTATAATATGGCATATGGACTCCTGGATTGATATAGCCGATCACCTGTGGTGTGTGTGTAAAGTCCTGAGCAGAGTCATGGCTAGCCCTTAATTTAACGCAACACACACACACACACACACACACACACACACGCTACTACAACCACACTTTTTGCTGACAGTAAATTACAGGCCTCATCATACAGTAAGGGCCAAGGGCAGACTGCCCCCAAATGTGCCCCTTTAGTATGCAGATTATTTCAAGCTAAAAAATAACCAAGGCCCAGAAACACTCCAGAAGAAACTTTGAACTTCCCCCTAACTGCCTAAAAGAACACAGAGGGCCTGATCCGGAAACAGAGCTAGCACCATAGGTACTATATTCTACTATGAACTGGGTATGGTAGACAAGAAGGAACCCAGCAAGCCTGTTTGACCAAATTCCTCTTTGTGTCCCATTGTTTGAGTGGCCCAGCAAACATTTGTTTACCAAACATTTACTCTCTTTCATCTTTGTGTAAGTTGCTTCCCTTCCCTTTGAGGTCCCAGACCCCTACCCACTTCTCCTTAGTTCCAGAGGACCTTCACACTTCATTTTGCCTCTCATGTCTCTGTGGATTCCTTGTACGTCCATAATTAAATTCTATTTTCTCCTGTTAATTTGTCTTTGGTCAGTTTGATTCTTAGACTAGCTAGAAGAATGCTGAAGGATAGAGGGAAATTTTTATTCCCCAACAATCCCTTATCATATGAGCAAAAGTATTCACAAATCTAAAGAAGCAGTGTGTCTATTAGAAGAATAGAAACCCAGGGGGCGCCTGGGGGGCTCAGTTGGTTAGGCAACGAACTTTGGCTCAGGTCATGATCCGACAGTGAGTTTGAGCCCCACATCAGGCTCTGTGCCCACAGCTCAGAGCCTGGAGCCTGCTTTGGATTCTGTGTCTCCCTCTCTCTCTCTCTCTGCCCCTCCCCTGCTCGTACTCTGTCTGTCTCTCTCTCAAAAATAAACATAAAAAAAAGAAAAGAAGAATAGAAACCTAGAAAAGGGAGAGTCAGGAAAGCCTGGCTCACAAAGCCATCTCGGCAATGTTTGGGGGAGAGAGAATCTTGGTCAAAAAAGAGAACTTAAAAAAAAATTGTCCCTATTCACAAGCCTAATTCCTAGTGTGGGGATGGAGGCCCCATCATCCAAAGCCTTTGAACAGGTAAAAGTGTTTTGATGTCTGGCCAAACAACCTTCCTGTTAGAATCTGGCTCTCTATGTGGATCTGACTGCAAAGAGAGAATGTAAATATGTGTACATTTCCATTCAGTGAGCGACTTCCATTGCTTATTGTTACTAAAGGGACATTTTGACTTTGTAAATCAGGCCTGAGCACTGTGTTCTGGAGAGAATATATTGTGAGCGGTCCCTCCGGGAAGCCTGTCTGGTGCCCAGAGCGTCTCACATGCACCACGTTATCCATCCCTGTCAGGCTGTACTGTTCATCCCGAGCCAGCCCTGCTCTTCCGTGTAAAGGTTTAACTGACCCTTTCCCCCAACCAGGTGGTAATTGAAGTGAGGGCAAGGACTGTGCCCATCAAACTCCTGTATCACCAGTGCCCAGCGGAATGTCACACTCAGGGAAAGCTTCCATTGCGTACCTGAGAATAAGGGCCTCTGACTAGATAAAATGTACTGATCCCTCATTTTCCTCAACCTGTACAGACGAAGGCCAAACCCTCAACTCCCCAGAGTGATATTCCTTTGTACAACCTCTTAGAGAGTCTCCTGGCAGCAACAGTTCCCACCCCACTGCCCACCACTATACTGAGAAGACCTCAGCAAGCCACACGACCAAGATCACCCCAAGATAAACTTGGTGACAACAGAAAGTTTTCATTCATCGATTAAACATTTGAGCACCTACTACATTCTGAGCTCTTTATTAGACCTTGAGCATGCCACAATTTAGAATAAGGGCTCCCAGGCTAATACTGGACAGTGACATACACAAGCAATGTAATTCATAAGATACAAGTGTTGCAAAGGAACTTCTTGAGGATCATTTTCTATTGGTGGTAGAGAGATCTAAGGAAGTTCTAAGGTAATATCTAAGCTATGTCTTGAAGGGTCAACGGGAATTAAATTAACCATGTTAGTTTAACTAGTCCACCTCAGCATTTTCAGAGAAAGAAAAGCTCCTACTAACTTATAAATCCACCAGGAGTATTATTTCATCAAGAGTTAAATTTCATGGGGCGCCTGGGTGGCTCAGTCAGTCAAGCGTCTGACTTCAGTACAGCTCATGATCTCACGGTTCATGAGTTTGAGCCTTGCATTGGGCTCTGGGCCACCAGCTCAGAGCCTGGGGCCTGCTTCGGATTCTGTGTCTCCCTCTCTCTCTGCCCCTCCCCCACTCAGAGTCTGTCTGTCTCTCTCTCTCTCTCAAAAATAAACATTAAAAAAAATTAAATTTCATGTTTGTTGGATACTTTTGGAGCTGTAGGTAGTGGAAGGAGTATTTGTCTTGTCATGGAACAGAGAACATATTGTTTAATTTGATTACCCAATACCATCCTTATGAGTTAACCCTGATTTCCATGCTTATAGGAATTTGGCCAATTGCAGTATTTGCTATACACTTCCACATTTCTGGCAGACACTAAAACATTCAGACAATGATTTTACTTTATACCCAGATTGCTCAAGCATATTGATGGCAGGGCATGGAGTGTACTATTAGACCGGCACACAGTGGAGAGCCAGCTTCAGCAGGAAGTGGATACTTCCAAAATTCTCACTGTGTCTAGAATATCGGGAGAGTACGTGCATTTCAAAAACTCAAATGCATATATTGCATATTTCAGTATAGGCATTCATGAATTTTGTTCTGATTTCCCCAAGTCTCAGCTTTAATTACATGCTTTCAAAGAAATGGAAACTATGTATATAAAGATAATGGTAAAGAACACGAACTATTCATGGGTTAGGCTCTATTAAAAAGTCACCGTATAGGGACCCTTGGCTGGCTCAGTCAGTGGAGTGTGTGACTTTTGATCTCAGGAGAGTACATTCGAACCCCACATTGGGTATAGAGATTACTTAAATATAAAAATCTTAAAGAAAAATCCCTATATAAATATCAAGTTTCCTTGAGCAAATATTCTACTTGAAACATTATCCCTTTTCAATCTTTTCCAAAGTTGGTCCAAGAGCTTCAATTTAAAATTTTCCTTGGATGTGGGGATGAGCACTGAGTGTTATATGGAAACCAACTTGACAATAAACTATTCAAAAAATAAAATAAAATTTTCCTTGATTGATAAATTACATATTCCAGGTATCCCTCCAAGATCTAATTTGGAGAAGAGTGGCATCTTTTGGAATATTTGTCTTTCCATCCATGAATACAGTATATCTTTCCATTTATTTAAGTGTTCTTTAATATCGCTTCACATCACATGTACATCTTTTGTCAGATTTATTCCTAGCTGCCTTATATTGTATGTTGCTAAGTGGTAAAAGCAAATGAAATATTTCAGACATAACAAAAAACTATAAAGCAAATATAACTGGCTGCAGGTGATACATCAGTCCTCTCTTGCCAAAAGAATGTAACAATGTAACCAAACCCAAGTTCACCTGCTGGATGAGACAGGAGAGCAAGACTCAAATACACCTCCCTAAAGGAGTCAGAGGAATTTGATGCTGGCGAGGATGTGGAGAAACGGGCACCCTCCTACACTGTTGGTGGGAATGTAAACTGGTACAGCCCCTCTGGAAAACAGTGTGGAGGTTCCTCAGGAAACTAACAATAGAACTCCCTTATGACCCAGCAATAGCACTGCTAGGAATTTACCCAAGGGATACAGAAATGCTGAGGCATAGGAGCACATGTACCCCAATGTTCATAGCAGCACTCTCCACAATAGCTAAAACATGGAAAGAGCCTAAGTGTCCATCAACAGACGAATGGATCAAGAAGATGTGGTTTATCTATACCATGGAATACTACATGGCAATGAGAAACAATGAAATCTGGCCATGTGTAGCAACATGGATGGACCTTGAGGGTGTTATGCTGAGCGAAATAAGTCAGGCAGAGAAGGACAAATACCATATGTTTGCACGTATAGGAGGATTAGGAGGAACTTGACGGAGGACCAAGGGGGAGAAGAAGGGCGGAAATGGTGGGGGAAAGGGAGAGAGGCAAACCATGAGAGACTCTTGAATGCTGACAAAAACTGAGGACTGATGGATGTGGGGGGGAGGGGGGGATGGGCATGAAGGAGGGCACTTTGGGGATGAGCACTGAGTGTTATGTAGAAACTAATTTGACAATAAACTATTTTTAAAAAAAAAAAAAAAAAAAAAAGGAGTCAGAGGAATTTGAAGGCAAATGAAAAAGTTGCAGCTGTATTTTATTAAAAAAATTTTTTTTGTTTATTTAAGTAATCTCTATACCCAACATGAGGCACGAACTCATGACCCCAAGATGAAGAACTGCACCATCTTCCAACTGAGCCAGCCAGGTGCCTCAACTGCAGCTGAAGAATGAGATGATGACTGCTCCAGTTACTTCTGGGTTTACAGGAATGACAACTTTCTGCATTGCTTCTGGTACTATATATATATTATGTTCATTTATTTCTGAGAGAGAGAGAGAGAGACGTGAGCAGGGGAGGAACAGAAACGGGGAGACACAGAATCTGAAGCAGGCTCCAGGCTCTGAGCTGTCAGCACAGAGCCCGACACAGGGCTTGAACCCACGAACTGCGAGATCATGACCTGAGCCAAAGCCAGATGCTTTACCAACTGAGCCACCCAGGCGGCCCTGTACTATATTTTATCTAAGGCCTTAGGGGAGATTTGTTGTAGCCCAGTAGCTTGTTGTACTTATTGACTGATTTTTTTTAAGTTTTCATTTTTTAGGGGCGCCTGGGTGGCTTAGTCGGTTAAGCGTCCAACTTTCGCTTAGGTCATGATCTCACGGTTCGTGGGTTCAAGCCCCACGTCGGGCTCTGTGCTGACTGCCAGCTCAGAGCGTGGAGCCGGTTTCAGTCTGTGACTCCCTCTCTCTCTGACCCTCCCCTGCTCACGCTGTCTCTCTCTCTCTCTCTCTCTCCTAGAAATAAAAAAAACAAAAACAAAAACAAATTTAAGTTTTCATTTTTTAAGTAGTCTCTACACCCACCGTGGGGCTTGGACTTACAACCCAGAGATCAAGAGTTGTAGTCTCCACCAACTGAGCCAGCCAGGTGACCCTCAACTGAGGTCTTGTTTTGTTTTGTTTTTCCAATTGGTTGGGGTTTCTAGGAAGTACGGAATATCCACTAGACGCCCCAGGCATTGGACATTGCTTGTGGAACTTTTGCCACAAATGCTACTCCATTGTCCCTATCAACTATTAGCAGCAATCCAAGCCCTGGAATGATTTTGTTTAACAGTGATTTGACAACTTCTGAGGCCTTCTCTGAGCAGCAGTGAAAAGCTTCAACCCAACCTGTAAAGTTGTCTACAAACAATGACAAATATAAAAATGACCTGTTTTGGGGGCACCTGGCTGGCTCAGTCACTAGAGCATGCAACTTGACCTCAGGGTCAGAAGGTCAAGCCCCATGTTGGGCATAGAACTTACTTTAAAAAAAAAGTTACCTGTTTTTGGCATCATGGCCTAGTCTGTCAGTCTTCTCCAGGTTTGGTGCCTCTAACTTATACACCTTTTAGAATTGGTAGGGGCCCAGTCTTGGGATTATTTTTAGCATAAATGTCTTATTTCTGCATTGTTTTCTGAAGACTGGGACCCACCAATTACTTCTGGATTCACTGATGATTAGCATCTCACCCATAATGGGTGATTTGGTGAATATGGTTAACTGGGATAAGGATTCATTATATTTCTGGCTGGCTTTAGTGCCAGCATGGTATCCAAACCCCCATTCTTTAGTTCTTCTGAGACTCTCCCAGAAATATTATTCCCTTGAGCAGTCAATTTGGGGTGTCGTTGGCATTGGACAATAGCTGATGGGTCACCATTCCATCTAGCGCTTTGTTGTCCTTGATCTGTAACACTGCTCCCATCCGTGACTATCTCAAGGTCTGGAATTTCCAATGGCAGACCTATCAAGTCAGGATGGCAGGAATAAACTTGTTCCAGTGATCGGAGTGGCCCATATGGCAAGAGGCAAACATGGGCCAGGATGGCCATATTCTCTGGAGTTTACTTCAAGTTTTCTAGCCTCAGTTTGCAGGGGTTCTAGAAAAAAAGGGCCAGTTTAGTTCTCAATGATTTCAAGTCAAGACAATGGGAGAAAATTAGAAACCTCAGTTTAATCAATGACCTAATAAAGACAAAACATTCAAACTTTGTTTTCCTAGACAGATTAAAGGTAAAAACCGTGGTTTACAATTCAGACCAAAAATCTCAAAAAACTGTCATTTCAACAGAGAGGAAAACCAAATCACAATCTCATACCGTGTACTAGATATTTAGTCTCTTATTCCAACAAGATGAATTTTCAAAAAAAAATTTTTAATGTTTTATTTATTTCTGAGAGACAGAGACAGCATGAGCAGGGGAGGGTCAGAGAAAGAGGGAGACACAGACTCTGAAACAGGCTCCAGGCTCTGAGCTAGCTGTCAGCATAGAGCCCAAAGCAGGGCTCGAACCCACAAACCGTAAGATCATGACCTGAGCTGAAGTCGGCCGCCCAACTGACTGAGCCACCCAGGCACTGCACCCCACCTTTTTCTAAATTTTTTTTAAATGCCAACAAGATGAATTTCTAAAGACTTTATGCAGTCTCTTTTTTCCCCTCCCTGTCACTTCCCATGTTGACATACACTTCTTTTTTTCTTTTTTTTAATTCTTTAAATGTTTTTATTTCTTTTTGAGAGAGAGAGACAGAGAGAGAGAGACAGAGTGAGCAGGAGAGGGTCAGAGACACAGAATCCGAAGCAGGCTCCAGGCTCTGAGCTGTCTGTCAGCACAGAGTCTGACGCGGAGCACGAACCCACAAACCGTGAGATCATGACCTGAGCCGAAGTCGGACGCTTAACCGACTGAGCCACCCAGGCGCCCCGACATACACTTATTTTGACAAGAACATCCAGGGCATTGCATGGATCTGAGTTGTGGACACTATGATATACTGCCCGCAGTTTCCACCAGGAAGACACGACTCTCAGCTGTGGGGAGGCTGCTAACCATCCTCAACTCTCAGAGGCTGTCAGCGACTGCCTTGACTGAAGACCGCTGCCTTGTGAAGGGCATCCCCTCTTTCCAAGTGGTCGTATTCAATGACCCAACCCTTTTGCCTGCATTTTGGATGGTTCTGAAGGATAATCTAACTTTTGGAACTCCTCAGAATCAGCTAAGCCCTCTGTTAATATTTTATCACTGCTCACCTTCTGTCTCATCTTGCTCTTTTATGCTTCCTTCTCTTCCCCAGGTATTTGTTGATCACTCCCTAAGAAACTTTTTTTCACGCTCATTGTCTAGAACCATAGTCCCCGCCATGTACAAAATTCCTTACCGAAGATTCCCTTCTCACAAGCCTTCTACAACCTTCCTTTTTCACATTTAGATTTTACTCTAAGTTTTCCCTCTTTAACCAGTCTCGCTTTCATTGCATACCGACTTATTTCCCTTATTATTTCGTCTTAGATGACCCATACAACTTCATGAAGCATGAGACAAAGCTCTAAGTTTTTTTCCTTTTCTGACAAAATTTGCAATGGAGATAACATAAAGTTTTACATTTATTAATTTTTTTTTTATTTTAGAGAGAGAGGGACAGAGAGTAGGGGAGAGGGGTAGAGGGGCAGACAGAGAGAATCTTAAGCAGGCGCCATGCTCAGTGTGGAGCCAGAGGTGGTGTTCGATCCTGTGACCCTGGGATCGTGACCTGAGCTGAAATCGAGTCGGATGCTCAAACAACTGAGCCACCCGGGTGCCCCATGAACTTTTACATTTAATGCTGATAATTCTAAACAAATGTCCATTTTAATTAAACCAACAACCTTAAATTAGCTTCAATGCCAAGTATTTCCCAAGATCATGTGAACTTGAAAACCATTTGAGTTAGTTTCTATCTTTCTGAGTTTAAAAATTCCCAATTCTTACAAGTGCTTGCCTTTAAAGCAACTAAATAGAGCTTTTACAAAAAGAGCGCAGGGTGGAACTCATGAACTGCAAGATCATGACCTGAGCCAAGTTAGACGCTTAACCAACTGAGCCACTCAGGTGCTCCCTCTCTAGTCGTTTTTTTTTTTTAAGTTTATTTATTTATTTTGAGAGAGAGAACACAAGTGGGGTAAGGGCAGAGAGAGAAGGAGAGAGAATTCCAAGTGTGTTCCACGCTGTCAGCACAGAGCCTGACTGGGGCTCAAACTCACAAGCGGTGAGATCATGCCCTGAGCCGATGTCAGATGCTTAACCGACCCAGGCGCGCCTCTAGCCTTTTTTTAAGCAGACAAGAAAAGGAGGCTAAGAGAACCAAACCCCTTACGTGGAGGCAAGCAAATGAGGTGAAGAAGTCTCAGCGAGCCAGGCCAAACGGGAGCAAGAAATAAACTCATGTCACACAAAGGACTCACCAGGAGAAGTCTGTCCTGATCGAACCCCACAACCATTTCCAAACTGCAAGAGATAGATTAGGTGCTGCAGGTCAGTGGTGCCCAGTCGGGGTGGGGCCCTGGGGACGGTCCCGAGTTCAAAGAGCTAGGCAGCTGCCCAGACACTTCTCCAGACTCCTGTTACCAGCTGGGGGCTGGGGCCCCGACGAACCATGGGCACTGGAGTTCCCTGCTGGCTTGCCAAATTTGTAACCAAAACCAAGCTCCTCGGCCTGACTCTTGATTTGGGTCATGGTCTCACAGTTCATGACTTTGAGCCTCCATCAAGCTCTGCGCTGGGATTCTCTCCCTCTCTACACCACCCCTCCCCCCCTCCCCGTACAAGCACACTCTCTCAGAAATAAAGAAATAAACTTAAAAAATAAAGGCAAAGGAAAAAAATCTGGGTAAAAAGCTGCACCTGCGCTTATTAGTCTGCAGCCGCAATTGGTCCCATTAACCACATTTGGTTACCAATTGCAACAAGAAGGTCATGTCACAGATCCAATTTAATGTAAAGAATGATTCGTCCATATATTGGAGAGGGAAAAGGGAACCCTGAGGTTGCACTTGCCGGAAACAGCTCTTACTCCTAGGACTGGAGGAAACAAAGGAGAAGCGGGAGGTATTGGGGTGATCAGCGTGGAGGAGGGGTCCGCACCTCCGATGAGGGGGCACTGACTATACCGGCATCTCAGGGAAAAGCTGCAAATGGGAATTAGCTGCTCCCACTGAAACTAACGACAGCCAGGTGAAATTGATGTGGTGGACAAAGCCCAGAAACAGGTCCTCTCTCGGTGCCTCCCACTGACAGGCCCTAACAGGGAGCAGCTGGCCAGGAGAACCAAGGCACCTGGAAGGGCAGGTGTCAAGTTCTGAAGGGAGAGCTTAAGGCTCCGCACAGGTCTTCAACTTCTGGCTGCCTGGGGTCCTGGAGGCCCTGGCTCAAGACGACTATAGTGGTGTCAGCGGCTGGGTCACGGGGAAGACTAGGGTGGGAGGCCTGGCAGAAGGGTCTGAGTGGCCCAAAGGGCAGAGGGACATATTCACAGTGTCATTATCCATGCTAAATTTCTAACAAGAATTTTTTTTTTAAATGTTTTATTTATTTCTAGGAGAGAGAGAGAGAGACAGCGTGAGCAGGGGAGGGTCAGAGAGAGAGGGAGTCACAGACTGAAACAGGCTCCAGGCTCTGAGCTGGCAGTCAGCACAGAGCCCGATGCGGGGCTCGACCCCACGAACCGTGAGATCATGACCTAAGCGAAAGTCGGACGCTCAACCGACTAAGCCACCCAGGCGCCCCTCTAACAAGAATTTTTAATATAACCCAATGTCCAGTCCATTTTCAAATTTATTCTACTGTCTCAAGGATATATTTTAGATATACACATCTAATATGTAATACACATATTAGATATAAAATACATAATATATCTAATAACATATATTTTTAAATTTATTGAGTGAGATTTGCATAAAAGTAGCCATTTCTGTGATATTTTAATTTAAATTCAACTTAGTTAACATACAGTGGTCTTGGGTTCAGAAGTAGAACAAAAGTAGCTATTTTATTATTTTTTTATTTTTTTTTTAATGTTTTATTTATTTCTTTTTGTGAGAGAGAGAGAGACAGCGTGAGCAGGGGAGGGTCAGAGAGAGAGGGAGTCACAGACTGAAACAGGCTCCAGGCTCTGAGCTGGCAGTCAGCACAGAGCCCGACGCGGGGCTCGAACCCACGAACCGCGAGATCATGACCTAAGCGAAAGTCGGACGCTTAACCGACTAAGCCACCCAGGCGCCCCAAAAGTAGCTATTTTAAAGTGAACAATTTGGTGGCATTTGATATGTACACAATGTCATGTCACCACCACCGCTATCTAGTTCCAAAACTTTCCCATCATCCCTATACTCATTATGCAGTTTCTCCCCATTCCCTCCCCTAACGATCAATCCTTGTTCTGTCTCTATGGGTTTACCTATTCTGAATATTTCATATGAATGCAATCGTACATGGGGTGCCTGGGTGACTCAGTCAGTTAAGCATCTGACTCTTGATTTTGGCTCAGGTCATGATCTCACAGTTTATGTTTGAGCCCCACATCAGTCTCTTTGCTGAGCAGAGCCCTCTTGGGATTTTCCGTCTGTCCCTCTCTCTCTCTCTCTCTCAAAAATAAATGGATAAACATTAAAGATAAATAAATGCAATCATACAATATGTGAACTTTTGTTCTGACTTCTTTCACTTAGCATGCATGATGTTATATGCGTATATATCTATCTATATATATCTCAAATCCTTTAAATTTTTTTTAATGTTTTATTTATTTCTAGGAGAGAGAGAGACAGCGTGAGCAGGGGAGGGTCAGAGAGAGAGGGATTCACAGACTGAAACAGGCTCCAGGCTCTGAGCTGGCAGTCAGCACTGAGCCCGACTTGGGGCTCGAACCCACGAACCGCGAGATCATGACCCAAGCGAAAGTCGGACGCTTAACCAACTAAGCCACCCAGGCGCCCCTATATCTCAAATCCTTTAATATCCTGAAAGAAAATTTTTTTCCCACCAAGAATCATACACCCAGCCAAAGTATAGATATGGAATGAACTTGAGAGTGGCTATGTGATCTGCTTTGGCTATTAGAATGTAGGCAGAATAGACAGTTATCACTTCTGAGCAGAAGCTTAAGGGTCATCTCTGGCTAGCTACACCCTCTTTTCCTCTAGTTTGACACTGATGTCCCAGTCAGGGGCCGCTCCATCCCCTTGGTTCTGGAGAGAAGAAGCACAGAGCTATAGCCAACCCATGACAGACACATAACACACCTGAGAAAGATTTGTTGTTGAAGACCAGACAGGTGTTGGGATCATTTGTTACCAAAGCATAACTTAACCTTGGGTGACATACAGAGGGGTAACTCAGAAAAAAGAAAAGTATGAGATCCAGAAAAAGGGACCCAACCGAAGAAACAGGAGAAAGGAGGCCCTGACTGGAGAGAGCGAACAGTCCGCGCTGGAACAGAAGAGAGTAGGTTTCCTGGAGGGATGTCTCCTGAAGTAGATAAAATGACTCAATTACCTGAAGTGTTAGAATGGATTGAAAGGAGACTGCATTGAATGTATTCGTAGCAGAGACTCTAGAAAAGAACTATGTCATAGGGGTATAGAAAATCAAGCAAATAAAACCATAAGGCAATAGTTAACTCAGAGGCAAAAAAAACAGCTGAACAAAAAAACTTCTATATTCTTAGGACACTATATGACTAGGTTGTAAATAATATTCACATGGAAATAATGTAAAAAAGAGATTAACAAAATTAAAACACACTTCTGCTTTTTATGGGGAAGTGTGTGTGTGTGTGTGCACACACTTCAAGTTTCTTTAATTCTTTCATAATTTTCTTCTCTCCATTATGTTTTCTGTCTCTGGAATTCCTTTTTTTAAATGTTTTATTTATTTTTGAGAGAGATAGAGAGACAGCGTGAGCAGGGGAGGGTCAGAGAGAGAGGGAGTGACAGACTCTGAAACAGGCTCCAGGCTCCGAGCTGGCAGTCAGCACAGAGCCCGACGCGGGGCTCGAACCCACGAACCGCGAGATCATGACCTAAGCGAAAGTCGGACGCTCAACCGACTAAGCCACCCAGGCGCCCCTCTATCTGATGTCTAATTCTTAATATTATTTGTGCCTTCCTTTTTCTCTTGATCAAATCTTTCAAAAAAATCATTTGCTTCTCTGATTCTTTGTCTTGTACTCCTGCTGCTTATTACTCTTCCCTTCTAAAAAAGGGGAAAAGGGTAACTGTATTAAATGTATTTTTGTAATTTGCCTTTTATATTTCATCGAACGTATTGTTGTTATGCCGAGAGACACAGAGCCCAACCGAGACCACTGAAGTCGAATTCAGGGAGTCTTTATTACCGGCCGGGAGCGCATAGAGTTAACACAGAACTCTCTAAATGTGCGGCCTGAGTCCAAGGACTTAGGGCTTTTTATAATGAGCAAGCAGGCAAGTGGGCAGCACGGAATCAGAATTGACCAGTTACTGTAAAAAAAAAAAAAAAAAAAAGTCTACAAAGTGATAAAGAGAGCAGTCCTTATCCTGGTATGTAGGACAACATTTGTTATTGTCAAGGCATGGTTTAGGGTTTTGGGGAGTTTCAAGGGAATAGCCATTATCTCAAGGACAGAGTATGCAGACTGTGTCATAAATAACCATGAATACGGCACATGAACCCTCGTCGTCTTTGTGTTTTTTCCTTGCACCTGAGGATAGTCACGCAGCCCTCCGAGCGCAGGCCCAGAAGGCAAACTCTGGGTCAAGATGGAAGGGCTGAGGCTAAATTCATGTGCAACATCATGAACATTCTTTCCTGTCAAATACGGACCTCCGACACCATTTTCTTAAGCAGTGAACAAAATGCTTTATCCCAGAGAAATCACACCCAGAGCCTCCAAGAACAAAACAGATGCAATTAGGGTCTGGGCCGACTAGGGAGGGGGGCCTTTCTCTGCCAAGCAGGCAACAGCGGAGCCGGGCGCGTTAATCTCCAGGGCGATGACTCAGCTTTGATTTGCATCACCATAGTGCACCGCAGGCAATATATTTTCAAGTTAAAAGCCAAGGTTCCCTTTAAGCCTATTATTTCAGAAAAGGAGACTTTTCTTTACCCAAATGGTTGGAAGAGCTGCCGCCTCACCCTCCGTGCACCAGGAGTGACAGCTCCTGGCTATCTTCTCTCTAATGGTGATGCTCTACTCCTGTTTCTCTTCAGATAGTACAAATCTTTTGACTTTTGTTGAATATTTCTGGGGATTGGAAACAAGCTTGAGTAGCGATCTTTTCTGAGCCCTGTACGTGCCCGGCTGATATTTGCATATAATGGGACATCTTGTAGCTAACTACTTCTGGCCTGTTGTGACTTCGTATCTTTCTTTTTACGTCTCTCCTAAATTGTGAGAGGGCCCTGGCTTTTCTAGTTCTGTAGTATCTGATTTTCATGGTGTTTGTCTTCGTGGTTTTACTGTTCACTTGTGTTTCAAGATTATGCAGATGAAGCCATTCTGCTCTTTTGGGTCTTACATTCTCTGCTCAAACGTTTTGTGAGAATCATAGATTCGTTCACATTCCCGGGTGCAGCTGTTATTTATTCAGGTCTTTGCTGTTCACTCTGGTGTAGATTTCCATTCTGTATTGATGGTCCTTTGGGTTGAGTGCAGCCTGAGGCCCCTGGAACACTGTGATGGGTATTTTGGCACATGTCACATTGGATATATCCTTCCATTTATCTTCCATTTTGCTAAGTAATGGCAATTTTCTTCATAAGTACTTATATCATTTTAGACTCCCTGGGAGGGGAATTGCTGGTCAAAGGGAAGTGCATATTCAACTTTTCATTTAAGTAACGCCAATTTTTGCTTTTCCTCAAAGAGGCTGTACCAGCGGACACGCTCCCCAGCATGTTAATATACAGTCCAGTTTTTTGGCATGCTCACCAACTTGCTTTCAGACTTTTACATTTTTGAGCATCTGGTGGGTGTGAAATCCATCACTTACAATGTCTGCATATTGTTCCATTATATGGATGAGCCGCCACTTGTTCAAATGAAGATTCCGATGTAGAACATATAGGTTGTTTTGGATTTTCCTCTTTTCTAGCCAAAGCCGTGCTTGTCCAATCTGTCAGGATAAATTCCAAGAGTGAAAATGCTGGACTAAATGTTCTGCACATTTAACATTTTGATCCATAACATCCAACTGCCATTCAGAGAGATTTTACAATTTTGCATTCTCATTGACAGTATTTGCATACCTTTCTTCTTTTTTTATTTTTTTAATGTCTTATTCATTTCTGAGAGAGAGGGAGACCACATGAGCAGGGGAGGGTCAGAGAAAGAGGGAGACACAGAATCCGAAACAGACTCCAGACTCTGAGCTGGCTGTCAGCACAGCGCCCGATGTGGGGCTCGAACCCACGAACCGTGAGATCATGACCTGAGCCGAAGTTGGTCGCTTAACCACTTAACCGACTGAGCCACCCAGGCGCCCCTGCATACCTTTCTCCCCATACCCTAGTCAAGAATGGCAGAGAAGAAGGCGTGCCCTGTCTGATTTTTGGCAGGCTACTGCTCAGTCACCTCGGACCTGCCCACTGTCATTCTTGCTAGACTTAGAGACTTGGCAGGTGAGGGTCTAGACCTGACATTGGATATTGGTAAGTTATGGGGCCGCAGTTCAATCAGACCCACCCACAGGGGTGGAAGGGAGACCTGATCACTCCCCGGAGACCTTTTAGGTCTCACAGGTATGGATTCCCAGGGAGTGAATAGTGAATGTAATAACCTCTGGTCTTAATGTGTGAGTGAATGTGCAGCCCGACCTGGTCCTCCAGTTGGGACTGAATCTGTGGCTCCACGGGGAGGGGGGGGGGAGGGCACCCTTAAGGTCCCCGAAAGCCCACAGAGTCTGAGTGGGCTCGTCTGCAATTCCGTGGTGAACGGCATACAGTCTATGGCAGCATCAAAGTAGTTCCTGATCATAAGTCACAAAGCTGAGACCGCTACGGCGAAGCATCACCTAAGTTCCTTAGGACATGGCCAGATGGGCATCTGACTGGTCTCCTCATTAGAGGGGGCACCCCTACCCCTTTGTCTGTCTTTGCAACTCTGTCTCATGGGAACATTATGGGGTTGGGACAGAGCAAACCCACAGTTCTCAAAACTATGATCAAGAACTTCAAAAAGAGGGGCGCCTAGGTGGCTCAGTCGGTTGAGTGTTCGACTTCGGCTCAGGTCATGATCTCACAGCTCGTGGGTTCGAGCCCCATGTCGGGCTCTGTGCTGACAGACAGCTCAGAGCCTGGAGCCTGCTTCTGATTCTATGTCTCCTCTCTCTGACCCTCCCCTGCTCACGCTGTCTCTATCTCTCTCTCAGAAATAAATAAAACATTAAAAATTAAAAAAAAAAGAACTTCAAAAAGAGGTTTTTGGGAGACTTTGGAATTAAGATGCCCCCCAGCAAGTTAAGGACTCTATGTGAGTTGGAATGGCCCACTTTTGGTGTAGGATAGCCCTTGGAGGGAACTTTAGATGTCTCAATGGTCCGCCGAGTCTGGCGTGTTGTGCCCGGGGACCCAGGTCACCCTGATCAGTTCCCGTATATAGACTCCTGGTTAGAGATTGCCAAACCCTGCCCCCTTGGGTGCGATTTACCTGCAACAAACACGGACAGGATAGGGTCTTAGTCGCCTCCACAAAGTTGCCCAAGGAAGGTCAACAGAAGTCCCGACTTCCACAAATTCTCGCTGCTGATCCAGAGAAAGAACAAATCTTGCCCCCAAACTGCCTCACCCCCACCCCTAGTTCCCGATACTCCACCACCTTCCGTCTCCCCACCACTTCCTGACTCAGCAGATCCTCACTTCCCCGGACCAGCGGCCAGATTGCGCCCTTGGCCAGGCAGGCACTCTCCTGATGCCGGTCCACAGCCGCTGGTACCAAGAGGCTCTCCTCTGGGGGGGGGGGGTGATCGGGGGATCGGGGGATCAGGGGATCGGGATGGAGCAGGGGCTAAGAGGCCCATGAATATGCCCAGCAGCAAGGGGAATCCCCCAGGGATTATTATGCGAGGCTACGCGAGGCTTAGACCCTGTTTGATCCCAAGGCACAAGAGGTCATGATGAAAGGATGGGGAAGGTCCAGCAACAAAAGTGGGGAGGCCCAGAACCTCCTTAGCAAGGGGTCCCTGCGCCTACTGCAAGGAGGAGAATGAATGTCCCAACTGGGGAAAGTCCCATGAATGTCCCAACTGGGAAAAGTCCCAGAGGACTGCCTTCCCCACTGTATGGGCCGAGGACAACCCCCTCAACCACTCCCCCAGCCCCAATTTGCCCATAACCAGGACCCTGTCATTGTAGAATTAATCCCAGGGGCTCAACTGCAAAGACAGCGGCAATTCCCCCTCCCATAAGAGGCAAGGGCAGGCATCCAAGACGCAGGCATTCTGGTTGAATGCCAGTCACCCTGGATCACCTGGCTCTTGCCAGTCAAGGAGCCAGGAGGAGGGTACAGACCAGTTCAAGACATACGAGCTATCGACAAAGTGACTGTCTCCTTGCACCTGGTGGTCCCGAACCCGTACACCCTCCTCAGCCAGATCCCAGGCTCTGCCAGCTGCTTTCCAGGCCTAGACCTACGGGATGACTTCTGCCTCTGTTTGGCCCCGCCAGAGCCAACCCGTTTGCCTTCGAATGGACCAAGCCATCAGAGGCAACTGACTTAGACGCACCTCCCACAGGGCTTAAAAACCCGCCTGCCCTCTTCGGGGAGACAGTGGGCAGAGACCTCGCCAACTTTCCCAGGGAGGCCACATGCTGCACCTTCTCCTGTCGGACTCAGGGTATCAGGTCTCATGGAGAAAGGCACAGATCTGCCAACAGCAACTCTGATACTTAGGCTTCCTCCTCACTCAAGGAAAAAGAGCACTAGGGCCTGGGAGAAACAAAGTCATCACCTCCCTACCCCAGCCCCCAACTAAGGAGTGGGGGGGGGGGGGTATGAGATTTCTGAGGGCTGCAGGATTCTGCTGAATATGGATTCCTGGAATTTTGGCAATAGCAAGACCCCTCTATAATCTCTTGGTAGGGCTGGATCGAGACCCCCTGTCTGGACAGAGGAGGCCGAAGCCACCATCCTAGAGATAAAGGCCTCCTTGGGTCCAGGCACAAGCCCTTGGCCTGCTGGATATAGAAAAGCCTTTTAATCTCTTTGTGCATGAGAAGGAAAAGGTCACCCTCGGGGTTCTCGCACAGACTGTTGGCCCTTGGCCATGGCCAGTAGCATACCTGTGGAAGAGGCTGGACCCAGTGGTAGCAGGATGGCCACTGTGCCTTAAGGCACTAGTGGCCACGGTTCTGCTCATTAAGGAGGCATATAAATTCACCCTGGGACAAGAAGTAAATGTCAAGGTCCCTTATACTGTCGCGTCTCTCATAAACACACAGAAACACCACTTCCTCTCCAACTCTCGGCTAGCACAATACCAAGGACTCCTCTGTGAGAATCCACAGGTCACTCTTGAAACAGTGTGCACGCTAAACCCAGCAACTTTCCTACCTTCTGAGGAAGGGAAACCAGATCATGACTGTTCTGCGGTGACCGGTAAAGTATTTGCAAGCCCCCCAGATCTGTGTGACCAGGCCGTACAGAGCCCAGGCCTCACCTTGTCCAGTGACGGTAGCAGTTCCATCACAGAGGGTGTTCAAAAGGCAGGGTGTGCAGTGACAACCACAGATGAAGTCTTAGAGGCCAGTGCCTTACCAGAGGGACGGTCAGCACAATGGGCTGAATTACATACCTTAATCTGGGCCCTCACCATTAGCAAGGACCAGTGAGTCGACATCTACACTGACTCCCAGTACGCCTTCGCTACTGCACACATACGTGGGGCAATCTACAGAGAAAGGGGCCTCCTCACCGCACCGGGGAAGACCATCAAACACAAGGTGGAAATACTAAAGCTCCTCCAGGCCGGCTGGCTTCCAAAAGAAGCTGTAGTTCTACACCACAAAGGACACCAGAAGGGAGACGACCCTACAGCACAAGGGAATCATCTAGCAGAAAAACTGCATTAGAGGCCCTCCTCAAAAAAACAACATTACATCAGTCTGCTGAGTCCAAAGAATGGGAGCTACCCGCTTTGAGGACCTTAAAATAGACTTTACGGATGCCCACCCAAGCTGAGGACTTAGATGCCTCCTAGCGATAGGCTGTACATACTCTGGATGGGTCGAAGCTCTCCCAACCAGGACAGAGTGGAGCATGGAAGTAGCTAAAGCCCTCCTGAGATAAACTGTCCCCTGGTTTGGCTTACCAGCCACAATCCACAGCGATAACGGGCCTGTGTTCATGGTGGACATTATACAGACCAGCCTCAAATCTCAGGGAAAGTAGAGCAGATGAATCGCACCCTCACGGGAACCTGAGCCAAGTTCTGTCAGAAAACAGACGTCCCGTGGCCGGACCTGTTGCCCCTGGACCTCCTGCGTGCCTGTTACACACCAGGAACTCCAAGTTTCTTCCCCTTTAACCTAATATATGGGAGGCCCCCTCCATGTCTAGGGAGACTCCCAGGGAACCTACACCGAACAGGGGATTAGGAAATAAAAGAACAACTTCAAGCTTTAGGGGCCACCCTAAATAAGTTACAGTGATATACCATAGAGAGAGCCCCCATCTCTTTAGGATCCCCCAAACACCCCTTCTCACCAGGGGACTCAGTCTGGGTCAAAGATTGGAAAAAAGACCCTTTCAAACCACAGTGGCCTGGGCGTCATACCATTATTCTGACCGCCCCTACTGCCCTCAAGGTCACAGGTATCAGTCCACAGGTCCACCCCTCCAGAGTCAAGAGGGCCAATCCTGAGGAGCCCCAGACTTGGAAGATGGACCCAAGTTTGATGCACCCACTCAAAGCGACCTTCCGGAGAGTCCTAGATTCTTAGGGTCTTCAATCCTGCTCCAGCCACACCCGGGAAGCTGGCTGGTCTCCATAGGGCAGAAGCTTGAGGAAACGCTCCCGGTCGGATAAAATAAATAGACTGTCCTTACTCCTTGCCATCGGATTGGCAGAGGTTGCCCCAGAAAGCTGGAGAAACAGCGAGAAGTTCCTGTTTGCACCCACCTTCCTCTTAACAGGTAGGATGTTTTGTTGGTATCGATTGCCTCTAATCTGGGCCCCATTTGTAAGAGCAGGGCACCTTCAGTAGAAGGATCTCAGGAGGGGTTTAAAAGCTTAAATGTGGTGTAACCTCTTTTGGTCTGCTGGTTTGCCTGCCAATAAGGAGGTTGGTAATGCCATTTGGGGGAAGTGTTTGCACTGGTGTATGTGCCTCAAGCTTCAGGAAAAAGAGATTGAATGATACTCAGGATGAAAGTTGGTGCTCAGATTGACCTTCAGGCCTAAGGCCCAGGCTAAACGAGCAGTGGTGCTACCCGTCTCCTAGGGGCAAGAATAGCCACAGGTATCGGGACTGGCATAGGAGGCATAGGCTAAAACACTGTTACAAACCGGGCTACGGCCCGAGTGCCGCCCCTGCAAGGTTACCAGCCCATAATCAGTGAAGAGGATGCCCTCTAATACAGCCTAGATCTGTTTAAAGGGGCATCAAAGTGGGGAATGATAGGGAAAAATCTGTTATAAGATGGCCGACAGGATTGTTAGGGAAATTCCAGTCCCTGACCAAAGACTCCCCCTCTGGGTTCTTCTTTCTACCCCACTTACCACGCACTCCAAATCACTACTAACGTGGAATGCGGAAGTAACAGACTATAAATTGTCCCCTCTGCTTACGCGGGGGACTCAGATCTCTGGAAAGTGATCTCCTCTGAGCTGGCTGGTGTAAAATAAACCTCCTACCCGCCAAGATCTCCGAGTGCCACTTGGTTCTTCTGCCGGGCGATGCAGACCAGGTTCTGTAACAAGTTAATTGTCTGATTTCAGCTCAGGTCATGATCTCGTGGTTCATGAGTTCGAGCCCCGCATCAAGCTCTGGGCTGACAGCTTGAAGCCTGGAGCCTGCTTCAGATTCTGTGTCTCCCTCTCTCTCTGCCCCTTCTCTGCTCATGCTCTGTCTCTTAAAAAGAAATAAAACATTAAAAAAAAATCTTCTCGGGGCGCCTGGGTGGCTTAGTCGGTTAAGCGTCCGACTTTCGCTTAGGTCATGATCTCGCGGTTCGCGGGTTCGAGCCCCGCGTCGGGCTCTGTGCTGACTGCCAGCTCGGAGCCTGGAGCCTGTTTCAGTCTGTGACTCCCTCTCTCTCTGACCCTCCCCTGCTCACGCTGTCTCTCTCTCTCCTATAAATAAATAAAAAAATATTTAAAAAAAAAATCTTCTCTTTATAATCTAATCTTAATTTTAGAAGTCAAATGATAAAGCCTTTCTGAACAGCAGACCCCTTACTTGCCTTTCCCCATCCCCACTTCCCAGGAGCCATAATTTTCTTTTATTTTCTATGTATTTCTTTTTTTCTCAGGGGCCATCATTTTAAACCCTTAGCAGTTTCACCTGTTTGCTTCTGTAGCTCATAGTATGCTTCTATCACTCTTGATTTTTCAGTTGTAAACTGTGGGAAAGGCCTCTCTAGTCGCCTACGCTTATCCCAATTTTCCCTGTCTTTACACCTTTGGGAATTCTGAGCCTTTCAGGTTCTGAAACATCAAAATGTCTTCCTCACTGCCTGGCTACTGTTCCTGCTCGCCTGTTTTTATTACTATGAATTTATACTTTTTTTTTACTCCTTTACTGTCATTTAGTGGGATTTGTGGATGGAGTGGAGCTAAACGCATATACTTAATCTACCATTTTCAATCTCAAGCCCAAGATATCGTACATATCAGAAAACAAAAAACACTGTGAAAACAGAATTAAAATAGTCTCTATTTTACAAAGGGTAAAAATAGGGTAACATTTAGGACACGGGATGGACTTTAAAAACCATCCCATGGCTGGCTTCGTTGGTAGAGCCTCTGACTCTTGATCTCAGGGTTGTAAGTTTGAGCCCCACATGGAGTGCAGAGATTTCTCTAAAAAAATAAAAAACAAAACAATAAAAGGAAACAGGCAATTCTACCCTTTCACTTTTCTAAGGAAGCAACTCAGTGCCCCCCCCACCCGGTTATTTTGCCCAAGCAGATCTTTTTATCCCAGGCCTCTTTCCCCTAGTCCCAGAGCTTTGCAATTCGGGGCTGCTCATCAGAAGGACTCAGGGAGTTTCAGAAGGACTCAGGGAGTTTATTTACAAAAAAAAAAAAAAAAAAAAAAAAAAAAAAAAAAAAAAAAAAAAAAAAAAAAAAAAAAAAAAAAAAAAAAAAAAAAAAAAAAAAAAAAAAAAAAAAAAAAAAAAAAAAAAACAGAACAAAAAAAACCCCCTAAGGCCAGGCTACATCCTGAACCAGTTAGTCTCTCTGGGGGTGGGGGTTGGGCATCAGCATTTTTAAAGCTCCCAGGTAGTTTTCAAGTTCAGGGACACTGCCCTAGGCCAATAAATTCACTGGCGTAGCCGGTTCTTTTTTTTTTTTTTTTTTTAAAGAATGTAACTTTATTTTTTTAATGTTTTATTTATTTCTGAGACATAGAATCTGAAACAGGCTCCAGGCTCTGAGCTGGCTGTCAGCACAGAGCCCGACGCGGGCTCAAACCCACGAACCATGAGATCATGACCTGAGCCGAAGTCGGACGCTTAACCGACTGAGCCACCCAGGTGCCCCTAGTTGGTTCTAAAAGTGTGGTACTTCGGACTCTAAGGCCTACATCCTAGGTTCTTGTTATGAAATTACTTTTGTGTGTTGTCAGATTTAATAGTGTCTGTTTTCATGCCTTAATTTCATAAGCACGTGGTTTTTAAAAAAATTTTTTTTTAATGTTTATTTATTTTTGAGACAGAGAGAAACAGCATACGTGCGGGAGGGGCAGAGAGAGAGGGAGAAACAGAATCTGAAGCAGGCTCCAGGCTCTGAGCTGTCAGCACAAAGCCTGAGGCGGGGCTCAAACCCACAAATCATGAGTTCATGACCTTAGCTGAAGTCTGGACCCTTAACCTACTGAGCCACCCAGGCGTCCCCACAAGCACGTGTTCTGTTGGTTCAATTACCAAAGGACACTAATCTTCTCTGGTGGCATTTTTTTTTTTTTTTAAGTAAACTCTACGCCCAATGTGGGGCTTGAACTCAAGACACTGAGATCAAGGGCCACAGACTCCAAATGAGCCAGCCAGGCACCCTCAAGTTGTATCTTGTACCACACTCATTTGGTAGTGGGATACTCAGTTCTCATATCACATTTATAGCCTGCAGTGTCTTCATGAAAGAGTTAATAGTGTTGAGTGATGTGGTCATTTTGCTGCATCTGGATTTTTGCACTAAGTGATGGCAGAGAAGAATAATATGTACTTAATGGCTATTTCCAGGATTATCATGTGGATACTTCAGTAGTAGTCACCAAAATCCTCTATTTCATTGAATTGATCTGTTCTATTTATTAGGTCACAGGCTTTTTTTCCCCCCTTTCTTAAGTAAGCTCTAGGGCCAAGGTGGATGCAAACTCGTGATCACAAGAGTCGCATGCTCTCCCCAACTGAGCCAGCCGCGTGCCCTTATTAGCTCACAGGCTTAATTTTTTTCCCCTCAGCTTTAGTGAGAACCGGCTAACCTTGTTGAGTTTTAGCTCTAGCCAGCAGAAAGCACAATCAGTACTCATCATGGTTATCAGGAAAGAACAAGACAGATCAATATGGACTATAACTAGTGGAGGAGGGAATAGCTTTAGAGTAAAAGAACTGCTGACTGGGTTAGAATGATTTTTTATTATGAAGGACAACCCACTGCGCTTGAGTAGAAGTCTACAGTGAAAGTGAAATGTGTTCTGAAAACTCAGTACTTTCTCAAGGCAGTTTTAATTTTCTTCCTAATTTTTTTTTGAGGGGGGGGAGGGGCAGAGAGAGGGAGACAGAATCCGAAGCAGGCTCCAGGCTGTCGGCACAGAGCCTGATGTGGGGCTTGAACTCACAAACCATGAGATCATGACCTGAGCTCAAGTTGGATGCTTAACCAACTGAGCCACCCAGGCGCCCTGCAGCAGTTTTAATTCTAACAACAGAAGCCTACATACCAGGTAACTTTGAAATATTTACAGGTCCTTATTGGAATAGAATTTTTAGTTATTCAGGAAAAACCATTATAGCTTATACATTATCACTAAAAATGACATTTATTTATTCAGAACAAAGTGGAATATAGTTTTTTCATATTGGAAATAAATCAGAATGCACTGAATAAATGCTGTTAAAAACTAACAACTGTTTAACAACTGAAATCATAAATGGGTTTCTCTGAACAAATTCCTTAGTGTGAAGACCAGATAAACAATTGACAATTTGTCAGAAATATGTAACTGCATTGATTAAAGCTTCATGAATATATATTTATCATCTGTCACGACTCATTAGTTTTCTAAGCACCATCTTTTTCGGGTATTATAACATGCATTTTGTAATTTTATTTTCCTATCAACACAGTCTGGAAATAATCATTTATTAAAAAGGACTCCCCCCCAATAAAACGGATTATATAAACTGTATCTAGGTTTCTGCCACTTACATTTTTAGAAGCTGAAAAATAAATTTGCTAAAATTGAATACACCTAATTTTCACAGCTGAAAAAGGTTTATCTTTACTTAAAAATGGAGGGAAAAAAATCTCACTATTACTGGAAAGAACTGTATCAAATTATTTAAATTATAGAAGCACATTCACAGTCCTGATTTTTATACCGAAGTAGTCAAAGAGGGAAGTGAAGTATTGCAAGTTAGATGTGATCACAAGGTTGTTGTTTTTTTTTTTGTAAACCTTTACAATGTCCTAAAAGTCCTATTTGTAATAACAGTTTGATCATAAAAAACCATCTTGGTTACTGTAGGGCATCTGAAAGCACTGTGAGTTACAAGTATAATTGCTGCTTTATTCCCTAAAAGATAAGGGTCTCTGGTTTAACTTCTCAAAAATTACAAATTGAGATTTTCCGCTTTGTAGAAGTTACCATGTTTGCACAAATGGACTTCCTGACATGGTAACTAAGTTGGCTGCAGCAGAGGGTTTTAGCTGCTTGCCCTAAACTGCTGGGACTACAAATTAACAGCCTGCGAATTCTTGCATAGTCAACACTCATGTACCGAAAATTGGCTTTAAAGACAGTTTGATACTCTACTACCTTTTCAACTATTTTCACTTGATTTCACATGCATAAACATGTCATACACGGCGCCATCCATCATCCTTTTTAGCCTTCAGGGGACATGAATCCTTGATGTTGCACAACCTCAGAGAAAACTCGGCAACGTGTGAAGTTCTCAGAGGGCCTGATCTCTGCGCTCTGAAGTGTTGTCATTTTTCTCTGAAATGTGTGATGTTAGAGATACCTGAGCGGGATTAGTCCTGGTCCCCCTGGGCACCTGGTTCCTCTTTATTTGGCACTGTACTGACTGCAACAGCACAGAGATCTGTAGCACCAGCTAGAAAGATACCATCATCCAAGGACGCTAGTGGAAAGGGAAAAGAAAAAGCACCAACAACCTTGGCTGCCGAGTGCCTCAGCACGTTAGTCCAATGTGCCTCAAACTGTAAAGCTCGTTTTTTCCCCCAAAGACTTATTTTTAAGTAATCTCTACACTCAACGTGGGGCTGGAACTCACAACCCCGAGTCGCATGCTCCACTGACTGAAATAGCCAGGCACCCCTTTAAGCCCATTCTAATCCCCAGAGGTCTTGGTCACGTGCTTTGGGCGAATCCGTGGCAGGGCCCGAGCCCTGCAACCCTAGCAAGTGCCCAGGGCGGGTCACGGCTGGTTCCTGAGCCACACTCTGAGGAGTGTGAAGAAGTCTGTTTACATGTCAGCGTCTGTGAAGCTTGGGCGTTTTTATGCTCCGTATAGCTTGTTGGCTACTCCCCAGGCATGCAATAAATACTTACAAATCTTCCACCAAACAGGGTTACACATTATTTTTCCCTTTAAAGGAATACATTTCAGGGGCGCCTGGGTGGCTGAGTTGGTTGAGCATCCGACTTCGGCTCAGGTCACAATCTCATGGTTTGTGAGTTCAAGCCCCACATCAGGCTTGCTGCTGTCAGGGCACAGCCTGCTTGAGATCCTCTGTCCTCTCTCTCTGCCCCGCCCTTGCTTGCGCTCTCTCAAAAATAAATAAAATATTAAAAAAAAAAAAAAGGAATACACTTCAGTTACCTGTATCATTTATAAAAGCGTAACATTTTACTCCTATTTGAATCATAAAAATAGAGCATAACTGTATTTGTATGCTGTGTATAAAATCATTTTATCCTTTTATTCTCACAGAGCAGTGCACAGGTTGTTTTTAAATGCAGTGAGAGTATTATATAAAGTTGACGGTAACAACTGTAACATATGTCTATTGGCATTTTAATTTTTTACTTTCTCTGAAAGCTTTGCTTTTTTACATTTATTCAACAATATGAATTTTAGTGCATATACTAAGAGCTAAGTGCTATCATACTCTGATCTGCTTACATCCAGGATTTTCAGCTACATAAAGAGATTTTACGTGTTTCTTTCCCTCCAGAAAACCCTATTTACAAATTATAAACCGAATTTTCCCTTCAGTAGGATTATTTTAGAAGTTGCCAATCACAATCTCTGAATCCAAACTCAGTAATCAGCAACTGTGGCACCGCAGTGGAAACCCCCTGATAGTGGGGTCAGTGGTTTCGTAGACTATGTGAGTTTATTGCTATAACCCAAGAGATCCTAGCTGAGACAGTCTGGCTCCCTCACAAGTGTGTATACCATGCTACAAACAAGAGCAAAGCTTGGACGCATACTCAGTTTTCTCATTGACTATACCTTTGCCAGAGGACCATGGACTGAGTTTATGGGGTCAACAACATAAATAGTACATTTTTCCTATAAAGGATTGTCATAATCCTCTTCGCTTTTATGAAATAAAGCTTCCTTGAAAATTATAACAGTTTCAGGAAGCAAATGCCTTGGGAGTGTTACGACATTCAGCCACCTTGTTCTTTTAAAATAACCATCTTCTATGAACACGGGCCTGCTGGTGTAACAGGACTGAGCAGTGAAGTTCCCTAAGGTGTACCCAGAGGAACACAGTTTTATAAAGACTGACGGTTTAATTAAGACAAACAAGGCTGAAACATTTATACGTGGTGATGATTTTCACAAAAACAAGAGACTGTAAGGTGAATGGGCTTCTTGAAGGTCATTAATATAAAAGGGAGGAAATGCCCTGCTTTCTAAAAAAAAAAACCTGTGATGTGAAATTTAGGAAAGCAACAATATTAAGTTTGGTATAGTTAAACAAACAAACAAACAAGAAAAGGCCCCAGAGAATAATAAATGTTTTTGCAAAGTATTTCTCAATGTCAAATTGTGTGATGTGTATACCATTAAAATTAATGTAATTATCTCATCCTTAGGCTTCTAGGTGGAATTTTAGAAAATATCTACCAAGAAAATAGTCTTGAAAGTGCTTCTTCTTAAATTCTTTCATACAATTTGGTCATTTCGATACTTATCAATCCTTTAAAAACTGTAACGTACATGTAGCAATGAAAATGCAACAAGTAGTACAGATATTTAGAAAACCACAACTGAAGAATAAATTATAATTCTGACCTCACGGAAAAGCATTTCTGTGGCAAAGATATCCATCCTCACTATGTGAACATCTCTAACTAGATTTTTATTAAAGAAATATTACATAAAACATCCCTTTTTGAATATTAGAATAACTGTTCTATGTACTTTTTTTAAAAGCAGAAAAGGCAAGTTTCAGCTTGAAAAAATAATTTTCAATTTCATAAAGTTATGCCAATCTTTTGTGCCTTCTGATTCAGTGAACGCCATCATCTAGAATTTAACGTCAGTTACAGAATGTTAAAGATTATTCTTTTATTTCAGGAAAGAGCTAATTTTCCTCCTGCAGCATTTTCTCTATTTCCTTATCCCAGTTTTCATCTCGTTTCTCTGATTCCGTCACCACTTCATATTCTTGCAGCTCCTGTTGTAGTGCCTTTTCCCAATCTGCAGGCTCCTCTGAAACAAACAATTGAGAAGGAAAAGATTCATAAGGCTAGGTGTGACAATTCGGTCAAGTACAATTACCTGTGGAAGTCCCTGTCGTGGTAACTTTTAACATCTCAGGTTTCCTTGATGTGTGTGCCCAGAAAAGCGGACCAAATTTTAACAATAACCAAAAGGAAATAGGATTAGAAAGATAAACTTGTTAAGTGCTGTAAGTGTGAGTGTTATTTTGCTTTATTAAAACCTCTGCTTGTCTTTATATTTGAGTGGATAATTGATAATTACTATGTGGTTGCAAATTAATCCTTACTGCTATCAAGGACTACGTGGCAGAAAAAACAGCTAACATTTCTTGTGCACTCACTGAGCCGGGCGCTGTGCTGTCTTCTACACACCACTCTTTTTCTTTTCTTGCATCCTTAGAACAATCCAGGGACTAGATACACTCCTGCACATTTTACATGGTGGAAAACAGAGGCTTAGAGAGGTTAAGTGACTTGCCCAAGAACACATAGTTTGACAGCAACAGACATACAGACGGAGGCAGATCAGCAGGCTTTAGTCTCTGTGAAAGTACCTTAGCAGTAGTCTCCCTAGAGTGGCAACAGTTACCAGAACCTGAAGTTGGGAGGTCTCCGGCTGAAGCCTGGCCCCTCACACTGGGCTCCATCTAAGCTCTCACGTTCCTCTTCCGTGCTGAGATTCAGAGCCGCAACTTTCTGCTTGGATATTCAGTATAGGTGTGTGTGTGTACACGCATGTATGTATGTAGATGTAAGGTATCTGCTATGTGGTGTATCTATAAGGAACTCACCAAACTCCACACCCAAAAAACAAACAATCCAATGAAGAAATGGGCAGAAGTTTTGAACAGACACTTCTCCAAAGAGGACATCCAGATGGCCAACAGACACATGAAACGATGCTCAGCATCCCTCCTCATCAGGGAAATATAAATCAAAACCACACTGAGATACCACCTCATGCCGGTCAGAGTGGCTAAAATGAGCAAATCAGAGGACTCTAGATGCTGGCGAGGATGTGGAGAAACGGGCACCCTCCTACACTGTTGGTGGGAATGGAAACTGGTGCAGCCCCTCTGGAAAAGAGTGTGGAGTTTAACTCAGAAAATTAACAATAGAGCTCCCCTATGACCCAGCAATAGCACTGCTAGGAATTTACCCAAGGGATACAGGAGTGCTGATGCATAGGGGCACATGGACCCCAATGTTCATAGCAGCACTCTCCACAATAGCCAAACCATGGAAAGAGCCTAAGTGTCCATCAATGGACAAATGGATCAAGAAGATGTGGTTTATCTATACCATGGAATACTACATGGCAATGAGAAAGAATGAAATCTGGCCATGTGTAGCAACATGGATGGACCTTGAGGGTGTTATGGTGAGCGAAGTAAGTCAGGCAGAGAAGGACAGCTACCATTTGGTTGCACGTATAGGAGGATTAGGAGGAACTTAACGGAGGACCGTGGGGGAGAAGAAGGGGGGAAGTGGGGGGGAGAGGGAGGGAGGCAAACCATGAGAGACTTTTGAATGCTGAGAACTGAGGACTGATGGGTATGGGGGGGGAGGGTAAGGGGGATGATCGGCATGGAGGAGGGCACTTGTGGGGATGAGTACTGGGTATTATATGGAAACCAACTTGACAATAAACTATTTAAAAAAAGAAAAAAGAAAACAAACCAGCTATTTAAAAAGCAAAGCTAAAATTGATTACATTTTTAAGTGATCTCTATGGCCAACATGGGGCTTGAGATCAAGCAAGGGTCACACGCTCCACTGAGCCAGCCATGTGGCCCCCAGAAAAATAAACCTTAAACTTAGTAGCTATAGAGAAAACAAAAACCAAATGTTTTAATTTTTTTTTTTTTTTTTGGCAGCAGGACCTCAAGGGAAAGGACATGGTGTGCTGCTTACTGCGTGCCAGACTCCACACTGGTGGGGTACTGTGGGGAACACAAGAACAAGGTGTAACTCCCTTGAAGAGCTTACAATTTAGGTGCGGGGGCAAGATAATGAATATATGTAAAAATATTATGTGGTCCACATTAAAAGTTGGGCAGGAATTCAGAAAGAACAGTTCGCTCAGAGCAGCCAGCCAGCACCTGACGAATCCTGCTGCAGGGAGACTTCCAGCTTCCTGTGGGGCCTCTGCTACCAGCCATCTCTGGCAAAAGAGGAAGCAGGGCACAGCCTGCTCTGGCGACTGCCTGCAACACATGGGGCTCGTACGCACTGTCCTGGCGAGGGGGCCAGCAGCCATGTTTATTAGAAAACAGACGGGGGGGGGGGGAAGGGAGGGGTCCGAGGCACCTAGTGAGTTCACAGTTTCGCTTCCCCTCTGGCCCTCTCTTTCCCCCAGATGCTCTTCCCTCCTCCTTCCTTCTCAAGTCTCTCCCCCAGAGTCCCTCTGCGGCGCACAAACAGGGCTCCAGTTCACCTCTGGGAGGCTAGTTTTCTCACGGGTGCTCTCTGTGCAACCAGGTGAACAGCTGGCTCCCTGAGTGCATTTTAAATCTCAGAAGGCTTCAGGAAACACTCTTAATTTGATGATTAACCCGAGCCTTTGCTTTTCATCCAATAGAAAGCCAGTCATTTGCCCTGATGTGCCAAAGAAAGCAGCCTCCCCTCCTTCCACTTGTACTTTGTCTCGAAATTCTTTTTGTTTTTTAAAAGCAGGGTGCTCCTTCCCAGGAGCAATGCTCTTGTGGCACACAGCAGCGAGGAGCACAATCTTCTACATATAAGCATAAGCCCAAGTAGAAGAAGGCTGGAGGGCAGTGTCTCTAAGTGAAAGGTGGCGCACTCTTTGCGGCCCGTTGCTGGCCGCATGTTCTCGGGGCTGAGGTGCCTTGGACCAATCATATAACCTCTCTGGGCTCAGTCTCTCCTCTCTACACTCCAGTGCATGCTTAAGGCAGAGGAATGTGAGGTCTGGTCAGGCGTGCTAGAGTCAACCTTCTAACTGTGAACAGAGAAGCAATTCTGATGCAGAAGTTACAATATGTCTGTAGATCTGCTTCAGAATGACGCTGTCTATAATCAGCCTCGGAACTGGAAAAGAGCACCACTATTTGGTTAGTTTGGTACCTTCTAGTACGGCTGTCTCCTCCTCCTTTTTGTCAAGAACCAGTTGCTCCATTTCCTTCCTTAGATCCTCCTGATTTAAGTTACAGGTATCAAAGGCATCGCTGACAAACTCAGAAACCCCTGGGCTGGTAGAAATCTCCTCTTCATCCTGAAATGCAACAAACGAGCTTAGAATGGTTTTCTAAGTGGCATTTAGCGCAACCTCACTTTCATCTCCTTCCTCCACTAGTCAGATGCTCACAGTTCTCCAGGCTTCTAACCTACGCAGCTGCTCGGGAAGCAAATGAGCTGCCACCTGAATCCACTATGCTCTCTCAGTTCAGGTCACTCCCGTCATTAGGTCCAATTCCTGAGAGCACATCTAGAGTGACTGATGCCAGGGAATCGCCTCAGGTCTCAGCCACAGGTCCCTAACTGTGCGAGTGCCGGAACTCTCTTCTCCAAAACAGCTAAGACCCGTATTCATAAGTAGTTTCAAATGGGATCTGAGATCGTTAACACAGAGTTACTTCACTTCCAGACATCAACCACTAGGTACAATGTAAAACTGTATTACCTCTTGAGTTTTAAGCTGAGATTTGATTACGACAGGTGGTGTTTTGGGCCGTACTGCCTCTAAGAAGTGAGAATAAAAGAGACAAAAACGCTTGATTCAATTCTGAATACACATTATAGTAACAACTAAAATATCCACAAGTACGACGATACTAAGTAATTTTCATAAATGAGCTTTTATGTTATGCTTTTAAGAAAAAGCTAGGTGAGACCATTTCAACCTCTTTCTTTTGGGGATATTTTTTAGAGGTCATCCTACTTGATGCCCCGCATATAAGACTTCCAAGCAGGAAATAAATTTTGACGTCAGTGTTAGCTGAAGCCAAATTCAGGAAGAGTTCTACTCCTTCTTTCAGGATAATGAGAACTCAGTTATTTATCAGATTTTCCTTTTGTCATGAATGCTAGAAAGCACGAAGCAAAGTGCAATGCTCAGTCACAGCATTTCTATCTTGTGAACCTTACTAGGTGTATAGTCTTTATTGAACCCTGTCTTAAGCCTGTTTTGTTACACAGGCAGCATGTGGTTACATGGCATTTCCCAATAAAATTAGTGAAAACAAAAAGCAAAGAATAATACACAACCAGGATTCTTTTTAACATTTATACGCAAAATGCCAAATTGTAGTGTGTAGAGCAACCTCATCCCATTTCCCCGACCCTAAATGCACCGTCAGGTTCTTTTCTAGTGGACTGTACAGCCTGTGCCTTAGGATACCTGGTTTTGCCTAATTATTTACAATCCCACGAACAGGTTAAGTCTCCAGTTGTAATTAGTACCTATACACAGGTGTTCATTAAATGTTACAAAAGTGACACAAAATACCGGTCTTATTTTAATTACCATTGCAGATCTTCAATTATTGCTGATATCTTAAAACATTTCCCCAGCAACCAGGGGTCACTTGTCCCAACAAGACTGCAATGTGCAACGTGATGGTGCCTCGGTCTGAGCTGGACCCTGACGACCCGGAGTGGAATGGAGCTTAGTTCTGCTCCACAGATTACAGCACTAGGGGAACGCCAGCTTGAACGGAAGGCAGAAAAACCAAGAAAAGCGGTGGGGAGGACAGAAAGTATAATATGCTAAGTGGTAAAGGTCCAGGAAAGAGATGGAAAGAGAGACTAATGACTAAGAGAGAAATAAAAAGGAAGAGATTTAAAAAAAACACAACCCTGAAGAACAAGAAAAGGAAAGGAAAGGGACAGGGACAGGGATAGGGACAGGGAAAGGGAAAGGAAAGCTTGGGGGAAGACAAAGGAGCAGGGTCAGAGAGAGGGCAAGGAGAATGAGTCTTTCCTCAGGAAAGAATTTTCCAGAAGATGACATTTTTGGTACACATAAGATGACAAGCTCATGAGAGTCTCTGAGTCAAGAATATTTTTACAGTAACTCTTTGTCTTACTCCGAGTCAAGTCTTCTCCCAGCATACCTGTCATTGGCAAGTCTTCGTCTTTGTCGTGGCTCTTCTCCTCCTTCCCGGCGGCCTGCTGCTGGGCGGCCAGGGCGGTGAGCTGGGCTGACTGCTTTATCAGGGAGACGCGGTAAAAGTAGTTCCTCCAAAACACTTCTTCCCTCACGCTTTTCAAGACAGACAACGACACATTTAAGAATGCATGCAACACATACAAATGCATGCAGGGGCTATTTGTTTCAGTGGAGTTGGGAAGAGATGTTTAGGGGCGTTACTCGTTTGTATGTGAAAACCACTTGGCAGAGTGGGTGCTGGTGACCAAATCCTGTAAGGTAATTGTCCACGTGGGGGTGGCCCAGAATGGGGAGTAACAACCTGAGCCAGGAAAGGGGGATGTCTGAGCAGGGAAGGGGGTGGTGGTGAAAATGGAAGACTACTTACACGCAGAGGGTTGATCAATTAAGTAAAATTCTTTTTTTTTACTTCAGTTAAGTAAAATTATTAAGGATAGTGGGAACCAAGTTTCTCACAGAGAAGGGAGTGACAAATATTGAAAGGGAAAGTTCTAGAATGATCCCTGTTGTGAAGTAGCACTATGAATACATGGTTTTCATTTAGTAGAGACGTAAATGAGCACATGGGTATATACATGAGCACATAAATATTCCTCAGCTCTGTCCACTGAGTGGACCAAGGAGTAGGACAGCTCAATACCAATGAGCATGCCTAAGTGCTCAGATCTTTGTGTCTATACACCATTTTCCACTAAAATGAATCAGAGCTCTTTGGGTAAATGGCCAATTCCAGGGTTACAGCAGGGAAAGAACAAGATGAGCCTGGACTACCTTATACCAGAAAGTAAGGAAGCACTAAAAAATAATGAGGAGGAGTCAAAAAGACACAGAAGTCAACCTGAATAGGCTCCCACTGGCCAACCTGGTGATAATTTGAGCATCACAATAAATAATTATAGCAATGTAATGGATTATAAGCATTACATAAAACGGGACCATGAGTCTATACAGATACAAATAAATACATGAATACATTCAAAGTCTGATGAGGAAAGCAGTATTTTTAGAGAGTTCCAAAGTACCTCCCCAGAAAATACTTGTTAATTTCAAAGACGAAAGAAGTAACTTTATGGTCAAGAAGTCTGGCAGAAACCACCTTCATTGAGTGACCAAAGTGTAGACAGTGCAAAAAGGCACTGTGCACCACTTGATAGGATGCAACAGACAGAAGGAGACTGATGAGACATGAACATTAAATGCAACATCTGAGCCTGTACTGGATCCTTCTGCTAAAGAGGACACTGGGACAAATGGTAAAACTTGAATGGGGCTGGGGTGCCTGGCTGGCTCAGTAGGTAGAGCGTGTGACTCATGATCTTGGGGCTGTGAGTCTGAGCTCCACGCTGGGTATGGAAATTACTTAAAAAAAAAAAAAAAAAAAAAGGGTGGGTGGTGCCTGGGTGGCTCAGTTGGTTAAGCACCTGAATATTGATTTTGGCTCAGGTCATGATNAAAAAAAAAAAAAAGGGCTGGTACCTGCTCTTAGGGAGCTCATGGACTAGTGAGGTAAAAGTAAACAAATTACTATAATATACTGTGCAGGAAAAGCGTGTGACTCATGATCTTGGGGCTGTGAGTCTGAGCTCCACGCTTGAAAAAAAAATTAAAAAAAAAAAAAAAAAAAAAAAAGGGTGGGTGGTGCCTGGGTGGCTCAGTTGGTTAAGCACCTGAATATTGATTTTGGCTCAGGTCATGATCTCACAGTTGTGCACTTGGCGTGGAGCCTGCTTGAGATTCTCTCTCTCTCTCCTCTCCCCCTCCCCTGCTCACTCTCTCAAAAAGTACCCCCCAAAACAAACAAAAAAACCCCACAAAACTTGAAAGGGGTTTGAGAATCAGAAGGTAATAATGCATAAGCGTCCATTTCCTGATTCAGGTAGTTACACCGTGGTTATGCAGGAGAAGCCTTATTCATAGGAAATATACACTAAAGCATTCAGGAGTAATGGAGCATCAGGTCTCAAATGAGTGAGAAAAAAGTTTTCATGCTATACTTCCAAACTTTCTACATAAAGGTGCGATTGTTTAAAAATAATAATAATAAACAATGACTATGCTTACCTAAGAGCAATTAAATAAAGATCTCGAGGGTGGAAGGCAGAACACAACTCAACAAAAACCATAAAATGCACTCCCCAGCCCACCCCGTCACTGAACTCGCAATGAACGGCTTTGGTGACCCAAGGAGTTGTGCAGGGCCACACCTACTGGAGGAGTCATACGTTTTGTGTTCCCAGAACACTGTGCTAGTAGAAGTCACAAAAGGGTGGGAGAATGTACCTTTATTTCCCAGTTTACTAGAAGGGATGGATGCGGGATTTAGAATGGAGAGAAACCTAAGAAAGTATAACTGAAAAAGGTTTTGAAGGAGTAGAAGAAAATCATGAGAACTAAGAAAATTGAGGACAGGACTTGGCTTACAGGAGACATCAGGACACATGGTTGCCACATCTGTGAATGGCGAAGCTGGGCCAGGAGACGGGCTTTTTAAATGATTGAGGCCAAATACAACTCTATACAAGCTCAGCTAGATAAGAAGATGATGTGCTGCTAGATGCAGGCCATCTTTTCTTTCATTAATTCCACCAATATTTACCGAGTGCCACATTCATCAGACCCCACGCCAGGCGATTCAGGGATGAAGAAGACAGATTATCTGCCGACACAGATGGTCACAGGAATAATGACCTCTTACTTGTTAAGTTCCTACTCTGTGCCAAGTAGCATGTCCCAACCTCATGTGGTCTCACAACCCTTTTTCTTATAACATCTCCTGGAAATAGTTTGGCAGGAGGGAGATCCAGCTTAATGGCAGGTGGTGAGAGGTTAAGGTCACACACCAGTTTACCTGAGAAGAAAACAGTATGCTGCAGCTGCCAGAAGAGCTAACAGAACCCTAGGCGGCATCAGAGTGACACAAGGCTCACTCTAGTGTGCTCTTCTGCAGGCAGAAAGCACTTGACACCCCTTCGGATACCTCACTTTCAGACAGTAAGCACCTGGATGTTGAGGGGATACAGAGACAAAGACACCTGGGGAACAAAGAAAACAACTGGGGCTCTTTACCCAGTTAAGTTCAAGAAGTTTCAACTGTTAACATTGTGGTTAGATGGAATGGGTAGCTGAGCTCCCTGAGTGTTTTCAAGGTCACTCTTAATTCTGACCTCTATGAAAAGTCTAAAATGAAACAGGTATGCTAGCAATCTACAGCAGATTACGGGCAATCTTCCCTCTCTCAGTACAACTAAGCACCTGGACTATTTTCCTTCCCAGACCTTCTCCCTCTTGATGGAAGAAGAAGCAGTCACAGAGGCACACTACAGAAACAACGTTACCCTCTGGAGAGTCACAATGCAGGTGACATATAAAGGTTCTGAGAGGCTCTATGATAAAGAAAACCATGGGAGTTAGCAACTCCCAAATGTCTACCATCTAACCACTTAGGCTTTCATGACTTTTTTAAGGCATTAGTAGGCTGTGACTACCCTCTGGGAAACAATGCGCATAGGTTACAGTCCAAGGCCAGAAAGGACTTGTGATTTCTCTACTTTGTCAGAGTAAAGACCTCAGACGGCGTCTGTGAGGCAAAAGTAGGGCCCCGTCTCATGTCAGCGCTGCTGTTGCAGGGATGTGTTAACACGCTAGGAGGCATTTTGAAATACAGAGCAAGGGTTTGTTTTGATTTGTTTTCTAAATTGTTCCTGGTTAGTGATGGCTTCTGTTTAGAAAAAGTGTCTCAGAGGACCAAAACGAGAGTCCTAGATTTGTGTGTGATGGCTCATGTTTTTATTATGGAAATTTCAACAAAAACAAAAGCAGAGAGGCTAGGACAAAAACGCCCCCTGTACCGGTGACCTAACCAGCAATCACCGGCATTTTGCCAATTACACTTCATGTCTGTCCCTCCCCCCTCCAGGCATGCCTTTCTCTGGGTATGGGTTGGAATATTTTAAGGCAATGCCAGATATCACATCCTTTCATCCACAAATATTTCAGTAAGCATTTCTAACACATAAAGACTTATGAAAAATGATAACCCTAATTTCTAAATCATCCCCAACAGAATTAGCAATAGGAAACTGGAATTATATTACTCAATAGACCATTTACCTAGCCAGCAACAAACCAGAAATCCTACTTGCCAAATACCAATTCTCCCAATCTTTTCAAGACTCTAAAATTACTCTCAACAGTAAGAGGGTGTCCAGAATTGTCACTAACCAACGCTGTGGACAGCTGGCCACATGCCTGCCATGCGTAACCCCGGGCCACATGCCCCACTGCCTTGGGGCCTCAGGACCATTCCGAGAGCATTGGCAGAGAGTCTGCTGTGTGGCCCAAGATGATGTCAATAGTCTTCAAGTTGATGGAGCCTTTAGGTACAAAGCCCTCCCGAACCCCAGACCTTTGCTACTCTTCTCTCAGAAAGAGGCAGTTATTCAGAATGGGTACAACCTCAAATTCTGAAAGAGCTTCTAACAGGTATATACATATGAACTTGTTCAAAAGCCAACTCTCAGGATTTTGTGAGCGTAATAGTGAAAAAAGATCAGTTGATAAATTTTTTTTATATATCCTTAACTAAAAAAACTAAACTACTTTATCTATCTAGCTAGCTATCTACCTATTTATTTTTAAGCAATATCTACACCCAACATGTGGCTTGAACTCTCAACCCTGAGATCAAGAGTCATGCCAGCCAGGTGCCCCCAAAATAGCTATTTTGGACACAGTCTAAGGATTAGATTTATAATGAGACTTTAGCCATCCTCAAATAACAGAAAAGGAATTAAGTAAATAAAACCCGCATGCCAAAGAGAACTGGCGAGGAAAGCACAGTGGGAGGGGGAAAGCTGATGGGCAAACAGCAACCTACTCTGTAAACCAGGCAGGAAGGGTGGCCGGCGACGACAGGCCGGGTCCCCAGGGGCGCGCTCCGAAGAGCCGGGGACAGGAGGCACAGGCATCTCTGAAGGCTGGGTGCAGGTCGGGCTGAGACAGGAGGCATGGCGGCAAGCCCCAGAGGAGCAGCAAGGTGGGTGATGCCTGAGCCGCCCTTGCCAGCTGGGGACCTTGCTCCCATGCGACAGAGAGCGACGGTTCACCCGGAGCTGAGCCACTCCACACTCAGACAGCTGGCGTGGCTGGGAGGGTCAGGCAGGAGGTGGAGGAGTCCTCTCCAGGAAGCCACCCTGCCCGAAAGGCCTGTGGGAACACACAGCACTAAGTGCCCTTTCTGCACGGCGCCTTCAGATATGAAGGACAGATAAGGAAACCCTGCGACATGAATGACAGAGCCCAAAACAAACACAGATTAAAGAAAAGCACTGAGACAAAAAGGTATTTCAAGAAAACTATACTTCATGTCCTCAGAGACCAGGAAGATACTGCACCCATCCAAAAAGAACAGAGTGCTATAAAAAAGGAATGCTCACAGAGTTAGACAGACTGTGGACTAAAAATGCAACAGATTCAAACGAAGGAATTGGAATTAAAAAAGGGGAGGAAGAGCCCGTGATGGCAGAGGGGAAGGGAAGGGACCCACCCACCATGGGGGGCCCCTGCTCATCCAGGTCAGGGCTGTGTCCCTGAAGACATTATGCTTGCGCCAGAGCTAAAGGACGAGCAGGACTTTCAGAGGAGAACAGGGCCTGCGGGCAGAGGAAAACTTTGGGTGGGAAGGAGAACAAGAACGCGGTCACTAGAGAGCAGAGCGGAGTGGAAAACGGCAGTGGACCAGGTCCTTATGGGCCTTGGAGACCTTAATTTTATTTGGAAGACACGGCACGGTGGTTGTTTCTAAAAGAAACTGTGTTCTAGCTTCTAACTGGGGATAAAAGAGAGCATCTTATCTCTACCCCAAATTTCCCGTTAGGCCCACTCTCAGTTCCGATTCTATGGCTGTGTGTGTGTGTGTGTGTGTGTGTGTGTGTGTGTGTGTGTGTGTGTGTGTGTGTGTGTTAGAGTGAGAGTGAGTGAGAGAGAGAGAGAGAGAGAGAGAGAGAGAGAGAGAGAGAGAGAGAAAGCATGCATGCACACAAGCTGAAGGGCTGCAGAGCCCATTTTCATGAAAACAGAACAGGAAACTGCCTTGGCCCCCATTCCATGATTTTGCCCCGAGACCCTGCATGTGACCAAGGCCACCAGAAACCACATATACGTGCGGTGTGAGCAGCGCAGCTCTGTCTCAGGAACGCACTGCTTACAGTTTAGGAACAAGGGCAAATCTCATCCTACTCAGCAGCTCGTCCTCCCGGAGCATGACGAGGGCAACAGGGTACATCTGATCAAAGTCAAAATTAAACTGCACTCCGGCTGGAGGGTCACGAAGGAAATTCCTCTTGTCCTTTGACGGAAAGGGGGGAAACATGGGGAAAACCATAGAAAGCAATTAATATGTAACAATGCATCACTGATTTGACAAATATTGAATTCTCCTCAAGATTTCAGCCACAAAATCCATTAAAGTATCATTGACCTGTCTGCTTGAGAGTGGAGAATGACCAATTCTGTCATATGTTTATCATTTTTTAATTTTTATTTTATAAAGTTTATTTCAGAGAGCGAGTGTGCGCATGGGTGCACACGTGCACACGAGAGTGGGGAGGGGCAGAGAGAGAAGGAGGGAGAGAATCCCAAACAGGCTCTGCCCTGTCAGCATGAAGCCCCTGAGATCATGACCTGTGCTGAAAGCAGGAGTCGGACACTTAACTGAGCCACCAGGCACCCCCTGTCATGTATTTTTTAACGGTCTCCATTGAAGAGAGCCTTGTGGGAGGCCAGGAAGTTCAATCATGCAAGTAGTTGAAATTACATAGTTCGAAATCATATGAATGTACGTTTGTTTCAGTGAGCACCTTCAATATGTGAAAACCACTGTAAAATAATCTTAGGATACTGGCTACTTAAATAATCTTAGAAACTGGCTACTAAAAGTCGGTTTCATCTTATCTTGCCCGTGTTAAATTTTAACTATATTTTTGGTTTTTGACCATTCCTACATCAATAAAGCAAGAACAAATCTGAAACTAAATGGAGTTTAGTTATCTTACCTTCTCATGTAAAAATTTCAAAGTCTAAAATTGCCGCATCAGGTTTTGGCTGGAATTCTACAGCAGCCGCTGAAGGGGCAGCTATCTCCAGTCCCGTCTCTCCTACCCAGAGCAACCAACTTTCTACCCTGTCCCAAGGCAAACATGTGTTTCACCGGTCACTAAAATCCTTCAACGACTCCTTTGTCACCTTTGAGATGAAACCTAAACTTACCAGAATGGTACAGAAAGGTCTTCACAATCTGGCTCTTTATCCACACCTCCACCTGCACCATGCAGCCCAGCCACACCCAAACGCTTACGACTCCCCCTACCTGAACGTCAAACCCTGTCCCATATCCCCCAAACATCCTCACACCCTCCTGCCAAGACTCGTGACTCCACTGCCACGTCATCACTCCCGGGAAGCTGCCCTGAAATCATCCTCTTCCCTCTCCAAAACCAGGGGGACGCCCCTTTTCTTGGTGCTTCGTTGGTGTCCCGCACAACGGCGCTCAGCACTGGGAGCGATGCTGTGTGTACTCAAGTAGCAGATGTCCGGCAAGCCTTCAGGCTCTGGAGGGCAGGTCTCAGCCACCTCCAGGCGCAGGACTGGGCTGGCCCAGGGGAGGTTCTAAACACAATTTGCTGAATTGCATTCTCACAACTACCTAATGACAACTGTACTATCAATGTTTCTTTTTTATGCGTGATGCTCTGAGGGGTGCCCCAGCACAAGAAACTTAAAGATCTACTCTGCCATAGGCTCTGAATTGTCCCAACGAGTGCTTGGCAAGTCAGAGAATTTAAGGCAACTCTAATGGAAATTGCTAATCATCTCCCAGTATCCCTCTCTCCTTCCCTCCCATCTCCCAGTATCCATCCTTTCATCCCTGCTTCCCTCCCTTCCTTCCTTCCAGGATCACAACTCTTGAGTTCCAGCTGGGCAGGTGGCCACCCAGCCAGAGACCGGATTTCCCAGGCTCCCCAGCATCTAGGAGGGGCCATGCGTCTAAATTGCCAAAGGGATGTAGGCCTGGAGGGACAGGTGCAATTTCTGAGTCTCATCTTTCAAACGGTCTGGCATGCCCACCAACCTCTTACCCAATTCCCACAGGCTGGAGCACAGGCATGGTCATGGGAGCTGGCTTCACCAAAGAGAAGGCAGAGAACACCCCAGGGGCTGGCATAGGATAGGATTAAGACAGGAAATCCTTGGGTCTTAGATGACTTCATGAGCGAAGCACACCTACGTGGACCATCTACCTCTAGACTCTTACATGAGGGGGGAGGAGGGAGGGAAAGCCACAGCTTGCTTAACCTACTGTATTTTTTTATTTCTCTACTATAGCAATTTAGTCTCTCTCTTAAAACATTCAGTAGCCACCATAAAGGATGAGCTGAAGATGGCTCAAAGCTCTGGGTCATGCTGACATCCTGGGGGCTCTCTTGCAGGCCCATCTGTGTGCAGTGTTCCCTGCATCATCCATTCAGCAGACGCGCAGTGAGCACCTGCTATGCCCCAGGCACCACGCACCTGCTCAGTAGGGCACAGCACAAATGGAGCCCCTCCCTGCCTTCAGAGCATTTCCATTCCACTTGAGGGGTGGGAGAGTGGGAAGAGACAGACAAGGGTTTAGACTGCTAAGGCTAGGAAACGGGGTGACTGGTAGAGGGCTGAGAGGGTGGCGAGGGAGGTGACCTTTGAGATGAGATCTTGCGGAACGGTGCGGGATGGGCTTCCAGGGAGAGTGGGCAGCAAGCACCAGGCACTGAAGCAGGACAGAGCTTGGCTTGCTTGTGCTCCAGAAAGAAACAGCAGCTGGAACACTGGGATGCAGGGCAGCGGGGCATGAGGGAGGGGAGGAGTGCAAAGTCAAGAGCCTTCGAAGCCAGTGGAGGGGGTTTAGATCTTAGCCCACGAGAGATGAGATGCCATTAGAAGGCTCTATGTAGGAGAGTGATACAAAGGAATTTATACGATAAATGGGGCCCCTGTGGCTTCTGTGAACTTGTTCGGAAAGGGGCAAGGACAGGACTGCAGTTGGGACTCTGAAGACAGGAGATGATGGCACAGGGCCCGTGGTGGCGGCGGCAGGGGAGAAGTGGTGTAGAGGTGTGCCGGGAACACAGCGTTGTCAGGATGCGGCAGGCCCAGGCGGGCTGGGGGTTGGCTGTGACTGAAGGAAGACTCCTGGGTTCGTGACTAGAACAAACTGGTGGATAACCGGAGTCTTATTCTGAGATGGAGAAGATGAGGACAGAAACAGGTCTGGGGGACAGAGGAGCTATGAGGACTCACTTGACTGGTGAGTATCTATCTGATGTTTGCCCTCAAATGACAGTCTCATTGTCCCCCTTCTCTTCTGGAGATAAGCATTATGTGTTGCCGGATCAAGTGTGGCCATAACACAGTAAACAAACAACATGGTGTTCATACTGAACTTGTAATGGTCGGTCAGGCCTTTAAAGGGCTTACTAATGTGGGGGGCACCTGGGTGGCTCAGTAGGTTAAGTGTCCAACTCTTAGTTTCCGCTCAGGTCATGATCTCATAGTTCATGGGATCAAGCTCCGTGTGAGGCTCTGTGCTGACAGCGCGGAGCTTGCCTGGAATCTGTCTCCCTCTCTCTCTGCCCCTCCCCTGCTTATACTTGCGCGTGTGCATTCTCTCTCTCAAAATAAATAATAAACTTAAAAAAAAAATCTTTTAAAGGGTTTACTAATGGAAAGGAAAAAACCTTAAAATGTCCTGGGGGAGAGCAATGGAAGCAAAGTAAAGTCCAGCTCTATGTCTGTTTTCTAGACTGAAGTTCCATTTATAACCTTGGTTAAAAAAAAAAAAAAAGGGGGACGCCTGGGTGGCTTAGTCGGTTAAGCGTCGACTTTCGCTTAGGTCATGATCTCGCGGTTCGTGGGTTCGAGCCCTGCGTCGGGCTCTGTGCTGACTGCCAGCTCAGAGCCTGGAGCCTATTTCAGAGTCTGTTTCTCCCTCTCTCTCTGACCCTCCCCTGCTCACAATCAGTGTTCTAAGTTAAAAATTTTTTTGACACATTTTAGTAGTTGTAAGTATCTCACTATGGTTTTATTTTGCATTTTCCTGATGACTAAAATGTTGGGTACATTTTCTTTGCTTATAAATATGTATGCATTTTTAATCCAGCAATTTTACTTCTAGGGATTTATTATGAAGAAATACACACTCATGCACGAGCANTCGAGCCCTGCGTCGGGCTCTGTGCTGACTGCCAGCTCAGAGCCTGGAGCCTATTTCAGAGTCTGTATCTCCCTCTCTCTCTGACCCTCCCCTGCGCACGCTGTCTCTCTCTCTCCTAGAAATAAAAATATTAAAAAAAAAAAAAGAGTGGGTTAAAAACAAAGCTTGAAAACCACTGATACAGTCAAAGCCCTATGATACAGGCTGCTGGCTGCTGAGGACAGAGATCAAAGCCAGTCTCTCTGCCCAGTAAGAATCCACGGCCCAGTGGAGACACATGTAAGTAGTGAGGGTCACATTTGGGAGTCAAAGTCATCACGCCTGCACAATGGCGATAAAAGCTTCTACCTACCTCATAAATGTGCGGTGAAGCTTAAAGGAGTTAATGGGTAAGAAAAGTTCTTTCTCAAACTGTCAGGTACTGTACAATTGTTAACTGGTATCACTATGTTCCCTTTGAAGTACCAAGAGAAATCTTTGTAGGCTAGCAAACAAAATTTTATTTCAGTTTCAAATACATAGAATAGTTAAAGAGAATTTAGAATACAGTCTTTTCATTCAGATGAATTAGAATGCTATCTAGAAACTTTGTATGATAGCATATCTCAAAAGATTATCTTAATAACATAAAAGAATCCTTTTAAGGCTGAAATAACTGTTTTCTGTAACAGATCATACTTTTCTGTTAAGAAAAAAGAACTTAAGAAGTTAAAACTTGTGGGGAGGAACTCGGGAAAAAACAGTGGAAGTTGAGGTGTACAGTCCTAGTGTCTCAAAACATTTTAAATACTGTATAGAAGAAAAACATTCTATGGATAAAGTCATAATAGGAAGAAAGTATTTCTATACAGGGAATCACAAGGTACTTACAGCGGACAAGGCCAAGATTTGTTGTTGAATTGTTTCTTCATCATTACTATCAACCCATGGGGGCACCGCTGCTTCTAAAGATTTTAATAACAAAGAAGAGTAAAACAGGTTACAAAGGTTACACTGCAATCCGTGGTTTGAAAGAATGAGTTCTCACATAGTCATTTTAGCAATTTATTAATGAGCGCCAAATATGAACATCCATCATAATGCCCAGACTTAAGGTATGAGTCTAAAGCATGTACGCATTTGGTAAAAAATTACTTGAATTATATGGTGAGGAAATTGGACAACACCTTGACCAAGTAACCCAAATCATGATCACCAATGACAAAGAGAGGATCCATTGTAGGCCTCCAGGTAGGCTGAGAAGGACGCAACATCATCTATGTAGTATTCCGGCCAAGAATGCATAATCTGAATCTAATCATGAAATATCAGCCAAAGCCCAACTACGAAAGGTCTATTTAAACAAAAAAAAAACAACAACAAAAAAGGAGGCGGGCGGGGGGCAAGGAATATCCTTTGAAAACATTAATGTCCTAAAAGACAAAGGCCCCGGATTCGTGCAGATTAAAGGAGGTAAAGAGGGGCGCCTGGGTGGCTCAGTCAGTTAAGCATCTGACTTCGGCTCAGGTCATGTCTCACAGTGCATGGGTTTGAGCCCCGCGTCGGGCTCTGTGCTGACTGCCAGCTCAGAGCCTGGTGCCTGTTTCAGATTCTGTATCTCCCTCTCTCTCTGACCCTCCCCTGCTCACGCTGTCTCTCTCTCTCTCAAAAATAAATAAAACATTAAAAAAAAAAAATAAAAAAAATAAAGGAGGCTAAGACACATGCATGCTGTACTGAGGGGGAAAACATACAAAGGACCTTCCTGGGTCAATTGATAAAATTAGAATATGCACATCGTATCAATGTTCTTTCCTAGAGCTGGTAACTGTCTGGTTGGTGATTATGTAAGAGAATACCCCTAATTCTTAGGAAACACACATGGAGTGGAACAGAAAGACACACACAGAGGGAGAAAGAGTGTAAAGGATAAGACAGATGGACTAAAACCAGCAACCTAGGGAGAGGGGGGATGGGTGTTCTCAGTGCTCCCTTTATACTTGCAGCTACTCTGTAAACTGAAATTATTTCCAAATAAAAATTTGTTTAAAAAGTCACTGTACTTGATTCATGACAAAAGGTGATAAGCAGTTAGGAACTGAGAAAAGGGTTGTCAGGAGTGAAAGCAAAGAAAGAAAGAAACGGGCAAATCAGGGCCAGTAAATAACAGGGCTGGGATCTACAAAGACACATTGTCTTTGGGGCTCACAAGAAAAAGGGGATTATAACTCAGCAGGCTTATAGTGCTGGGTGACAAATGGCAGCCACTGAGAGGTGAGTCCCAGGGGTTTTCTGCGGAGACCTGGGAGGTGATCTTGGTCTAGGAGTTCAGTGCTGGGTGTGTGTAGCAGGTGTTCAGAGGAAGCAGCAAGTACGGAACAGTGGAGACAAAGCCAGTGAGCATCCAAGCTGGGGCTGTGGAGGTGGAGGTCAGCACAAAAGATATACATGCAGGGTGTCCTAGTCTTTTTGTCAAAACACCCCCTCCCCTTTTCTATCATGTGGTAAAAGTCCAATGGAAGAGACATCCTATTGTATACCAACTGATAGAAAAGTTATGTGCATGTGTGGATGGACATACGGATGGACAGAGACAGACAGACACCTGGCTCATTCTTTGGCTCCATCCTAAGCAAGCAAATGACAGCAATTATAATCCAAATTCTGTTAAATATTAGATAAAATAAACATATTTCCATATTTTAAAAAATTGGGGTTAAAGCCCCTTTAAAACACTATTTACTTTAATAATCTGGCCTCCAATTTAAGTCTATTCACCATGGGTGGCCTCTCCTGGTGCTACTTACCCTCAGATGAGGTCGTCTCAAGGCTCAAGCTACTGGTATGGATGAGACACTCCCCGCCTCCCTGTTCCTCTGAAACTGCTCTTTTAGGGTGATCGACAACCTCCTGGTTGTCCAACCCGTGGACAGTTCTTAGTTCTTTTCTCTCTAGGCCCAGTTTCCTTCTTTGCGAAATGGAGATAAGAGTAAGTGTTTCCGAGTTACTGTGACCGTTAAATGAACAAACGCACATGGAGCACTCACAAGGTGCCTTTCTCCGTGGTCCTTGTAAATGCACCTCTCAGCTGATCTTACTCTCCTTGAAATTCTCCCCTCTCTGGGCTTTCGTTGCTTCTCTCTCCTAGCTGCTCTCTCTTGGGTAAATGGGAATTGGTTTTAATGGCAGATTTGGTTCATCACTTACCAGCTGAGTAACCTACAGCGAATTAACTTGTCAATCCTACCTTTTAGTAAAGGAGATGTTGCATATAAAGTGCCTGCCACTTAAGAGGCACTCAGGAGCTGTCAGTTTCTCCCATTCCTTCCTTCCCCTCAACACTGTTAGATCTCTGCTCAGCTCTCTCTGTGCTCGACACACTTCTCACTGAGCTCACCTACTCTCATGGTTTTTACACGATTTGACCACTAATCTGTATCGGTAGGTGGAATTATTCATGCACGCCTCACACAGGAATCAACTGCTCCTGTTGGACCCCATTCAGTTAATTTAGAGCTGTGCCGACCAACAGAACTTTCTGCAATGATGGAAATGTTCTAGGTTTCACAACTGAAAGTGCCTCCGATCCTTTCACCCTGCTCCCTCAAAGGTCCTATCTCAGAGGCCCTGACCAGCTCATATCCCAAGTCTCCAAGCCAGGGTCACTTTTACTGCTCCCCTAAGGTAAACTAATTTGTAAAGATTATTTGTCCCCAAAGCTGCTTTACACTTTGAGTTTAACTAGGTACTTCAATGCCTGACCCGTCACAAGACTAAGTAGCTCTTTTTGAATTTCTGGCACTGCTCGAACTGATGGAATTATTTTACCCTTTTGCCAGATTCAAAGACAAGAGGCCAGTTTTGTGTCTGAGCACATCTAAACGGTAAAAGTAGACATTCTGAGATCCTGTAACTGCAAACATTTAAACAAGCACTTGTCGGTAATGAAATGTATTAACTTCCTCAAACATGCATGACTTTTTGCAGCTCTCTGTCAGTCCTCTGGAAGGCTCTTTCATTCTTATCTCCTGAAGAGAATGGGAAGGGAGCCAACTTTTGCTAAGTGCCAATTATGTGTGTATCACACACTGTGCTGGCCACGTTATAAGATGAGAAATGAATGCTCACTTTCTGTCAGAGTCCGCTCTCCAGAGGGGCCATCACCAGCTGATCTCACTCTCCACCCCAGCCACAGGGAATAATTTCTTTCCTTCCTTTAAACCCCAAAGGTTTATGAGCTTTTAGTGACTTCCCCACTAGTCTTTGTGCTGCCTGAAAGATGGTGGCTGTTACTTACACATTTTTGTATTCTCAGAGCCTTAGTGTAGTGCCTGGCACATTAATAAGTGCTCAATAAAATCCAGTAGGTATGTCATGTATAAAAATCCGTATCATACCTGATTTTTTGGTATGCTGTTCCTCAACAAATTTTTTCTGTTCCTTCTGAAAATCTCCTATAATGGTCTGTTAAAAAAACATATAAAGAGTCAAATTACTTTGGGAAGCTTATTACATGTAGGATTTGTGAAGTCATTTGAGATATTTTATTAATTTTTCTCAAATATAAAGGTTAAAAAAGTGATACTTCCCCCTTTCTTCAACAAAAAGAGAAAATCAATTCAACAATTTTGAATTTTAAGTATATAACCCTTTTATGATGGATTATCTTTTCAAATGCAAAGATAAAATGAGTTAAAAATTGAATTTTTGTTTTTTTCCAAAAAAACAATAAAAGCCAGGTCAAATCTCATTCTAACATGTAGTACACAGAACAGAACATCTAAATAACAAGCTATCTAAAGTTTAATTGATGACCTTTTTAGTTCAAATAATTACCAACATAAATGAAATTCCTTAGGCCTGTACCCTACCACTGCAGGAAGTGAACAAACTCACTCCTTAAGAATCTTAAAATGTAATTCCTAACGGGACTTTAAAAATTTAATGATGCAAAGGCATAAATATTTGGAAACAGTTACAGTTTAAAATTAAACTCACAATATAAAAAGTTCAGTATTATGCAAAAGTATCAGTGTATCTCAGAATATATTAAAATTAAAACCAAGGTTACTTAACTCATAGCCACTTCTTATACAAAAAGAGGGGAAAAAAATCCCAAGAGTCTCAACAATTAATATTTTTATCAGAATATGATATCCTACTTGGGTTAATGAAGTTCATAAAAAGAAGGGATGATTACATTTAGCTGCTAATCAATGTGAAAAGATGTTGAAATGTACCTTATCAATGATGTTATCTATTTTTCCTTCTTCTACTGACTTCTTTATTGTTTGTGCTGTTTCAGCAACTGATTCAGTTATCTTTTTTGTAGCAGCAGTTGCAAAGCTAAATAGATAGTCTGTAAAGAATAAAAGAGAGTCTATGCACCATTCAAGTACAATGGTTATTATATTTGTGATTATTCCCTTAAAGAACTCTCATGCGAATCTTAAACTATAGGGCAAGTTTCTGGTTAATTAGGACATGAAATAAGAAGCACTGACAGTATCCCACCTTTTGGGTGGACTGGCCGGCCATCCATCCCACGCCTTTAATTCATCTCTTGCAAAGAGTGTTAAGCATATTCCCGTTCTCCCCTAGTAGCTGTTTCAGACTTGTCTTGCCCTTCTCCAGTCTCTTGTTCTAACTTACCGCAGCAAGTTATCTCCCTTCCAACCTCACAAATAAGATCAAAGCTCCTTTTTACTTTCCTTACTTTCTAGACCCTAAACCTCCTATTTTATTTTCTCCTTCCCTCTTCCTCAAAGAAAAAAATCCCTCCTTCCCTAGATTAACCCATCCTGTGATAAATCTGGGGGGAATTTTTAATAAAAAGAAATATTGGCAAGCCTGAATATAAATATAAATCCTTCTTAGCTAATAATAATGAGCAAATATGTAGAATAAAATTAAAACTGGAACACACAAACTTTCACCTTTACAAAAGCACAAAACTAACTTTCCTGAAGACCTGAAAAGACATTATGTATCAAGGTTCCATTGCAACTATAACATAAAAGCCTGTATGTAGACAAATATCATTTCGTACACATTGTATACAATGTAGGCTGCAGGAAGCAACTTCAGGCAGGTCCTGAAGCTGGACTCACTGGGGGATGCTCCTGAACCACTGCCTTGCAATCTCATCTAGTGGGAGATACTCCGTAAGTTAGGGCACTCTTGCCTCTGCTACTTGTACCTGCTGAGGGGCAGGTGGGTTGACTCTCACAACACTCAAGGAGAAAACCCAGATAAGAATGGTAAAGGGAGGGGCGCCTGGGTGGCTCAGTCAGTTAAGCGTCTGACTTCAGGTTGTGATCTCACGATTCGTGGGTTCGAGCCCCGCGTCGGGCTCTGTGCTGACAGCTAGCTCAGAGCCTGGAGCCTGCTTCAGATTCTGTGTCTCCCTCTCCTGCTGACCCTTCCCTGCTCACATTGTCTGTCTGTCTGTCTCTCAGAAATAAATAAAACATTAAAAAAAAAAAAAAGAATGGCAAAGGGAGCTTGGCACACTAGATTAAATCCTCACTGGTGGCTGGTATCAATTCCAAAGAATCAGGCAACTTGTCTCATTATCTGGGAGGAGCAGTACTATCTCTCAATCTGAATGACCTTCTCCTCTACTTTCCATAGCCTTTACCATAAAAAGTCTACTTTCTCCCACTGTGTCTGGTGGCATTCACCTGTCAATGACGTCAATACCCCACTGTGACTATAAAACGGGACACTACTTGCCTATGGTCTCCTTGTCATTCTTCCCCCTCCTATTCTACATTCATATGATGCCAAGAAATTCTTGAATATCAAGGAGGTTTCAGATAAATTATTCCTTGGTCTGAAACACCTTTATCTGCTCTCCTTTTATCTAGCTTAACTCTGCATATACTGTGGGTCTCGCTTACATATCACTTCTCAGGAAATGTTCCCTGGCTCCTTGACTGCAGTAGGAGCTCCTGAGATGTGTCCCCTCAGCAACTGTGTTGCCCAACCAACAATATTCACGACACTGTATTGATTACTTGGTGGATCTATCTTCTCAGTTAGATGGATTCAGGGCCCATTCTAAGTCCCACTGGGGCAGGGACCAAGGCTGTTTGATTTGTCACTGTATCCCCAGTGAGTGGCCGATAAGTCCTTGTTGAATGGACAAATGGGGAGCAACATAGTAAGTTTTAGGGAAGGGTTTTAGGGAAGTCCCTCATTTCTGTTTGGTTATGACTAGTCTATTTACACAGGGTGGTACAATAAATTGGGTAGACAGCCAGATTATTTTGTAGAAATATTCTTTGCAGATAGTCAAAGAAATCTAAAGTTCTAAAAGAGCAGGGTTCCTCTTAGATTTTCTCTCAGGAGGTGCCTGAGTGGCTCAGTCGGCTAAGATTTTCTCTCAGGAAATTTTTTTTTTTTTAATGTTTATTTATTTTGGAGAGAAAGAGGGAGACACAGAATCTGAAGCAGGCTCCAGGCTCTGAGCTGTCAGCACAGAGCCCAACACAGGGATCGAACTCACAAACTGTGAGATCTTGACCTGAGCCGAAGTCAACCGACTCAACTGACTGAGCCATCTAGATGGCCGCAGGAAAATGTTTTTCATCAGAATTATCATTTTTATGGGGCACTTGGATGGCTCAGTTGATTGAGTGTTTGATTCTTGGTTTCAACTAAGGTCTTTTTTTTTTTTTTAATTTTTAAATATTTTTTGAGAGAGACAGAGACAGACAGAGCATGAACAGGGGAGGGGCAGAGAGAGAGGAGACAGAGAATCCGAAGTAGGCTCCAGGCTCTGAGCTGTCAACACAGAGCCTGATGTGGGGCACAAATTCACAAACTGTGAGATCATGACATGAGCTGAAGTCAGATGCTTAGCTGACTGATCCACCCAGGCACCCCTCGACTAAGGTCTTGATCTCACAGTTCATGAGTTTGAGCCTGACATCCCGGCATCAGGCTCTGCATTGGCAGTGCAGAGCCTGCTTGAGATTCTCTCCCCCTCTCTCTCTGCCCCTCCTCAATGGGCACACTCTCTCGTTCTCTCTCTCAAAATAAATAAAACTTAAAAAAAATCATTTCTATTCTAAGGAGGACTGCCATTTAAAAACTGGCATTTTAGGGGTACCTGGGTGGCTCAGTCAGTTGAATGTCTGACTTTGGCTCAGGTTGTGATCTCGTGTTTGGTGAGTTTGAGCCCTGCATTGGGCTTGCTGCTGCCAGTGCAGAGCCTGCTTCAGATCTTCTCTCCCCTTCTCTCGGCCCCTCAGCTGCCTGCATGTTCTTTCCAAAATAAACATTTAAAATACATAAATAAATAAAAACTGGTATGTTAGCATAATCATCTCAATTCTCAGATTTTAATGACCCCATGGGTGAGTACACTGAACACAGAGAACATTGGAGAAAGTATAGTTCTCGCCCTCAAGGAATGACCATTTCCAACCAAATAAAAGGCTCAAAGACAAGAAGAGCAAGAATAATCATTAAACAGAGGCACTCAGAGAAGGGAGTAATTAGAGAGTGGTCTGGATTGTGAAGTCAGAGGGAGTGGGGCATGGGAAAGCATGATGGGAGATTTTCAGGCAAGAAAGCTCATAAAGATGACAAGTGGCTTATTAACTTTGCAAATTAATATATCAGCTGACACCAAGTTAAAGGCAGTTTTAATTGCATGGTTAGGAAAAGTTGAGACAAAGATAAGAGTTAACAGGAAGTAATAGCAGTACAACGTCCACTTCAGGAACACAGGCAGAAAGAGAAGGTCGGAACTGAAGCAGCCACCAAAGAAAAGGAAGACTAAGTAAAATGTGTTTCAGTGAGCAAGAAATAAGTGAGCCTTATTAAAGGAGGGGGCAAATTTCGAACTACTGAAAGTAGTCATTTTACCTTCATTTTCATTATGTCATTTTAGTCTCACTATCATCCTGGGAAGAATAGGTATAATCTGCCCAGTTTACACATCGGTAAGCCAAGGCTCACAGACAATAAATGATTTGCCCATTAAGATAGCAGCAGACTCTGCTGATGGCTTAGCCAATACCTATTCCCTTCCTCCTTACCAAAACAAGCCCAATTTTGGTGGGTGCTCATCAAACCTGGGAGTGGTCTTAGGGATTTCTGACACAATCAAGGTGGTCTTATTAAGCCTGTTTGTTGGATTTTCTGTAATTTGTAGCTGAACTTTCTGTAATTTGCAAATGATATCACAATAAAGACAACAGTGCAGAAAACTTAAACACAGGCCACCTGCTTCTAACTGGCAAGCTTGTGCTCCAAATCCACACTGTCTCATGTCAGATGAGCACCTGACAAGGCTTGCAGAACTGAATGGAATGATAAAGATAAGGGAAAGTGGGAAGGTTCTCAAAGGTCAGAAAAAGCATTAAATTCATCAGAATAAAGAGAAGAAGGTACAGTTTAAGGCTTGCTGCTAGAATTGGAAAGAAAATGAGCAGAGAGTGGTTTTTAAGGCAAAGCCTTAGAAAATTAACCTTAAGAAGGGGCTGGCTAATTTTTCAAAAATACTGTATTTCATACAATTTTAGAACCTTCATGTTGGAGGACTTTAGAGGTTACCTAACTGAACCTCTTATCCAGGTAGCCCCACTTCTAGGGATGGGGAGAACGTGACTTCAAAAGGTAGCCAATCATTACTGTTATCCCCTCTAATTAGGAAATCCTTTTCATTTTCCTTCTCATTCCTACCTCTCAGACTTAAATTTTTTTTAATGTTTTATTTATTTCTGAGAGAGAGAGAGAGAGTAGGGGAGGGTCAGAGAGAGGGAGACACAGAATCTGAAACAGGATCCAGGCTCTGAGCTGTCAGCACAAAGCCTGATGCGGGGCTCAAACCCATGAACTGTGAGATCTGACCTGAGCCGAAGTCGGATGCTTAACCGACTGAGCCACCCAGGTGCCCCAGAGGTCCTGGTTTCTTTAAAAGGCTAAAGAAATGAATCTATTCAGAGGCTGTCAGGCTCAGAGGTGCTTAACTTCAGGTTTTTAAAAAAAAATTATTTATTTGAGACAGAAAGACAAAGAGAGTGGGGAAGGGGCAGAAAGAGGGAGAGAAAATCCTAAGCAGGCTCTTTGCTGGATCCCACAAACCTGGAGATCATGGCCTGAGCCAAAGTCAGACGCTTAACTGACTGAGCCACCCAGACACCCCTATATGTTTTTAAAATTACATAAATATCAGAACCAAAAGAGCTCTCACTTATTTGGAAACTACATTTGCAATGTGTATGTGAGTGGGGAAGTTGGGATTCTCTCTCTGCCTCTCCCCGACTCTTTCTCTCTCAAAATAAATAAAATTAAAAAAAAAAAAAACCTGAAATTAAAATATCTCTGAGCCTGACTTCCACTTAAGTAGGTTCATGGTAGTACTTCCATCTAACCCTAGCTTCCCGAAACACCAAGAGTCTGGTGAGGAAAGAAAGAGATGGGGGCAAAGTAGACATCCATATTGAAAATAAATCTATTTTATAATATTCAGGTATTTGTTACTAAATACAAATTTTCAAATTGATGATAAAGCCCTCACTGTTTTTTTAAATATAATTTATTGTCAAATTGGCTTCCATATAATACCCAGTGCTTATCCCAACAAGTGCCCTCCTCCATGCCCATCACCCACTTTCCCTCTCCCCATCCACCCTTAGTTTGTTCTCTGTATTTAAGAGTCTCTTATGATTTGCCTCCCTCCTTCTCTGTTTGTAACTATTCTTTTTTCCCCTTCCCCTCCCCCATGGTCTTCTGTTAAGTTTCTCAAGTTCCACATTGAGAATGAATGAAAACATATGGTATCTGTCTTTCTCTGACTGACTTATTTCACTTAGCTTAATACCCTCCAGTTTCATCCACATTGCTGCAAATGGCATGATTTCACTCTTTCTCATTGCCAAGTAGTATTCCACTGTATATATAAACCATATCTTTCTTTATCCATTCCTCAGTTGATGGACATTTAGGCTCTTTCTATAATTTGGCTATTGTTGACAGCGCTGCTATAAACATTGGGGCACATGTCCCCCTGTGTATCAGCACTCCTGTATCCCTTGGGTACAAGAGTCGGACGCTTAACTGACTGAACCACTCAGGTGTCCCCAGCATGTGACTCTTGATCTCAGAGTTGTGGGTTCAAGCCCCAAACTGGATGTAGAGATTACTTAAAAAAAAAAAAAAAAAAATTTTTTTTTTAAATATTTATTTTTGAGAGTGTGTGGGGGAAGGGCAGAGAGAGAGGGAGACAGGATTCAAAGCTAGCTCTGCACTGACAGCACAGAGCCCAATGTGGGGCTAGAACTCATGAACCTTGAGATCATGACCTGAGCCCAAGTCGTATGCTTAACCGACTGAACCACCCAGGTGCCTCAGAAGCGACTTTTGATAGTTCCCTGAAGAGCAATGAAAATGGTTCTCTGTGTTGTATGAAATGGAGTAAACATCCATACCCTGCTTTTCCTAACATGGTCCCACTTGTATCCATCTCAACTACTTAACATAGCCTTTCTAGTTCTAGTCCAATTCATCTCACATATTTTGAATAAGGCAAGCTCATTTCTCCTCAATTTTCTACACAGAAAAACAGTTATTCTCTCTTTAGGGATTTTGTTGCACAGCACTTAGTTTTATGTCTCTTGTGCAGTGTTTAGGGGCCTGGAGCTGAGGTTCTGTGCTGTCATGACTTTAGATTAGGCCTATTTTCCCTGCCTCTCCCCCAAACGTTCTGAACGTTACAGGCTTTCTTTTTTAAATGTTTATTTATTAATTTTTGAGAAAGAGAGAGTCAGCATGAGCCAGGGAGGCGCAAAGAGAGAGAAAGAGAGAGAGAGAGAGAGAGAGAGAGAGAGAGAGAATCCCAAGCTGACTCCTTGCTGTCAGCATAGAGCCTGACTTGGGGCTTGAACTCACAAACCATGAGATCAGGACCAGAGCCCTGTGAGATCGTGACCTGAGCTGAAATCAAGACACTTAACCAGGTGACCGGTTTAGCGCCTTTCGCATTCTACTATGTGTTTCTCCACTTTTCAGGCTCCAGCCTCCCCTATGCTCTTCTTGCCTTTTAGTAGTTTCTTAAAAAATGCTTGCTAAATTGAAGATCTCCCTTTGCCACAGTTCTCTCACTTGTAGTACCATCTGCTTTGGGGCTCCCCTTCTCAAAGAGGTCTTCTTTGATTATTTCAGCCTGCCAAGGTCTCCAGAATTAGAATTACCAGAGCTATGTGTTTATTTTTCAAGACTACTACTTTTATTCTCCTCCCTAACCAGACTGTGGCTCGCAAAGGGTATGACCGTTCAAATTAGACAGACCCGGATTCAAACGTCTACCACTTGCCATAGCTTGGAGCCAGTAACTCTAGGCTTGTTCTCCCAACTCACTGAGGTGTTTAACAGACTAAATGAGAAATCGTCCACAAAACATCCCGTACTGAAACCTGCATCACAGACAACAATCGATAGCTACTTTCCCGCTTTAAAAAATAATGCCACTGCACCTATACCAGCCTGGGGGCCGCCTTCGCTAACTCTTCCCGCAATTTACTTCAGACAACGCACTGCACTAAAGGCGCAAAAGGGCACTGTTCCAACCACCTGAAGCGCCCCAACGTCCCCCGTCCTGGGGGTGGGGGGTGTGGAGATGAAAGCTGAAGAAATGAATAACGAAGATGCCTTGTCAAACCTACAGACGTGGAGCCACACCGCTTTACGGGAGGCCTGGCTCCCAGTGTTTACACACCTCGTAAAGAGTGGCCTGTCACCAGGAACTTGCCCCGAATTTGACTGCTAGGTGAAGCTTCGGCCTTGCCCGGATCCTCACCAACCTCTCCCGTCCCAAGAGGACCCACAGACACACCTTCCCCACCCTTGCACCCACTCCACACCCCCCAAACCGTCGGGTCTGCGCCCCGGGGCGTCAGAGGAGGGAGCGGGCACCCCCACACTCTCTGGTCCCGAGGGCCGGAGAAGACTCACTGCCGAGGCCTTTCGCTGGGTGAAGGAGTTCCTGGTCCCCCGCTTGCTGCGGCTCCCCCTCCGCCGACTCGGTCACCGCTTCAGAGCACTCCTGGGGTGGAGCGTCTCCCTCCAGCGGCCTGTCTCCCTCAGGTTGCCGGCCACCCGCCGCCGGCTGCTCCAAGCCAAACCAACTGCTCAAACTCCGGAACATCCCGCCCGCGGTACCGCCACCGCGGTCCGGGTCACCGGAGACCCTAACTAGCACCGCCGGCTAGTGACTCCACAAGCCGCGTCGCCCAGGGAGATGGCCGGAAGTGCGACCCGGGAGCAGCCCGTCTATCCGTCTCCTCGTCTCTATGGCAGCTCCGCCGCCGGCCGCGCGTGCGTCACTTCCACCAAAGGCCCCGCCTCCGTGGGCTGTTTATTTCAGTAATTTTATGACATGCGTGGAAAACGGACAAAGGGTTTTCCCAGCGTAGTCCCGCCCTGTCGTCTCTCCTCCTTCCCCAGCTTTTCTAGGTGACTGATCCTGTCGTGTGAACAGCGTCTTTGTCACTGTAAGCAGCTTGGCTGCTGAGTCAGCCTCGCTTTGTCAGGCCATGCTGGGCGGTCCGCGCAGAAATGGAGGTCTTTAGCCCCTGAGTCCGAATCAAAATTGGCCTCTAGGTGCAACGACCAGTTTACAGGGAATACAACAGACTAAGGAAAGTGTTAGAGGACCCCATGGGATGTGGGCAGCAGAATCTAAGCCGTGAGAAACCACAAGTCAAATGACCTTGTTTCTTCAAATAAACTGCAACGAAGAGAGGGGAAAGAGAACCTTCAGGTTAGAAATGATTTTAGAGACATAACCCATGGCAACCAGTGGATTTTCTTTGGGTCCTATTTCAAAGAAACATTGGGAGAAAAAGTATGACTTTTATAAGAATTGGAAATTTGAGCAATGGATAGTTGATGAAATTACGGAATTGTCACATTAAAATTTTAATTGTAGAATACACATAAAATGTATCATATTAACCATTTTTAAGTGTACAGTTCAGTAGAATTAAGTACATTCCACATTGTTGTACAACTATCTCCAGAGCTCTGCTAATTGCAAAAGGCACTAAACAACTCCCCATTTTTCCCTCCCAACAGCCCCATTTTACTTTGTCTCTGTGAGTGTGACTACTCTAGGAACTTCATGTAAGTGGAGTCATACCATATTTGTCTTTTTGTGACTGGCTTATCTCACTCAGCAAATGTACTTGAGGTTCATCCATGTTGTGGCACATGTCAGAATTTTTAAAAATTCTGTCTTAAACAAAGGCTGAGTTGGGGCGCCTGGGTGGCTCAGTTGGTTAAGCGTCCAGCTTCGGCTCAGGTCATGATCTCACAGTTAGTGGGTTCAAGCCCCGTGTTAGGCTCTGTGCTGACAGCTCAGAGCCTGGAGCCTGCTTCAGATTCTGTGTCTCCCTCTCCCGCTGACCCTTCCCTGCTCACTCTCTCTCTCTCTCACTCAGAAATAAATAAAACATAAAAAAAATTTTTTTAAAGGCTGCGTTGAAAAACCTGAATAATATTCTATTGTATGTATACACCACTTTTTTTTTTTTAATGTTTTATTTATTTCTAGGAGAGAGAAAGAAAGAGACAGCGTGAGCAGGGGAGGGTCAGAGACAGAGGGAGTCACAGACTGAAACAGGCTCCAGGCTCTGAGTTGGCAGTCAGCACAGAGCCCGATGCGGGGCCCGAACCCACGAACCGCGAGATCATGACCTAAGCGAAAGTCGGAAGCTTAACCCACTAAGCCACCCAGGCGCCCCTGTATACACCACTTTTTAAAAAACGTTTATTTCTTTTGAGAAAGAGAGGGAGAGAAAGAGAATCCCAAGCTGGCTCTGCATTGTCAGCACAGAGCCTGATGTGCGGCTCCAACCCACAAACCATGAGATCATGACCTGAGTGGAAATGAAGAATCAGATGCTTAACTGACTGAGCCACCCAGGCGCCCCATATCACTGTTTATCCATTTGTGTGTTGATGGACATGGAGATTGTTAATCTTTAAATTGTGGCGGTAGTATTGTGTGTATTCAAAGGAGTTTTTATCTTTTAGAAAGTTGTACTGAGGTATTTACCAATGAAACGATAGGATGTCTGGCATTTGCTTCCAATTAATACAGGATGGGGGGAAATGGAAGGGATATAGATGAAACAAACCTGTCCACGGGTTGACAGTTGTCCAAGCTGGTGGTTACTTTATGAATGCTGCTCTATACCTTTATTTTTTCCCACAATAACATGTAAATGAACAACAACAAAAAAACTAGTCAAGTAAACAACTACCTCTCCAGAGAATTCATGAACATATTTCACAAGCACAGTCTCAAGCAATCCGTTGGCAAAGGACATTCCATTATTCCTCCTCCCACCATTTCGAAGAGTAACCTAGTTCCGGAGACTTGTGTGAGTACCTGGGGACACATTATGACAGATTATGATTCTGATTTCCCTGATTTCCTGTTTTCCAGCCTGAGGTATATTTACAATTCAAGTCTGGGACTTTAGCTAAATAAGCCCCAACAGGGACTTTAGCTAAATAAGCCCCAACAGCTTTATTGAGATATAATTCACATACCATGTAATTAGTGTGTTTAAAGTGTACAATTCAATAGTTTTTTGTATATTACACTATTAAGTTTTTAAATTGTAGTAAAACGTATATAACAAAATCTGCCATTTTAACTATTTTTAAATGTACAACTCAGTGGCATCCGTGACATTCCAACCTGTTTTTAGAGTCTGGGTATTGACTCAGCTTTGAAAGTCAAGAGACCTCTTAGGACCAATGTCTTGTAGGATCTGTGTCAGTGAGAACCTGAAGAAGGTGGTCAACACTTTACTAAAAAGAGATAGTTGGTTCAAGTATGATTGAAATGAGCCCAGAATTTCAGTCAGAAGCTTAGAGGAATGAAGATTCTAACTTCACCATCTACTAGATGAATAACCTTGACTTGTTATTTGTCCTTTCTGCCCTTCAAGTTTCTTCACCTGAAAAATATAGTGCTGGCCCTTCCAATAAGCAGAGGTGGGGCCCAGCCCACTCCGCTTGACTTTTGCTTTATCTCCAGGAGCACCCGAAACCACAGGGAAAGCTGTGTTCCCCAGGGCACAGGCAGATTTACAATAGTTCTGAAAGGTAGAATTCTTCAGAATAAAAAGATTGTAAAAGAGCGTGAGCAATCTACTTAATGACAAACTTCTTTTTAATCTCTTTTTTATCCTTATTGCTAGGCTCGTAGGAGGCCATGAATGGGCACTTGTTGAATGAGGATAGTCTTGTCCCACCCAAATCAGTCAGTCTGAACCCTCTTATCAAATCTGTTTTCCTGCTAACTCCTCCCCCCATTTTGAATTAATTATACAATAGTTATCATAATAATCCCTTTGTATTCACAAAATGGCTTTCATCTGTTAGCTACATAGATTGATAGACTAAGGTAAGAATAAGGTCCCACATCATGTGGTGAAGAATCTGGCTTCTGGGGCAAACATTTTACAGTGGCTTTGCCACTCATATTAACTAACGTACCTTTGGTCAGGACACATCACATGTGTCAGGTTCTTCGTTATAGAAGGGAGATCATAGTAATTGTCCTGGTTATAAAAAGGGAATGAAGTGTTGAAATGTGGAAGGAAATCTGACATGTGGCAGCAAAGTATGACCATCGACGTCAACCCATTTCATAAGTGTTCTTTCCACAGGATCTTCTGGGAGTGTTGGTTCACAACAAGCCTCTTCAAGCCTCCAGCCTTCAAAGGTATTTCCTCCTTTTCAAAAAATGTATTTATTGGCTTTCGTGAAAACTTGGGGCTTCCACAGGGTTCCTGCTGAGTGAAGCCTCTGTTTATTTTTCTAGAAGTTGACATCACCATCCCTAGCTCCTTCCTGTTTCTCCCTTGACACTCCTCTGTCATCCTTGGTGGGGAGAAACTCCGTCTCATTTTTGCCATACAACCCTCCAGCCATCCTTGTTGCTGTCATCTATTCACTTTGGGGTCACTCATCCACATTCACTGAAGATTTGGTTCCTTGGCCTCCATCCGCTCCTCCAAGCTCAAGGCCCTCAATGTCCCGCACACCGGCCTGGTGGGTGCTAGACCCAATTTCAGTGATGCCCAACTCGTTTGACTCTGTTTTAGCTGTCAGACTCTAAACTGTATCATCTCCTGGAATTACTTTCCCTTTGAAGTCTCAAATGCCAACCCCACACTCTGGTGACAATGTGCCAGCTGCCTCATTCCGATAGGCCTTTGTCTTTAGTTCTCTTTTCTTTCTCCTAGTCTGTCAGCTCCACACTGCTGTCAGTCCTTTCCTGTGTGGACTAGACTCTTAGTGCATTACCACAATTACATTCTCTCACTCTGCTCCCTCTACTCGGCCTACAAACTGCTTTAATCATAAATATTCGTATTTATAGATCTACCTGTAGATAGCTGGCAAAATCATAGCTGGCCGTCGTTACACAAGAGTGGTTGTGACTCCTCTGGGTCTTCAAAATTTTTTAGTATTTTATTTATTTCTGAGACAGAGACACACACAGTGTGATCAGGGGAGGGTCAGAGAGAGAGGGAGGTACAGAATCTGAAACAGGCTCCAGGCTCTGAGCTGGCTGTCAACACAGAGCCCGATGCGGGGCTCAAACCCACGAACCGTGGGCGTGAGATCATGACCTGAGCTGAAGTCAGACGCTTAACCGACTGAGCCACCCAGGCGCCCCTCCTCTGGGTCTTCAGTGACACTTGTCTAACTTGGCACTCTAGTGACTCTCACTGGTTATTCACAATTTTCACCACTTTCCTAGCGCTTCAATCTCAATTCCCAACCCTTCTATTGTTCAGTTAGATCCTTTCTCCTTCAGTGGTGTGTGTCCTTCCCTTTGGCTTAATAACGTGTGTCCTCTCCCAGCCCAGCCCTCCTCCAAATACTTAGTTTCTGAGTGAAGCCCTCATTGTCCTCCACCCTCAACCAGCTTTTTTCCCCCCTACACTAATACCGTTTGAGGAAATTTACTGATTTGTTTTTTTAAGGATTTTATTTTATTAAAGAATGCTTAAATGTTTATTATTTTTGAGCGAGAGGGAAAGAGACAGAGCGCTAGCAAGGGAGGGGCAGAGAGAGGGGGAGACACAGAATCCCAACCAGGTTCCAGGCTCTGAGCTGTCAGCACAGGGCTGGAACTCACCATCAGGGCTCGAAACTCACTATCCTGAGATCATGACCTGAACCGAAGTCCCACGCTTAACCACTGAGCCATCCAGGAGCCTGAAATATTTTATTTTTAAGTAATTCCAACACCCAACATGGGGCTGGGACCTACAATCCCCAGATCGAGAGTCGCACGCTCCACCCGCTGAGCCAGCCAGGGGCCCCAAGGAACTTATTGATTTCAATAGACGTGTAGAACTGCCTCCATACTGCGAGCCCCACAAAGGCAGGAGTTTTATTTGCAGTTCCTGGAGGGCAGTCAGGGTTCCGCAAACGTTGGCGACAGCGTGAAGCTCTTACAGTGGTGAGAACTGGACGGGAAGACCCAAGCCAGGGGGGGTCGCCCTGCCTAGAGGCAGGGGCTCGCCGGGAACGTGGCGTTCACCCGCGCCTACGAAGTGCCTCTGCTAAGTGAGCCACGGAGGGGAGGAGCAGTCCCCGGGCTGAACGAGGCCTGGGGCCAAGTACATCCAGGGCGGAGGGTGGCGGGAAGCTGTCTGTGCCTGAGGAGTCACTTTTTAGGTGCTTGTTTTGGAGCATTGCACAAACACGGGTGCAAACCCCAAGCTCATCAGCGTGAGTCAGCGGGGCCGGCAGCAGCAGGAGAGGGAAAGGTGGGCGAGGAGGGCGCCGCGCACCCCGAGGCCCGCGCGGGCAGCGGGAAGGACCCGGTGGCGACAAGGGACACCCCTAGCGGCGGCCCCTTCCCCAGCCCTACAGGTGAGCGCGGGCCCGCCGCGGGGCGGAGCGCGCCGTCCCTACTGGCCACCCTCCCGGCGCCACCACCACCGCCGCAGGTAACCCCCCTCCCGGACCTTTCCCGGACCCCCAGGGCCTCCGCATCCCCAGCCCCGGGGCGCACGTGGGGCCCGTGCCTTTGTCCCCTCGCCGATGGCGCCCGCGCCGATTCGGAGAGGGGCCGGCAGCCGGGCGCGTCCCCGCACCCCGTGCACGCAGACTGCCGGCGGACGGCGGACGGCGGACGGGCGGGGGCCGGGGCTGCCCTGCCAGCGCCCAGTGCCGTCGGAACCTGCCGTGCGGCGGCCCAGCGATCCGGGCTCGGGAGCGTCGCGTCCCCTGGGTGCGCTTCTCCCCGCACGGGCCTCGGAAGGGGGCGCAAGGGCCGGCTGCGCTCTGGGCCCCATTTCCCCCTGGCCTCGGGAGCCCGGAGAGCCCCGAGATGGCGTTGGCGGAAGTGAAGCCCCGCATGGAGTGAAATGGCCTTTCTGTCCCCTCCCCCGCCTAGTGCACTCCTTAAACAACGACCCTAGCATTTCCCCCCAGAATAGCTGCTTAGGGCTAAGTACGCAGCTGTTACAAAATAGCTTTCTTTTTGCAGCAGTTTTCAGGGATTTGATGTGTAATTTACATGCAACAAAATGCGCCCATCTTAAGTGTGTAGATCAGGGATTTGACAAATTATACACCCGTGTGATCACTACCCCAACTTTGACGTAAACCATTTAGATCACCCCAGAAAGTTCCCTCGTGCCCCTTTCTAGTCAATCCACAACTCCCCCCAGCTGCCTGATTTCTATAATAGCTCAGTTTTGCCTGCTTTCGAACTTAATAAAATGGGATCAGTCAGGAAGTGCTCTCATGACTAATATTACGTTTTAAATGGCTGTCATTGAGAAGGTGTGTCTTGGTGCTTCTGACGTTTTTAGTTGATCTAGGCCTGCAACTGTCCAGGGTGGTAGCCACTGGCCACATGTGGCTCTTGAGCTTTGGAAATGTGGCGAGTCTGAATTGAGATGTGCTGGAAGTAGACATACCAAATTTTGAAGACTAGTACCAAAAAAATGGGGGGAGGGGGAATGTAAAATACCTCACTAATGAATTCCGATATTGATTATATGTTAAAGTGATAGTATTTTGGGTACATTGGGTTAAATAAGATACTGTTAAATTAATTCATCTAATTCTTTTTACTTTTTAACTGGCTACTACTATGAAATTTAAAGTTACACAGGTGGTCCTTGTAATGTTTTTATTGGACAGCAGACAGCAGCTCTACACACTACTGTTTTAGAAACAGTTGGTTCCTTTTACTGCATATTAAAAGAAAAAGAGTCAGTGAAGACTTCAGTCTTCACAGGGGGAAAAACATACGGATTCAAGAACGTAGCCTGAAAAGCCTGATTTTTCTTGCAGTTTTAAAACTTTGCTTCAAACTTACTGGCTTGCTTACAAGAAGTAGAAAGGAGTAGGTGTCTCTTTGATATTAAGTTACATTTTCAAGAAGAACATTGTAAAATATCTGATGTGCTTAAAAAGGGTTAGCTTGTGCCTTTGAAAATACAAAAAAGTAACAATTGCTTACTGCCCAACCACCTAAGCTTTAAAATTTAGCTTTTTGATGTAGTTTTGATTAGTCTTAATTAAAAAATATATTTGAGATAATGTATTCTATTTTATATTCTTGTATATAAGGCAAATTTTTCTGAAAAATTCTTAGGCTTTTTGACAACCACATAATGAGACTTCACATGAATGTACTCTTGTTTTCAATGACATTTTTCAATTTTGCTAACTTTCACAAACAGGAAGCCATTTATTTTTATTAAAAAATTTTAAATGTTTATTTAGTTTTGCAAGAGAGAGTACACATGGGGTAGGGACCGAGAGAGAGAGAGAGAGAGAGAGAGAGAGAGAGAGACATAGAGTCTGAAGTAGGCTTCAGGCTCAGAGCGGTCAGCACAGAACTGGACACAGGGCTGTAACCCCAAGCCGAGAGTTCATGACGAGCTGAAGTGGGATGCTTAATGACTGAGCCACCCAGGCTCCCCAGGAAGTCATTTTAACAGTGTGACAGTACCGGTATAAGTTACAATTACAGCAGTTCTCATTTGAGAGAGTTTGTCCACCCCATGCGTAGCAAGCCAATAAAAACGGACACTGAGCTTTTACAGTGAAGGAAGATAGGTTATTCACTGGTGTGATGCTACCTAGGAGAAGGGTGAGCTAATGCTCTAAAGTCCCTAACTCCCTAATGGTTCGCAAGTGAGGGTTTTGGGGGGCAAGATTTGGGGCAGGGGTCTCCTGAGAAGGTGGATGCCATGAGATCATGCTAGCAGGTGCCTGGCTGCTGCTTCATCCGACTTTGTGTTTATGTTGGAGATTTCATGAGATACACCTGGTAATTACGTCATTACTTGTACACGAATGGAGTTGCACTCCTACGGGTTCCTTGACTAGTCCAGCTGCACCTCGGGGTGATATGACCTCTGGTATTCATTCTTTTGTCTCAACTGACAAAACAGGTGCTGGCCTCAACTTGCCCCTTAATCCCATAGGAAAGGTGAAGTCCAAGAGGGCAGGGGCCTGGCCTTTTCATTCATCCCCATAGCCCCAGGACCTGGGAACATGTCAAGCATAATGGACGTTTAATAAGCATTTGTGAGCTGATTGAATGGTGAATAGAATGCTGTGAAAAATGCTAACGGCTAATTTTTGTTGAGCATTTGGGCACTCTCTTTGTAAATGCCCACAAACCTCTATACCACAGGCACTACTATTATCTTTGTGGACGGCACAGGTAGGGAAATTTGAGGTTTAAAAAAGTTCAAGAAGTTACCCAGGGTCATAGCTGTAAAAAACATTTGAACCCAGGCTATCTGACTCTAGAGGAGGGGCACTTAATAAAACAGAAGAAATCAACAAGGGGGTGGGTAACGGAGAGCTGTGAAGAAATTACCCCTATAATGACTACCTGGGCCAGTGGAAGTGGAAAGAAGCAAATATTTAGATGTATTGTGGATCCACAGGAGGACCATTCTGGGTTTGGACTGATTGTGAATCTTTTAGGCTAAATCTAGCCGCAGTCAATGGAATGCCAGCTGGCTAGGAAAGAGGAACAATGGCACTGAATGTGATCATCTGTAGTATGTAGAGAAAGGTAGGTAGGTCCGTGAACTTAGGGAAGCGATTTGGGAAGGGGCGTGTGTGTGTGTGTGTGTGTGTGTGTGTGTACTTTTTAAAATTTATTTTGGGGGTGGGTAGAAGAAGTGGGGGAGGAACATAGAAAGAGGGAGAGAGAGAATCTCAAGCAGCACACATTCTGATGCAGGGCTCAAACTCACGAACTGTGAGATCATAACCTGAGCTGAAATCGAGAGTCAGACGACGTTTAACCGACTAGCTACCCAGGTGCCCCAGGACATGTGTATTTTGGATGGCTTCAGTTTACTTGCCTTGACCATGGTCAACTAGTTCAACAGAGCTATAACCTTATACCTTTCATATCATGATTGTTTGTTTTGAAAGTAGAGGAAATTACAAAATCAGAATGGGCACCAGCTGACCTCTCATCTATAGCTCATTTCATCCTCGCAACCACCTATGAGATTTTTTTTAATGTTTATTTATCTTTGAGAGAGACAGAGACAGAGTGTGAGCAGGAGAGGGGCAGAAACAGTTGGAAACACAAAATCCGAAGCAGGCTCCAGGCTCTGAGCTGTCAGCACAGAGCCTGATGCGGGGCTCGAACTCTGAACCATGAGATCATGACTTGAGCCAAAGTCGGACACTTATGCAACTGAGCCACCCAGGTGCCCTGAGATTTTTTAAAATGTTGGCTTATTTGAATATTGATTTAAAAAAACAGACTTAGTTTTTTGGAGCAATTTTAGGTTCACAGCAAAACCGAGCAGTAAGCACTGAGTTCTCATATATTCCCTGCCTGCCCTATAGGCACATACTTCCCCACTATCAACATCTGGAACCAGAGTGGTTCATTTGTTACAACTGATGGAACCTACATTGATGCATCGTTATCATCCAAAATCCATGGGCTACATCGGAGTTTGCTTTCGGTGTTTTACATTCTGTGGGTTGGGACAAATGCATAATGATGTGTATCCACCATTAGAGTATCACACAGAATAGTTTCACTGACCTAAAGATCCTCTGTGCTCTGCCTATTCATCCCTCCCTCCCTGTAAACCCAGGCAACCACTGATATTTTTATTGTCTCCATAGGTTTGCCCTTTCCAGAATGTCAAATAGTTGGAATCATACATTATGTATGCAGCCTTTTCCTATTGGCTTCTTTGACTTGGTAATACACATGGCAGTTCACCCATGTATTTTCATGGATTGATAGTTCATTCCTTTTTACTGCTGAATAATGTTCCAAGGAACTGGTGTGTGTGTGTGTGTGTGTTTTTGTAAGTTTATTTATTTATCTGGGGGGGTGGAGGGGGAGCGGAGAGAGAGGGAGAGAGCGTCCCAAGTAGGCTCTGTGCTGTCAGTGCAGAGACCAATGTGGGGCTCAATCTCATGAAAACATGAGATCATGACCTGAGCTGAAACGAAGAATTGAATGATTAATTGACTGAGCCATGCAGGCGCCCTGGGACTCGTATTTTTTTTTTTTTTAATCCCATTTCACAGATGAAGAAACAGGCACAGAAAGGATTAGTAACTTGCCCAGGTACAGTGTGTACAGATCAGTCTGATTTCAGGTCCTTGTCTCTTTCAGGGCGCCTGGGTGGCTCAGTCGGTTAAGCGTCCGGCTTCGGCTCAGGTCATGATCTCCCGGTCTGTGAGTTCGAACCTCGCGTCAGGCTCTGTGCTGACAGCTCGGAGCCTGGAACCTGCTTTGGATTCTGTGTCTCCTCCTCTCTGCTTCTCCCCTCCTGCTCATACTCTGTTTCTCTCTCCCCAAAATAAATAAACCTTAAAATTTTTTTTTTACCATGCCTCTGACTCTCATAGAAATTTGTTTTCTCATGATGAAAAACAGAGTTTTTCACATGACAGAGTTGGGGTAGATGGAAAACCCGGGCAACGGAGGTAGCCACTTTGCTTGCAGGAGGTATCTACAGCTTCCTGCGTATCGACAAAAATGGAAAACCCAGAAAATAAGATTTTGTTTCGAAAATTTATTTTATATGGAAAAATGCTGTTTGCTTTGAAATTCTGGTTTAACTCCCTCCTGCTTCACTGGTTTGAGAATATGTTTCTCTTCCCTGACCCTTAATTTTATTATCTTTCAGATTATATCTGGGTGCTGGCACCCAGCCACTCGTCTCCCAATGAAGTACATCCTGGTCACTGGAGGGGTCATCTCGGGCATTGGTAAAGGCATCATTGCGAGCAGCATTGGAACGATTCTAAAATCATGTGGACTCCGAGTCACTGCCATAAAAATTGACCCTTATATTAACATTGATGCAGGCACTTTTTCACCTTATGAGCACGGTATGAGAGAATAATTCCCCCCTCTTATAAAGCACAGGGTTAAATTGCAGTTCTTTCTTGTATTTGGGGTAATTTCATTAGGATAGAGCTCCAGAAGTAGGGTTGCTGGATCATACATTATGAAAATGTGGATGTTCTCATGGTTGTTGATACCTTTTTCAGATGGTGATGACATTCCACATTCGTTCACCCTTTTGAAAAACAGTGTATGAGGACACCATTTTCATTGTACCTTTTGCAGTGCAAATTATGTTGTTTTATTTTATCATAAAGGTAATATAGTTCTCTTAACATCGTAAGAGAAGAAGTCAGACAGTAATGGATCATTGCCAGAGGCCGGCTCCAGCAGGTCCACGGGTCCCTGAAGGATGGACGGTGTCGGCGAGAGGGAGAGTGAGAGAGCCCCGAGATCCTTTCTGATCACCAGGCAGGCATCTCCGTCCTGTCAGTTTTAATGTATTTATTTAAAGGTTCAACAGTAACATGACATCAGAAGACAGAATTTTTACAGAGGCTAATTATTTGTAATAAGACGCTTTGATCAGCGGAAGGTGTACAGAAACAGGCTTTACAAAAGTATTCTTGCAGAACCTCCCCATATTCTTGACGTCAGTCCCCCAGATTAAGGTACTAACAAACTTCTCTTATTTTGCATGGGTAGGCCTCTAGACAATTTTTAATCACAAGAGGAGGAATGTATATTAGGCTTGTTCCTAAATTGCTTGAGCGAGCCTTTTCCTTGATGCTGAATGTGCAAGCACCATGGGGGCCCTAAATGTGTCAGTCTCTGCGTCTGGGTTTATGTTTTAGCTCCTCTTGTCTATCCTCCTCCCAGCTGCCGGTGTAAGGGAGGGGGTCTGTGGAAAGTAGGCCTTGAGGAAGGGACTGCTGTGCTTCACCAATTAGCAAAGATATATGTAGTAACTATGTTCTGCCCTTATCTGTACCTTAACTTTAAATTAGGCTCTTTGTCTCGGGGCCAGGCTCAATTATAACTCTTGTGTTTTTAACCTCCTTTATTGTCTAAGTCTTGGATCTGCAAGGCCCATAGGAAGAGCCTTTTGACGATCATCCATAGAGCTTTCATCTAAAATCTCTCTTGCAAAGGCAGGAATATGCTTTTCCTTATGAGGTATCTGTATTCAGAATATGGGTCTGATACGGAATATCGTGAGGCCTGGTCAATACCAGCAGCCTCATTTCCAACATGAGCCAGTAGTAGCAGAAGGAGATACCAGTTTTCATTTCTCATGGCAGGAGCTGCAAACACTGCCATTTCCTTGCTGTGACCGCCATCCAGAGAGGCCGGTGCGGTTCCCGGCAGATCATATTGACAGTTACATTGACAGTATAGAATGGCATGAAGAAAACAAAAATAATCCATTTCCCACCACTTGGAGTAACTATTATTATTATTATTCAATGTTTATTTATTTTTGAGAGAGAGGGCACGTGAGCAGGAGAGAGGCAGAGAGAGAGGGAGACAGAATCTGAAGCAGGCTCCAGGCTCTGAGCTGTCAGCACAGAACTGGACATGGGGCTTGAACTCACAGACCGTGAGGTCATGACCTGAGCTGAAGTCAGACGCTTAATCGACTGAGCCACTCAGGCGCTGGAGTGACTATTCTTAACGTTGACATTTTAATATATATGCCAACTACTTTTTAAAAGGTATTAGCACTTACATACATTTTAGTTTTTATTTTTGAGGGAGAGGGCATGCATGAGCATGGGAGGGGCAGAGAGAGAGAGAGGGTGACAGAGGATCCAAAGTGGGCTCTGTGTGGACAGCAGAGCCGGCTGAGGGGCTCAAACTCCCATGAGCTGGGAGATCATGACCTGGGCCCATGTCGGATGCTTAACCGACTGAGCTACTCAGGAGCCTCTAGGCACCTTCTTTTTAAACTTTTTACATGCAAGCAGGAAAGTGCATAGACCATAAGTGTACCACTCGATAAGATGAACATACTATGTAGCCGGCCCCCAGGTCAAGAAACAGAAAACCCCCTTTGCCCCTTCCCATCTTTCCCCACCGGAAACCACCAAAGTGACTGCTCTCCTGTCTTCTAACACTATAGATTACTTTTGCTCATTCTTTTTAACTTATTTATTCTTTTTTGCTTTTACTTTTCATCTTGTTTTTATTACGCCCTACATGATACGCTGCATGTTGCATAATATACTGTGCAACCTACTAGTAGGGATAGATGAGCATTAACGGAGTTATTTCTCAACAATTAGGAAAATGCTTCCTTAATCAATGTTCTCCCAACTCTTCGACATATAGTAAGGATTGACTCCAGACATTACTTTTGCCTTTTTTTTGAACTTCAAATGAATTGAATCTTTTTTTTACTCTTTTTTTTACTCTTACAGGCCACCCACAACCTGTACAATAATAGGAAATAATTTCCAGTGTATTGATATTAAAAACATTTTTTTTGGTAATGTTTTATTTATTTCTGAGAGAGAGACAGCATGAGCAGGGGAGGGTCAGAGAGAGAGGGAGAATCTGAAACAGATTCACAGAATCTGAAACAGGCTCCAGGCTCACAGAGCCTGACGCGGGGCTTGAACCCACGAACCGTGAGATCATGACCTGAGCTGAAGTCAGATGCTCAACCAGCTGAGCCACCGAGACACCCCTCCAGTGTATTGATATTATAAACAACACTGTGATGGAAATCTTGAAATCTTATGTTTTTAAACATAAATACCTATGTGCAGAATTTTTGATGTCACGTATGCTTTTTAGGCTTTTGACGTATAGTGTATACTACCGAAGGTTTTTAGGTTCATGATCCCTATGTATAACTCTAAAATCCAAAAAGTTCTGAAAAATTAGAATTCTTCATAAGTTTGTGGCTATTTGTAGTTTTTTTTCAAAAGTTTAGAAAATTGAAAAATCTTCATAAGCTGTGACTATTTCTAGTCTTTACTTGGAATGTGTTTGTGATTCTTTTTTTAAAAAATAAGGTTTATTTACTTATTTTGAGAGAGAGAGAGAGAGAGAGAGAGATTGAGAGAAAATCCCAAGCAAGTTCCACACTGTTAGCACAGAGCCTGATGTGGGGCTCGATCATGACCTGAGCTGAAATCCAGAGTCAGCTGCTTAACTGATTGAGCCACCCAGGTGCCCCTGGAATGTGTTCAGTTCTTTATTTCACTTGGGATGTGTTTGCATTCGAAGTGTTTTCTAATATATGGAAAGTTTTCTATATCACCTTTCCATAACCTGAAGAACTTCAAATTTCAACTTCCATCTTGTTTCCAAGAATTTTCTGATGAAGGCTGTGTATCTGCCTAATTTATATACACATCAATTGCATGAGGCCTGTTTTTTTTTTTTTTTAATATCCCTGCTGAATATCATTCTTTTTAAACTTTACTGACCTGAGAGAAACCCAGAAAACAAAAAAAGGTATCTCATTGTTCTAATTTAGATTTCTTTGATTTTCATTTTGTCTGTGGAATGACTTATGCAAGTCGATGGTAGATTATATTTTTGTTTGAAAGTGTTACCCAGCTTCCTTCTGTGGAGTAAATTTCCTTGTTCCATTGACTTTGGACTCTGGTCATGTACGGTGGTTAACTCATCCAGGTTTGCTTGGAGCTTTCGTGATTTTGAAACTGAAAGTCTAAACCCTGGGAACCCAATATTAGTCCTGGGTAAACCCGAGAGATTGGTCACCTTATTTGGCCACGTGATTAGTTTTTCCCTAGGAGACATTAGTGAATGTACCTTGTTGAAGCAGAAATTTTCAGTGCCATGACACGATCTGTCTCTGTCTCTTTGGTGCTTCTGCTCTCTGCCTTGAGAACTGTCTGCCCTGTGTAGGAGTTTCTCCTTCAGTCTGGGTCCTGGAATGACTCACAACTGCCCCACATACGAGGGAGAAATCAATAAGTGTTTTGTAAGTCACTAAGATCTCAGGGTTGTTTGGTGTGCAGCAAAATTGACTAATGCCATGTGTTATGCCAATTTTTCTTTGGACTTTTTTATATGATTTTCAAGAATATGTTTTTTTTTTTTAATTTTTAATGTTTTATTTATTTCTGAGAGAGAGAGAGAGACAGCGTGAATAGGGGGAGGGTCAGAGAGAGGGAGACACAGAATCTGAAGCAGGCTTCAGGCTCTGAGCTGGCAGTTAGCATAGAGCCCGACGCGGGGCTTGAACCCACGAACCGTGAGATCATGACCTGAGCCAAAGTCAGCCGCCCAACCAACTGAGCTATCCAGGCGCCCCTCAAGAATACTTTATGTAAAGTGTATTAACCTCTGTGTATATAGTTTTACTCTATTTGAAATTTGCCTTAATATTCTGTTAGTTACTGATGAATTTCAACTTGCCATTTATGTGATTAAAGTATCAACTATTTCCTTTATGGTTTCTGCCTTTGATGTCACTTTAGGCTTCTCTGCCACAGGAATATTTAAATACTCATCTGTATTTTCTTCTGGGGCTTTTATAGTTTCCTTTGCTTTTACTTTAACATTAATAACACTTCTGGAACTTAATTTGGTGTGAGATGGGGATGTAACATAACTTTTTTTCTGATTAGCCGACTATTCCTAATGGCATTTATCAAAGACTTCATCCCTTTTCTGCTGACTGGAAATGCCACATTTTCGTCTCTACTTAAGTCTATCTTTGTCCTCTGTTCTGTTCCGGATTTCTGTGTTTATTCCTGCCTATCATTTTAATAGCTGCAGCTTTTTATTATCAAGTAGGTCAGAGCTCTCCATATTTCTTTTCTTCTTCCTTTGTTTTTTTCTGAACCTCAAAATGTTTGTTGTCTACAGAATTAACTTAGGGACCATTTTGTCCAACTTCACAAGAAATTGCATTGGAGTTTTTGACAAAAATTTCTTTAAATTTATGAATTAATTTGGGGAAGAATTAAACACTGAAAACATTGACTGGCCCATTCAGGAGCTTTAGAAGTAGCTTTCCTTATTTTTATACCTTCTTTTTTTGTCTCTGAAGTAAGGTTTTTAAGTTTTCTAAATATAGGCCCTACATTTCTTTGAAGTTGATTTCTGAGTGCTTTATTTCCTTTGATTTGTGATGCTCTTAGGTTTTATTATTTTCAGGTCCTATATTAAATTCTTTGATGTAATAGGGATTTTCTTGGATATTTTGGTTCTGTACACTTGTTGACATCTTGTTCCATCTCTCTATATATTGAAATATAGGTATGCATATGTATTTCGATCTTCCTTTACTCACTGTTATTCATTATAAGGACTTTCATTATTTTTTGTATGCTTTGTTTTAGTAATCACCTGTGTTTCTAGCAAATTCACTGTAGGGTCATCGTCAAGTTGAAACAATCTGTTGGAATTTTTATTATAACTACATTAAATCTAAGAGCCTGTTTTATTTATTTATTTTTAAAATTATTATTTTTAAATGTTTATTTTTGAGAGAGACGCAGACAGAGCACAAGTGGGATAGGGACAGAGAGAGAGGGAGACACAGATTCCGAAACAGGCTCCAGGCTCCCAGCTGTCAGCACAGAGCCCGATGTGGGGCTTGAACCCACAAACTTTGAGATCATGACCTGAGCCGAAGTCGGACGCTTAACCGACTGAGCCACCCAGGTGCCCCTCCCCAGAACCTGTTTTAAAGACTTGTCATCCAGTTTGTCTCTCTCTCCTAGGAATATAATGCATACATACTTTTAAAATTTTAGGAATTTAAAATTTCAGAACTTTAAAAATTCAAGACCTTTGCCATAGACACCTACAGTGTTGCCAAACTGGCTTTGGCCTGAGTTAACTAAAGAGATTTTAGCGATCTTCCCTTATGTGTCAGAAGTTAAGATGATCAAAGTAAAAACACTCCTGGGGCACCTGGGTGGCTTAGTCGGTTAAGCGTCCGACTTTCGCTTAGGTCATGATCTCGCAGTTCGTGGGTTCGAGCCCCGCGTTGGGCTCTGTGCTGACTGCCAGCTCAGAGCCTGGAGCCTGTTTCAGTCTGTGACTCCCTCTCTCTCTGACCCTCCCCTGCTCACGCTGTCTCTCTCTCTCTCTCCTAGAAATAAATAAAACATTAAAAAAAAACAACAACAAAAAAAACAAAGTAAAAAGACTCCTATAGGTTGATGATTCCTCATTAACGTGAGACAGTGGATTTTGGACTGGAAATGGAATTTAGGAAATGTGAAAATAGTGTGATTTTATCAGTTTGCTCTTTTGTTCTTAGAGATCTTCCTGACGTCACTTAGGTACCTTATAAGGGAGACATAAATGAAGGTATTAAAGGTTTATGAGGGGTGCCTGGGTGGCTCAGTCAGTTAAGCATCTGACTCTTGACTTGGGCTCGGGTCAGGATCTCATAGTTCGTGAGTTTGAGCCCTGCATCTGGCTCTGCACTGTCAGCGCTTGGGATTCTCTCTCTTCCTCTCTCTGCTACTCCTCTGTTTGTACGCTATCTCTCTCTCTCAAAATAAATAGATACATTTTTAAAAAAAGGTTTCTGATTCGGTTTATAAGCTAACCAACCTTCTTTTTCGCTGTGAACATCTTGAAATGGGAGTAAATGATAGAATTGCCTTGATCAGGGAGAGGTTCAATTCTTTTTTTTTTTTTTTAATTTTTTTAATGTTTTATTTATTTATTTCTGAGAGAGAGACAGACAGCGTGAACAGGGGAGGGTCAGAGAGAGAGGGAGGTACAGAATCTGAAACAGGCTCCAGGCTCTGAGCTGGCTGTCAGCAGAGCCCGATGCGGGGCTCGAACCCACGAACCGTGAGATCATGACCTGAGCTGAAGTTGGACGCTCAACCGACTGAGCCACCCAGGCGCCCCAAGGGAGAGGTTCAATTCTTATAAAGTGGTTTTTGAACACTGGACTCCCAATTGATGCCCTCAAGCCACAGCAGAGACCCAGAGACATGCACAATCATCAGCACAATCGTCCTTGTGTGATGAAGTCTTTATCTCTGTCTTTTTCAGGTGCTGTTGTGCAGCCTGGCTTTTTTGTCCCCCTTAAACTAAGTTGCCCTGTCGGCCTGCTGGGGCCCTACTTTTCATGTATTGTCTGTTTAATTGTGGCTTAAGATTCCTGAGATGGGAATTAAGATGTTTTTATGCCACTTCCAGAGTCCACGACACTCATGCTTTGAAATAAATTGCTATTTACCTAATGTGGGGCTCGAACTTAGCACCCCGAGACCAAGAGTCTCATGCTCCACCAACTGAGCTGGCCCAGTGCCCTGAAAGATTTTTAATATTTACATTGTCTTTTTTTTTTTTTTAATCTTAGGTGAAGTATTTGTCTTAAATGATGGTGGAGAAGTTGATTTAGACCTTGGAAATTACGAACGGTTCTTGGATATTAACCTTTATAGAGACAACAACATCACCACTGGGAAGATCTATCAGCATGTGATCAATAAGGAGAGACGTGGCGATTACCTGGGGAAAACAGTACAAGGTACTCTTTTCCCTAAAGCTTAACAAGTCCTGTGCGCTGAGCACCCACACACTGCTCAAAATAGATGTGAAGAGGAGGAGGTCCCTGAACTCTACACGTTCTAATCCTTTTCCTATCCCTGCTTTCTTTTCTCCTTTGTTTTATTTTTATTTTTTGTTTTTTTTCCCTCTTTGTTTTATTCAGAGGTGTCCACTTCACCCTCCATGCTCTTGATTGTATTTTTTTTTTTATTTCCACATAACACTTAGTGCTCATCCCCACAAGTGTCCTCCTCCATGCCCATCCCCTCCTCCCCCCTCTTGATTGTATTTTTATCAGTCTTTAGGTGTATTACTAATGGCATTATTTTCCCTGGTCCATATATCTGTCTTTAGCTTTTATGTATAAAACCCATGGAGAACCGTAGTCATCACTTTTACCTAATTGAGGTGCAGGTTTTTTCGGATTGTTTTTATTTTGTCTGTCTCCCTTTTTCTTGTATCTTTGCATGGATCATACCTACTCCTCTTTGGGGGACGGACTGGGGGATTGAACTGGAGTGGCTGGTAGTATGGTCTGAGCCTTTTTCACCAACCCTCTTCCTGAGTGGTAAGATTCTCTTTTGCCTTAAGAGAGACCCCCTGTCCTCCCTTCTCTGCCCTCCATCCCCACCAAGTTTTGTATTCATACGTTCCCACATGGTAAAGGTGCTATCCCCCAACTCCTTGAAATCACTTACACGTTGGAACCGGCTGAGAAGTGGACATGGAGGTTGGACGGCTGTAGATCAAAAGATCAGCTGTGTTATTACTGAAACTGGATGGTGTGGCTTAGATCTCAGCTGCGCTTGTGCTTTCTAAGTTTCCCCCCGAGGGTAGATCTTGGAGGACCCACGGGAGGGAGAGTTGCTGCATGTAACGTGGGTTGTTCCAGATGCACCAGTCGGTGATGACTTCCTGCCCCCTCGAGGAAGCAGCAAGTGGGAGGTAGAGCTTTCTCGCCTCAGCTTCCCAGTGGGCGACTTTCCTGCTTCGTGAAGCCCATTAGGTTAGTTGGCTGTACCCGCAAGGATGTCGCCTTTCTGTCTCTTCGGTAGCTGCAGGCCTGCTCCCCACCCAAGGGACCTCTGGGCCTTAAATCCTTGCTGGGTTGTCACCTTCTGGCCTCTTCAGCTGATGTGAGCAACCACAGGTCCCTGGTCAACATGAGGGTCTCGTCTATACCCGGAGAAGACCCCTCCCCACTGGCTGGTGGGTTGTGGGGCCAGACCACTGTGCGTCTTTCTTCCCTGTGGGGTCCGGCACACAGTACCCTTGACAGCCCTCCTTGCAGTTTCTAGTTGGCATTATGGGTGTTTCTAGTTGAAATGAACATGGCATTTCTGCTCTCTGTTTCTTGCTCTCCGTGGTTGGTCAGTCTCACTAGAAATGACAGAACATTTAAGTGATTAAACTTATATTGTGCCCATAATATTTTCAAGTGAGGTGGATAATCACATGAGAAATGTAGTTTGTCTCATTTGCCAAGTGGCTTTCAGGTCTTTTGGGAGGTCTAAAGACACGAATACGTTCCTTCCTCCTGACCATGAAATAAGCTTTTGTGCTAATTACTCCTTCTTTCTGCAGTTGTCCCTCACATTACTGATGCTGTCCAGGAGTGGGTTATGAATCAAGCTATGGTGCCCGTGGATGGCCATAAGGAAGAGCCCCAAATATGCGTTATTGAGGCAAGCACGGAATTTTTTTTTTTTTATAAATTTATATCCTTCTGGGTTATTAAGCATCTACTCTTCATTCATTCAACACATACATATAGATGGCTTCCTATGTGCTAGACACTGTGCTGGGAGGTGGGATTACAGCAGGGAATGACATGGATGGTCCCTGCCTTGGTGGTCCCAGATCACTGGGCAAGATCAGCATTAAACGCGGTGAGTACTCCTGGGATCGGTGTGCAGCAACCTGCATGTGGAGAGAAATCAGTTACACCATGCATTCTGGTGAGTGCTACTTGAGTACAGTTGACCCTTGAACAACTTGGGGATTAATGACGTTGACTTCTCCCCTCACCCCCAGTCAAAAATATCCCTGTATATCCATGTATAGCTTTGACTCCCCCAAACAGCCTACTGTTGACTAGAAGCCTTACCAATAACATACACTGGCAATGAGCACATACTTTACTTTGTATGTGTATTATGTACCATATTCTTTTTTTTTTTTTTTTTTTTTTTTTAGAGAGAGAAAGAGAGAGACAGCATGAGCAGGGGAGGGTCAGAGAGAGAGGGAGTCACAGACTCTGAAACAGGCTCCAGGCTCTGAGCTGGCAGTCAGCACAGAGCCCGACGCAGGGCTCGAACCCACGAACCACGAGATCATGACCTTAGTCTTTTTTTTTTTTAATATACATTTTTTTTTTAGAGAGAGAAAGAGAGAGACAGCATGAGCAGGGGAGGGTCAGAGAGAGAGGGAGTCACAGACTCTGAAACAGGCTCCAGGCTCTGAGCTGGCAGTCAGCACAGAGCCCGACGCAGGGCTCGAACCCACGAACCACGAGATCATGACCTAAGCAAAAGTCGGACGCTTAACCGACTAAGCCACCCAGGTGCCCCAGTACCATATTCTTATAATAAAGTAAGCTAGAGAAAAGAAACTGTTACTAAGAAAATCACAAGGAAGAGAAAATCTGTTAACAATACTGTATTTATTTTAAAAGTCCATGTATAAGTGAACCCACACAGTCCAAACCCATGTTGTTCAAAGGTCATCTGTATTTCCAAAGTGCTCTGGAAGTAGAGAGAGACTGAGTTAGGGAAATCTGATGGTGGAGGCAATCTGGAAGTGAGAAGTGAGGATTAGCTGCTTAAAGAAAGAACATAGTATTTGAACTTGTTATTTGTTTACTGTTTCCCTTCCTCTCAATGAATGGGAACGTGCATGTACTCCTTATCTGAATGTCAGGTGACCCAATTGCTAGGCAGGACAGCAGAATAATGAACAGTTTAGTTCCTATGGACCGCCTGCACAAGTTCAGATTTCTGTTGTGACTTCCAAGTGGTATATCGCTCAGTGGTTAAGAATCTGGAGCCAGATGGCTTGGGTTCATAGCCAAGCGGCGCCACTTACCAGCTCGACGACCTTGGACAAGTGGGCTTCTGTGTGCCTCAGTTTACTCATCTGCTAAATGGGGGATAATGTTTTGAGGCTTAAATAAGTCAATACACTTAGTGTTTAGAATGGTGTCAGATCTATAGTACGTACTCAAAAATTACTGTCCATTATTAAGGTGCCTGTGTGACTTGTGGCAAATTACTTCTCAAAGCTTCCACGTACTCATCTATAACATGATAATAATGTAATATTGTAATACAACCCAGACGATATTAACAGGGTTGTTGGGAGGATTCAGTGCAATTATATAAAGCACTTGGCATGTCTGACATTCAGGAAGTGTTCATAAACATGTGAGCTGTTATTACTGTCATCATTGTCAATGTCAGCAGATACATGTGCTATCTGCAAGATCCATTTTGTTAACAGAGCTGATAAACTTGTGCTATCATTTATTAACCATAAATTGTACTACTTTAGTAGTATCCTACTGAGTATGTTAAACTTCATATGAATGCATCAGTGTGCTATGCAAAAGTTTCTCTCCCTTGCTATTTCTTCCTTCACAATTTATGAGGGAAAAAAAAGGGTGCTTCCTTTAGAATTTTTTAAAATTGGAGTATCACACAAACACACAGAACTGTGCACATATCATAGGAATATAGCTTGATGAAGTTGTATAAACTGAACATACCTGCATAACTAGGTTGGCTTCTTTTAAAACATATTTAATACTGGGGCTCAGTCGGTTAAGTTTCCAACCTCGGCTCAGGTCATGGCCTGCCTCTCCCGCCTCACGCTCTGTCTCTCTCTGTCCTCAAAATAAATAAAAACATTTAAAAAAATAAATAAATAAAAGAAGATTTATTAGACAAGTTTCTCTCTGAAAATAAACTTAAAAAAAAAAAGCAAAAAAATTCCCACCAAGACCCAAATCCTGAAGTATTACAGCTCAATTTTTCACCATTAACTTAAAAAAAAAAAGCTTAAACTTACATGCCTTAGAGGTTATTAAATGAAACTAGAACTAACAAACATGCCAGATGTTTTCAGTTTTAATTGTAGACACAGCTCCTATACTGATTTTTACAAAAAAGCATGTTTCAACATGCATCGGAACAGTGTTCAGTGTCATGTGGTTTATGTAAGAGTGACATTTACCATAATTCAACTGCCTTAACCTAAGTACACTTACTGCTTAAGTACATCCTACAATATAACTAGACAAAAGCTGAAAATCGTTTAACAGCTATACTTTACTCAGTTTTTACATCCTAGATGAATGTGCTCAAAAATACTGAATGTTAAGTCTTTAAAACAATCCTGATTTCCACTTAGAGCAGGCATAAATCACAAGCTTGTATTACAAAGCTGAAACACTTTTTTTCTTTGAAAAATGCTGACCAAGGGGCACCTGGGTGGCTTAGTCAGTTTAGCATAAGGCTTCAGCTCAGGTCATGATCTCATGGCTTGTGGGTTCAAGCCTGCATCAGGCTCACTGCTGTCCATCCAAGAGCCCGCTTTGGATCCTCTGTCCCCCTCTCTCTCTGCCCCTCCCCTGCTCACGCTCTCTCTCTTTCAAAAATAAATAAACATGAAAAACAAAAGAAAAAGAAAAATGTTGACCATGAGTCAGTGATCAGGATAAATTACATTCCCCCTCCATCACTTAATACTGGACATGCTACGCATCCCTCCCATTTTGTTCACTCCCAGAGATGCCCAGCTTCCAATACGGTAGTAGCTGCTGTTCGCTGCCCCTTGGCTGCCTGTGCAATGCTTGCTTGGAAATCACTGGAGTTTTCCCATAAAACTTGGTCATATCCACTCATGCTGCTCTGGCCACCATGGCCACCCCCACAACCACCACTTGGCTGCTGACTGGCCGGGCCACCATAACTGGACTGGTTTGACAAGTCTGTGCCTCCCATCATTTGGCAACCATCAGCCCCCACCGTCTGTTCCTGCTGTAGAATTCAAGAAGAGTTCTACATATCTGTGTTGCATATTTGCTTTGTCTTTTAACGAAGCTGCTGCGGCATCTTCGTGAGTTACAAACTCGACACCGGCTTCACCAGCGACTCTGCCATCAGAACCCATTTCAGTAGGTACTCTCACAGGGTTGAGCAGTGAAAAACAATTAGAAATGTCATTCTCAGTAGCTGTGTAAGATAATTCCCGCATGTGTACACAATGTCCCATTGTGCTCTGGAAGGTAGACCCCCCCCCCCCCCCCCCATTATCTGTGATCAGGCATTCCTGAGAAACAATAATGGAGGTCTCTTCCAAATCCATCTGACCTGAATCCATAGCCGTCATTATAGACATGATAAGCATCACAGCCTCCGTAGCCTCCACCGTAAGCCCCTGGCCTCATCCGGTCAGAGCCAGCTCCTTGCCAGTGCAGTCACAGCTTCTGCCAGCTCCAGGTCTGTCGTAGGGACCTGGCTGCCGCATTGCCACAGGCCTCCGTGGTGAATCATAGCGACTTCTACCTTCAGCTCCACTGCTCTTTAACATTTTGATCTACCTGTGCTGCATTCTTTCCTTGTGTTTCTTTAGAGCCTTTTCAGCTATGAAATAACATTTTGGATTTATTAAGCTACATAAAATATAATGTCAAAATTAATTTCTCCTGTTTCCTTTTGCTCTTTTGAATGTGGCAACTAAAAACTTTAAAATATTGAGCGCCTGCGTGGTTCAGCTGGTTAAGCATCTGACTTCGGCTCAGGTCACGATCTTACGATTCATGAGCTCGAGCCCTGCTTTGGGTGAGCTTGAGCCACACTTTTAGTTAAAAACATGAGCCCCTCCTCTTAGGGTGAGTCCTGCTTCTCTCTTTCTCTCTGCCCCCTCCCTTGCTTGCACCCTCTCTCTCTAAAAAAACAAAACAGAACAAAACAACCCCAAAGCTTTAAATATTTTTATTTTTATTGGTGAGTGCTGGTCTAGCACTTTCACTAGTTTTTGCTGTTCTAGCAACAGGAAAGGTAAAAAAAAAAAAAAAAAGGCTTTTTTTTTAAACAGTATTAACCTTAATCACAGGAAAATTTCCAAATGGTCATGTGTATGAATGTTTTTGCCTCTGCTTTTTCTTATTTAAAAAAAATTTTTTTAATGTTTATTTATTTTTGAGATGGAGAGAGACAGAGTGTGAGCGGGGAAGGGGCAGAGAGACAGAGGGACACAGAATCCAGGGCAGGCTCCAGGCTCTGAGCTGTCGGCACAGAGCCCGACACAGGGCTAGAACTTACCAACTGTGAGTTCATGACTTGAGCCTAGAAGTCGGATGCTTAACCAACTGAGCCACCCAGGCGCCCCTCTGCTCTTTTTTTAAGAAATAAATTATCATCACAAAAAGAGAAGGAGTAAATCTATTTTTTAAATGTAATTGAACTGCCTTTGAACATCATTAACATATAAGCCCAATTTGACCTTGAGGAGAGCCTACTTAACCCTTCTTTTCCTTTTTGTCTGATTTTTAGCTATTGTTTAAAAAAATTTTTTTTAGAGGCACCGGGGTGGCTCAGTTGGTTGAGCGTCTGACTTCGACTCAGGTCATGATCTTGTGGTTCGTGGGTTCGAGTCCTGCATCGGGCTCTGTGCTGACTGCCAGCTCAGAGCCTGGAGCCTGTCTTCAGATTCTGTATCTCCCTCTCTCTCTGACCCTCCCCTGCTCACACACACACACACACACACACACACACTCTCTTTCTCTCAGAAATAAAACATTAAAAAAAATAAAAAAAATTTTAATGTTTGTTTATTATTTTTGAGAGAGAGTCAGAGTATGAGCCGGTGAGGGGCAGAGAGAGAGGGAGATGCAGAATCTGAAACAGGCTCCAGGCTCTGAGCTGTCAGCACAAAGCCTGACATGGGGTTTGAACTCACGAACTGTGGGATCATGAGCTGAGCTGAAGTCGGACACTTAACCAACTGAGCCACGCAGACGGCCTTTAGCTCTTGTTTTTTGAGAATCATCCTTGAAGAAAACTTCTATGTTTCCTTCTGGGGCCGGCACACCTGATTCTCTGTCATCATTTTATAAAGATGCATACTATAGATTCAGACTTTTGTTGAAGATTCCACTTGTACCGTAAAATCAAGAATTCTCAATGACATCTCAAATTAAACTGAAATTTCCATCCCATCAAACAACAAGCAAACATTTTAGGCCTGTACTTGCATATCATCCTTTTTTTATGCCTTTGGTTCTTTGGTATTATTTTTTATCCTGTTCTCGAATTGATTTATTTGGCTTAAAAAACATTAATTTAGCGTTTACTAGGCACTGGTCCCAATCCTAGCTGCTAGGCATAGGAAGGCAAATATGACCCAAGTCCTGCTCTCCAGGACTCCTTGTCTTCGTTTTTAATTTCCTGGAAACGGAGAAACTATGACAAACTGTCCCCAACAAAACTCCTTTTTCCTATAACCCTGACATTTATATATTTACTTAATATATATATACATTACTTAATGGACACTAGATCAGGCAGTCTTTTGGGTTCGTTGTAAGTTGTGCTCAACATTTGTGTTTGTGCACGATTTAAGCTTTTGAAAAAAAGACCACCAAAATGATTTTCAGTTTTAAGCGTGTAGAAGCTGTTGAAACGTCTCCAAAGCCTTTTTGTGAGGCTCTTACTTCTCAGACCCGTGGAACTGACAGGCTTTATTTGTATTAGTCCAGGTTATCTCCACATAAACCTGGAATAACTTATGCCTGGCTTAAAGGAATAAAAGGCTTCTTTCTTTCTCTCTCTCTCCCTTTCAAAAAAGAAGAATCCTTTCCTTAAAGGCAAAACAGACATTGCACATCTCATAAATTTGCTGTTGCTTCAATTTCAACTGTGGATAAATCTTAAAATATTGTTAAGGCTGATGTTTTCCTTGTTGTGCGGGGGAAATAATGAATTTAGGAGTATTCTAGTAATAATATGGAAAGTTTCTGATGACAATGGGGAGGCAGAGGAGTGGTAATGGGATCTTCCTAATTGGCCGAGACTTGCAGTACCACTCTAAGCCATGTGAGGGCAGAAGTGGATAATGTTTATAGCCTTTTGCCTTCTTTTCCAGATTGCCTGTAGATTACGAGAGTACACCTATGAAAAAACAGATGTCCCTATATGGTTTAGTTTCAGTGCAGAGACCTTTTTTTTTTTTTCCTAAAATTTTTTCCCATTGGATTCTGGTGCGTTGCAGTTGGTGAGCACTTAAGCCCTTTACCCCCTGCCAATTTCCTGATTGCTTGTGATTTTTCTAGGATTTTTGTAATAAGTTTGTCATTCTCCTACACAAAGGTCGTATATTTCTATCTGTTCCACACCCGGGAAGCTTGAATTTTAATTATGTTTTGTTATCTGGCTTAAAATTAGTAAAGAATCATTTTCTTTTTTGTAACAATGTAGTCTTGAGATTTCTTAGTTTGATTCCATTGCAGTTACAGTAACAGGTACTAGAATGCTGTTTCCTAGGGCTTATATTGACTTTTGAGACCCTTCTGCCCTGAGATGACAGCTAAGCTAAACCCTGTTGGAGAGGGAAAATTTTACTGTTACCCTTCAAGGTTCTTCTGGTTGATCTAAGAATCCAACCGACATGAAACAGATTAACTGGACAAAATCAAAGGCTGAATTACATACATACAGAAAATCCATATAAACATGAAAGATTCCCAAGCAGTCAGGCAAAATGAGGCTTATATGACACCCTGAATCAAGGAGAGGGGTAGAGCCTCGAGGCTACAAAGGGAGGTAGGCCATTTGCAGGGAGGCAGAGGAGATGTTTGGAAAACAATGACTTCCCTGTTATGCAGCTAAGTTTCTTAGGTAAAGGGGCTCTCTGGTAATAGCTTTCTTCCTGGGACAGGGATCCCACAGTCTCCAATGTAAATTTAGGCAGTTGAGGGGGAGGTGAAGAGCTTTTCCTGAATCTGCTGGGTTTTGATTGCTTTTAGTTCAAAATAATCTTCATGGCAGAGTGGCATACTTCTGGGAGACCTGTCCTGAGCCCCTTCAACCCCAGGGAGCTGGGCTTGTGCCAGAGATAGGGTGGGGAGCAGGGCGGGTATGTTCCTAATCTCCTCCTGGGGCTTAGAGCTAGAGGCGGGAAACAAGAACGCACGCGAAATAATGGCACCCGGTGCCGACTTCGTAGGAAGGCCACAGACACAGCGCTGTGATAGGGAGTGGTGGGAGGGAGTCTGCTCTAGGTGGTGGTCAAGGTCTGGCTTTCTGAGGAAGACGTGGCCTTTCAGGCTGAAGGATAAAGAAGAGATAGATGTAGATAAAGAAGGAGTGTTAGAGAGCTTACGGGGCAGGAAGAAGAGAGTGGCCCATGTGAGGGCCTGAAAATCCAGTGGGGCTGAAGCACACACGCAGGGGGTGGGGGGAGGGCGGTGAGCAGGGGCACGAGATGAGATTAGAACCCTAAGCAAAGGCCAGATCATGTAGGGCCTTTGATTGGCTGCCTAAAGGAATTTAGAGTTTATTTTTAGTGAAGCAGCAAGCCACTGAGGGTATAAGCTCAGGAGAGATATATTGTGAGGTTTTGTTTTGTTTTAATATTTTGAGTTTTTAAAAAAATTTTTTAATGTCCATTTTTTTTTTTCCATTTTATTTTTAAGAGAGACAGAGACAGAGCATTAGCATGAGCAGGGGAGGGGCAGAGAGAGAGAGCGAGAGAGACACAGAATCTGAAACAGCCTCCAGGCTCTGAGCTGTCAGCACAGAGCCCGATGTGGGACTCAAACTCACAAAGTGCAGGCTCATGACCTGAGCTGAAATCGGATGCTTAACCGACTGAGCCACCCGGGTGCCCAATATTCTGAGTTTTTATAACGTCCCTCTGCTGGTGTGTGACAAATGATTTAGTTGTAGGATAGGAGAGGGGAGAAGCTAGGAGGCCATTTAGATGGGGAGGTCAGCCAACCTTTTCCATAAAGGGCCAGATAGATATGGTTGGCTTTGTGGGTCAGAGAGCCTCTGTCACAGCTACTCAACTCTGCCGTTGTAGTGTGAAAGCAGCCACAGACAATATGGGCATACCTTTGGCCAATCAATAAAACTTTATATATAAAAAGAAGCCGCAGGCTGTAGTTTACCACTCCCTGGTTTAGGTTATTGCAATAATCCTGGCAAAAGGTGGTGTTAGTGTGGGTGTCTGAGGTGGTCGAGGTGGGCATAGAGAGCAGGGGAGAGATTTTCAAGAGGTGTTACAGGTATGACGCGCTGGACTGGGTTGGATGAGGAAAAGCGGGGATCAAGTATGATTTCCAGACAGCTGGCTTGAACCAGTTAGTGGGAAGAGACGCCTTTGCTGAGATGAGGAGACATGCGGAGAAACAGGCCCAGGGGTAAGGGGAGTTCAGTTTGGGACACAGTAAGTTTGAGTAATTGTTGAGCCATCCAGGATGTCAAGGGCTTGTTGGCTCCAAAACTCAGTTGTGCTGGGGAGACAGGTCAGGGCTCGTAGGAGATTGCAGACCTAGTCAGGTAGCTGAAGCCAGACAAGATGGTGCATTCTGGGACTGGGCCCACCATGACCTCTTTCCTCCTCAGCTTCCAGATCATTTCAGTTAGTACTTAAGTTTTCCTCCTCATTATTGTTCTTTACCTCTGCTTTATTTTCGTCGCTAAATTCTGAGCTCCTTAAGAGCACGTTGTCTTAAATTCTTCCCAGCGCCTCATTTATAGTGTTGAGCATGCAGTAGGTCGTCATGTGCTAGATAATTAATTTTAAAATCCAGGTGATAGTCTTTAAGTATTTAAAGATGGTGAGGATACGTAGGTTAAGGCAAATTTTATCCTAAAGTAAATGCTTACTTTAAAATGCCTTACTTGTTAGAAGCACATTGTAAATTAAGCTAACATTTATCAAAGGATTACACTGTCAGGAATGTTCTTTCGGTACTACTGTTTCAGAAAGCCAGCGTGTTTTAATAGCAGTTGTTTAATTCTAGCAATACCACTGTCTCAAGGAGAAATGTTCAGATGCATGCAGGGGTGGGTGTGTGTGTGTGTGTGTCTGTGTGTGCGTGCGCGTGTACACATGGAGGGGGGAGAGAGAGTGAGAGACAGAGAGCGCACGAGGTATTTCACCCCAGGCAGCACAGGTGGCCCTCATCTTTCTCACATAGTCACTGGATTTGAATTCTGCTGTCCAGTGGACCACTGGTAGAAACTAGCTGATCTCACTCCTCAGTGGCCTATATTTTGGATCTTTTTATCTGCTTATGAATTCCCTTCCCTTAAAGCCTTCCTTTTCTTGTAAACATTTTTTTTTCAATCTTGGTGAGATGAAAGGTTGACAGTTTTACAATGGTTCCCCATTTTTTTGAATGAGGGGATTTACTGTCTGTAAAATCCAAGTGAATCAGTGATAGCAGAATTCATTTACTTAGCTTAGTCCCTATCTCCATACAACAGGATCTTATAACACAGGAGTCAGGTCATTCTTTATGTTTTTAATGTTTTATTTTTTTGTTTCTGAGAGAGAGAGAGTGCACATGAGCGGGAGTGGGGCAGAGAGAAGGGGACAGAGGATCTGAAGCGGACTCTACACTGACAGCAGTGAGTCTGATGTGGGGTTCGAACCCGTGAACTGTGAGATGGTGACCTGATACAAAGTCGGATGTTCAACTGACTGAGCCACCTGGGCACCCCAGGAGTCAAGGTCATTCTTAGAGCCTTCCTTGACCTTGCTTTCTTCCCCCCCGCCCCTCCTTTTTTTTTTTTTTTAGAGAGAGAGAGGAGAAAGCCTGGGCGAGGGGCAGAGGGAGAGAGAGAATCTCCCGCAGGCACCACACCCCAGTGCGGAGTCAGACTTGGGGATCAAACATGAACTGAACTGAAATCAGTAGTCAGATACTCAACCAACTGAGCCACTCAGGCGCTACGTTTTCTTTTCCCTTCTTGCTGTTCTCTGCTTATTCTCTTACCTGCTTACCTGGTTATGTTATACTGCATCCTTTCTTCTTAGTTTACTTTCTAGTCTCCATTTTCTCTTTCCTTTGCTTCATCTCCTTCTTAAATGTACAGTGCTTTTCTCTTTCATGTCAAACAGCTTTAGTGAGGTTTAATTTATATATTATAAATTTTACCTGCTTTAAGTATACAATTCAATGATTTTTAGTATATGTATAAACCTGTTTTTGTGCTGTTTATTTTTTTAAAGTTTATTTATTTTGAGAGAGAGAGAGAGAGAGAAGGAGACAGTGAGTGGGAGAGGGGCAGAGAGAGAGAGGGAGAGAGAATCCCAAGCAGGCTCCACGCTGTCATCAAAGAGCCTGACACAGGGCTCGAACCCATGAACTGTGAGATCATGACCTGAGCCAAAATCAAGAGTCGGATGCTTAACCCAGTGAGCCACGCAGGTGTGCCCTGTCTGGCGCTCTGTTTATTAATAATGTTTCTGGGGCGCCTGGGTGGCTTAGTCGATTAAGCATCCGACTTTCGCTTAGGTCATGATCTCGCGGTTCGTGGGTTCGAGCCCCGCGTCGGGCTCTGTGCTGACTGCCGGCTCAGAGCCTGGAGCCTGTTTCAATCTGTGACTCCCTCTCTCTCTGACCCTCCCCTGCTCACGCTGTCTCTCTCTCTCTCCTAGAAATAAATAAAACATTAAAAAAAATTAAAAAAAATAATGTTTCTGTTAGTCTGTATACTGTGAAAGATCACTTGTGGTTTTTTTCCCCCCATTCCTAGTTGGGTGGTACCATTGGAGACATTGAAGGGATGCCGTTTGTGGAAGCATTCAGACAATTCCAGTTTAAAGCAAAAAGAGAGAATTTCTGCAATATCCATGTTAGCCTTGTTCCACAGGTGAGCTTTCCAGATAAGTATATAGAGAGCAAATTCTTTCTTTCTTTCTTTCTTTCTTTCTTTCTTTCTTTCTTTCTTTCTTTCTTTCTTTCTTTCATTTTTAAAAAAAAATTCTGATAGAGAAAGAGAGCGTGTGCACATGTAGGGCAGGGACAGAGAGAGAGGGAGAGAGAATCCTAAGCAAGTAGGCTCTGCATTACCAGCATAAAGCCTGCCTCCGGGCTCAGTCTCACAGTTTGTGAGATCATGACCTGAGCTGAAATCAAGAGTTGGACACTTAACCAACCGAGCCCCCAGGTGGCCCTGTAGACAGCAACTTCTAAAAGTCTTCCTATGATATTCTATTTATTCTGCATTAAAAAAATTTTTTTAATGTCACTTCCTTTATTATTTTTTAAATGTTTTATTCGTTTTTTTAAAATATTTTTTAAAAATTTATTTCTAGGAGAGAGAGAGAGAGACGGCGTGAGCAGGGGAGGGTCAGAGAGAGAGGGAGACACAGACTCTGAAACAGGCTCCAGGCTCTGAGCTGGCAGTCAGCACAGAGCCTGATGCGGGGCCCGAACCCACGAACCGCGAGATCATGACCTAAGCGAAAGTCGGACGCTTAACCGACTAAGCCACCCAGGCGCCCCCGTTTTATTCATTTTTTGAGAGACAAACAGAGCATGAGCAGGATTAGGGACAGAGTGAGAGCGAGACACAGAATCTGAAGCAGCTCCAGGCTCTGCGCTGTCAGTGCAGAGCCCAACACGAGGCTCGAACCCATAAACCGTGAGATCATAACCTGAGCCGAAGTCGGACGCTTAACTGGCTGAGCCACCCAGGCGGCCCGATTCCACATTTTTTTTAGAGGATGTAGAAGTTTGTTGAATACACTGTATGGGAGCAGCATGGAGGACAGCAAAAGAGAAACTTTTTCCTTATTTATTCCACATTTTAAGCTAGGGAGCCATTCATCATCCAGAAGAGCTAAATATCCAATATCCATTTCTTTTCAGCCCAGTGCTACTGGAGAACAAAAAACCAAACCCACGCAAAACAGTGTCCGTGCGCTGAGAGGGTTAGGCCTGTCCCCTGATCTGGTGAGTTGAGGAGAGTGGGTAAATTCCTTGGAATAGGACCTCCGTTTCTTGATCTGTAGAATCATCTAAGTCCTTTCTATCTCTCAGATGGTTCCTTGGATATGGAACTTTTGGTATCTGGGGGCCAGGGAAGGCTTATTCCCATACCCTCGTGGGTAGCTTCACACACTTCTAAACTGGCCATCTGTTCTCCTCAGGGTCCTCATGTGATTGGCAAGTGCAACGTCCTGTCATGTTTATGGTCCTTAGGTCTTTTAGAGTGAGGTGGGACCTTTGAGATTTTCCTGAGACCCACTAGGGTGGGCTGTCACTGCTCTGATTTAGAGCAGATAACCCAGTTATCACCAGTAGTCTAGATCAGAGGTTAGTAAATAAGGGCCTACAGGCCTCCTGCCCATAAATAAAGTTTTATTGGAACCTGGTACCATCTATCCAGCTTGCATTTGTCCACAGCTGCCCTTGTATTACACGGACACAATTGAGTAGTCAGGACAATAGCTTCTTGACTTGCAAAACCTAAAATGTTTATTATCTAGAGATAATAAACACTTCCTTTTAGAGATAACAAACAGTTCCCTTTAGAGAACACGTTTGCCAACCCCTGGTCTAGCTCTGATCTTGTTTCTAAAGAAGCAACATTTGTGAGCCTTCCCTCTTGTTTACTAGAAATGCCTGGACGTTTTACTGGCAGATTTGTGTTAAGTTTGGTTATACTGGCTTAAATTAGCGCTCTGATGTTTCTAAGAGTCCAGCGGAATGCCCAGGATGAACAGGCACATATTTGGTCGGGTCTCTGTTGTGAGAAGAGATTAATATAGCATCCTCCTGAAAATGAATGGTGGGACGAACCGCTGGGTTCCTGCTTGCTGACCTTTGCAAAACTGACTTTGACAGATTGTATGCCGGAGTTCAACGCCTATCGAAATGGCCGTGAAGGAAAAGATTTCCATGTTTTGTCATGTGAACCCTGAACAGGTTAGTGCTGCTCTTCAGATTTTATTGCCTCGCAGGCACTTCTGCTGATGCTAATGTTGTGCATCTCTTAAATTATCATATTCCTTTTCATGGCACTTATGAAAGCTTTGGGAGGAGATTCATATCCAGCCACAGCCCCCTTGCCCTGAAGTGAACGATGCGAGAGACTCCTGATTCCTTAGGTAGATCACAGGCTTCTTTGCATAGTCATGCCTCAGGTTACAGGTACGAAGCCAGGTGGGCTTTTTAACTTACCGTCAAACCTCTAAGAGAGAACCATGTGAAGCCTGCTTATCGTCTGTTTATCTTGTCTTTCTGGGACACTTATTTCTTTCACTGCGATTCCTCCTTTGTACGTGTTACAGCTTCGCTCCGTCCAGACCACACATCGTATTGACATTCACGCCATCACTTCCAATTACATCAGTGGCCTCAGTTCAATTCATTGCTACAGAAACTGTACGGTGATTTGGGCTCAAGTCCTCTGTCCTGCACGACTTTGCACCTGGGTATCTGAGAGCTTTTTCTTTTTTCTTTCATTCTCTTATCTGTCTCTTGTTTGCAACGAGGCTTAGGTGTTAAGGGATCAGTGCAGGCTATAGTTTAAAAAGCGATATGAATGGCGCTCAGGAAAAAGGTGAGGTTTGGCAGAAGCCTTTTGTTTTCTTCAGATTAGCCCTGGGTTCTTTGAAGCCTAAAAACCCTCTAATTGGATTTCTGTATCTCTGGAGACAGTCCAGTGCACAGCCTCCTGTCTGATGCTTCGGGGTCAGCACACGCGTCTGAACGATTTTGAAAAATGTGATGGCAGGTTTAAAGGGCTGTCCTGTATTTGTATGTCATCAAGCCACTTTGGCTTTGTTCTGTTGTTTTTTGTATCCTTCCTACTGGTGCATAGTACTTTGTGTCTGTGCTATATAACTTGGTCACTGAAATGGAAGGAGGTTACCGTTTTCAGAGTCGAGTTACTGAGAGCTCTGAGAACAGACGAATGCAAATTTCTGACCACACAGAGCCTGTTTTCTACAAGACTATAGATCCCGAAGAATGCTCTAGCCCATCAATTCACAGGCTAGTTTATTAGGCATTTTTCAGCACATCATTTTTTCTGATGTGAGTTAATGCTCCTAATTCTTCGTTCCTGGTGAACTTGCATTTAAAGATCTTGTCCTCTGGTTTCCTGAGGAGAGGATGGAGGGTCAGAGGCGTCTCTATGGATGTGGTCATTACCATGACATTTGAAAAAATATCTCTTCGACCTGGAGGATAAAGTAGTAAATATCCCCACATTCCGTGTCTTCCACTACGGGAGTTTGGGCTGGCCAGAGATTTGGTTTGAATTAGTAGTTAGGATGGAGCTCACATCAGTGACCTCTTGGCACTGTGAATGCACAAGTGAGGCCCAGAAGTCCTCTAAGTATCAAGTTGGTGATGTCCAAACAACTTAGGGACCCGTGGGTGGATTTGGCAATGGACTTGGGAAGACTGAACACACAGACTTAGAAGAATATTTCTTTGGCATTGATTTAGATTGTGGCAGACCCTTAAATGCCTGCCAGCAGCCCCTCGGATGTACTTAAGAGGGTGGTGAAAGCTCATTAGGGTAGACGTGAAAAACAGCCATAGCACCTGGCATTTAAGGGAGACAGTCTCCTCTAACAGGTGTAATTAATTTGACTGGATTCAATATGTGCTTGGAAATTTATCCAAATGAAGGGAGTAGACAAAAGCACTACAGCTGCAGCAACCGCAACAAATGAATGCACAAACGAACCGCACACCCACCTTTAGAAGACACAGTATACGTGTTCAGCGTGACTGCCTTAGCCTAGACTTAGAAGGTGATGCCTTGGGCCAGATGTCTTAGCTATTGACACATAAAGCATCTGTGTTCCAACACCAGTTCTCTGACACCAGCTGAGGTCCTGCAATTCAACTCTGACACTAACTACCTGAATTGAGCATCAGAGTCCACAGATTTGAGAGCTGAGTTCTTTTTTTTTTTTTAATTCTTTTAATGTCTATTTTTGAGAGAAAGAGAGACAGCATGAGCAGGGGAGGGGCAGAGAGAGAGGAAGACAGAATCCGAAGCAGGATCCAGGCTCTGAGTTGTCAACACAGAGCCTGAAGCGGGGCTCGAACTCACGAGCTGTGAGATCATAACCTGAGCCGAAGTCAGACGCTTAACCGACTGAGCCACCCAGGTGCCCCAGGGGCTGAGTTATTTATAAGACCACCCCTCCACGCTTCAGACACCAGTCACAAATTTCCAGAGTCCCCAAACCACTTTCACTTCTGCCTGGTTGACTGTTAATTTAGGGCTTTTCATAACTTCCTTAGGTTCAATAATTCTCTAGAATGACTCATGGAACTCAGGAAAGTGCTATCTTTACTATCACCATTTTATTATAAAGACTGCCAATGAGCGACCAGATGAAGAGATACATAGGGCAAGGCCTAGGAGGATCCCAAGTACAGGAACTTTTGTTGCCATGGAGTCAGGTTGTGGCAACCTCCTGGTACATCTGTGTACATGTACCAACCAGGACAGTCCCCTGAGTCTTGGTATCCAGAGTTTTTTTTTAATGGAGGTTTCATTATATGGGCATGATTGAGTAAATCATTGGTCACGTGATTGAACTTATGCTCCAGCTCCCTTATTGTCCTTGGAAGTCATGTGGCTGAAAGTTCCAGCCTAACTTGGTTGGGTTTTCTGGTGACCAACTCCCATCCTGAAGCCATCTAGGGACCACCATGAGTCACCTCATTAGAATAACAAAGACCCCTACCCCTGTCACTCAGGAAATTCCAAAGGTTTTTGAAGCGTTGTGCCGGAAATTGAGAGCAAAGCCCAGATATATATTGTTTTGTGTGTGTACACACACACACACACACACACACACACACACACACACACACACCACATGTTTCCTGATTTGGAATAATGAGTTCAAAGAGTTCAAAGTAAACTTGTATTAATTCTGCCTCTTGTTTGCATCACCGGGCTCTTGCTTTTCCTCAATCAGTATAAATGAACTACCATGTCTCTCGAGTTTTGGCTCATTCTTGAGGCATATTTGAGGTGTTCCGTTTAAATATGGTGTTTTATCATCATTAATCAGGTCATATGTATCCATGATGTTTCTGCAACATATCGAGTGCCCGTGCTTTTGGAAGAACAAGGCATTGTTAAATATTTTAAAGAGAGGTTGGATCTGCCCATTGGTGATTCTGCAAGTAATTTGCTTTTCAAGTGGAGAAATATGGCTGACAGGTACGTGAAAGGAATTACTAATGTAATCTTTAATAATTCTTAGGTTTGAGGGTAGAACTGAGACATAGCTTGAAGGATATCTATGTCACATTCAGCTTTCTGCATGTGTATGTTTTGGCCTGGATTTATCTAAAGCTTCAACACATTGTTAGAGTGTTTTGCTATATTCTTTGAAGATTTCTGGGGCTTTTGATTTTGTTCTACTTAAATGAAAGTGAATTGAAGGAATTTGGATTCCGGAATGATTTTTTTGTTGTTGTTAATTCTGAAAGCCTTTTGATTTATTTATTAGTTTATTTCTTAGTTTCTGAATACGTATTTTATATTTTTAAACATTTTTCCTTTTTTAAAAATGTATTTCTTTTGAGAGACAGAGAGAGAGAGAGCATGAGCAGGGTAGGAGCAGAGAGAGGGAGAGAGAGAATCACAGGCAGGCTCCATGCTGTCAGCACGGAGCCTGATGCAGGGCTCAGACTTACCAGCCATGAGATCATGACCTGAGCTGAAATCAAGAGTCAGACATTTAACCAACTGAGCCACCCAAGTGCCCAGTTTCTGAATTTTTTTTCATACCCACTGCCCCATTTCTGAATATTTTAAACAGGTTTAAATGTCACAGGTGTTTGTTATTGCTGTTTGTTTTGCTTTGTTTTTTAAGTTTATTTTTTAGTAATGTCGACACCCACGGGGGTCTCAAACTCACAACCCTGAGATCAAGAATTGTATGCTCTTCTGACTGAGCCGGTCAGTCATCTCCGAAATCCCTTTCTTTCTTTTTTTTTTTTTCTTTTTTTTTCTTTCTAGGAGAGAGAGAGACAGCATGAGCAGGGGAGGGTCAGAGAGAGAGGGAGATACAGGCTCTGAAATAGGCTCCAGGCTCTGAGCTGGCAGTCAGCACAGAGCCCGATGCGGGGCTCGAACCCACGAACCGCGAGATCATGACCTAAGCGAAAGTCGGACGCTTAACCGACTAAGCCACCCAGGTGCCCCCCGAAATCCCTTTCAATGAGAAGTTTAGGCTATATCATCATTGTTCTATCCTGCAGTTATTAACTATCAGCATTGTTATTAAAATCTCAGATAGGATCTAGCTTTGAGACAACGATATTGATTTCAGCAAGTTTGTCTCATTTGAGGTCATAGGGAAATTAAATCCCTGTCGCCTGTTTCTTTTACTAGATGTAGACAAGGCCTAACCCCATAAAGTCCTGACTGCCTGGCTTTTTGTGCAGCTTAGGCAGAGGCAACAGGTGCAGCAGTTACAAATTCAGGCTCTCGTTTGCTAAGAAATAGAGCTTGAAAGTTCTCATCACAAGAAAAAGAAAATTGTAACTGTGGTGATGGACATTAATGAGACCTATTGAGGTGATCGTTTCATAACATATACGAATATCAAATCCTTCCTTATATTGTATCCCTGAAACCAATATAATACTACATGCCATTTATATTTCAATAAAAAAATGTAAGCTCTGGCTTTGGGCCCCAGCTTTTCCTCTCACTAGCTGCGTGAGTTTGGGTGGATTACTTAACCTCTCTGGACCTGTTTTCGCATCCCTATGTCACGGGGCGATACTACTCCCCACACTGAGATAATTATGAGAGAAAACACATTAGATCTCAATCTTGCATTGGGCACCGGGTATTGGTTCCTCAGTGTTACTGAAGTTAGTGCCATTAATTAAAATGGTTTGATGCTGACAAAATGACTTTTTGGTAGATGACCAGTAGATTGAAGTTCCTTGACCTCTCACTTAAAACTTTTAAAAAGAGATTTAGAATCGCTGGGGCAAGTGAAATCAGAAATAAAGTGCCATTTCGGAACTTAGGGGCTCTACTGAATGACGACACAGTGAAGGAATCAGTCGCTTTATAGGATTTTTCTGAGTAGCTTGGGGGCTGATCCTCTTTCAGCACTAGAAATTTGAATATTTAACTTTTATTGGAAAGAACTGTAAATTACTCTATGCTGCTGTGCTTTTTTATTTTTTTAATTTTTATTTTTTTTAATGTTTTATTTACTTCTGAGAGAGACAGAGAGAGAGAGAGAGAGAGAGAGAGAGAGAGAGAGGGAGAGGCAGGCAGCGTGAGTAGGGGAGGGAGACACAGAATCAGAAGCAGGCTCCAGGCTCTGAGCTGGCAGTCAGCACAGAGTCCGACACGGGGCTCGAACCCATGAACCGTGAGATCACGACCTGAGCCGAGGCCGACTGAGCCACACAGGCACCCCTGCTGTGCTTTTTAAAAGCCAGTGTTTGGTCTTCCTATTAGTTTCCTGTGGCTGCTGAAACAAATTACCACAAACTGGGCCGCATAAAATGTGAGAAATTTCTTCTCCCACAGTTGTGGACGTCAGAAATTCACAACCTGGGCCTCGGTCTCTTGCGGTGCTGTCGGCTTATTTGTAACGATGGTGTGTACTGTCCTCTCAGGACAGCCTGTAGGGAGGACACGAGAAAGCGAACAGAAGTCAAAGGGCTGGGCTGGACAGGGCTCCGTGAGCCTGGCCTGTAGGTCCGAGCGGGAAACCGAGCACGAGGCCAGTGGGCTCAGGATACATGCCCTTCCTGAATGGCAGCCCTTCTCCCTGGGACGTGTGGCTCAGGGGACGCCCCCGTCTCCCCCAGCTGCCGAGTGACTCTAGCTAGGTATGGGATCTTACCTTGACGCCACTTGCTTTGTCACCTGTGTCCTTTAGGCAGCGATGGGGTGAAGCACAGGCAGCCTCACAGTCTCCAGAGCAACATAAAATTCTGGAACGAGCTAAAGATTTAGCCGCCTTTTCCTAGGTGGTTCAGCCACCTTCCTGGAAAGTCACCTTTACTGTCAGTTTTGACCCCTTAGTTTCTTAGGCGTGTTTCTCCAGCTTGCCTGCTGTGATCACATTTCTCCGGCACACTCAGCAGATGTTGGTAGGAGGGAGGACTTCTGCTCATGGCAACCTTTCTGTTCTAAGGTGTGTGGGGAAGGGTTTGCTTCCAGACTCTAAACCATCTTCAGCCCCAAGATGACATTTGTACTTACGTAGTACCGGACCAGACGATTTTCCTATTCGTTGAACAGATTTCCTTACAACAGCAACAGTTAACATTGTGTCTTTCATGGCAAAGTGTGATGGAGCGTCTTACGTAGAATAGCATTTTCTCATAAAAATGATCTAAATGGCTTGTAATATTGTAAAGAGTTCTGTTAGTGCCATTCTTCAGGCATGCCACGAATAACCTGGCTTTTGTGGGCCAGCTGGGACTGTAACCATTTTTACTCTAGACAGTTTGAAAGCATTTTCTTATATAATGTCACCTTACAGAGTTAATATTGAAATGTTTCCTGTTGACATTCACAGTGCATGTTCTTATACAGTGTCACCTTATAAACGAATTTAAGGACAGCACATGTTTATGAGATGGAGAGAGCTTTTTAACTTTTAATGCTTTTAACTTTTTCTCTGAAACTCTTTCCTTGGATTTACATCTGTGCCGGCTTATGCAAGCCAATGTTGGGGTTTCTTATGATTTTGCAATCTGTCGGCACATAGATTTTCATTCATTGGCGGTGGGGTGGGGAATTTGAGTCAAGTACATCCAGTTCGAGGCTCATCTGTCCTTAAGGTTTTGAAAAGCGCCTTGGGAAACGAACAGTGGCTGTCATTATGTTTGTGATGTTATATCACGTGCCTATAACCTTTAAGCTTTGCTTTCGTCTCAGGTATGAAAGATTGCAGAAAACGTGCTCCATAGCCCTGGTTGGCAAATACACCAAGCTCAGGGACTGCTACGCCTCTGTGTTCAAAGCCCTAGAACATTCTGCATTGGCCATCAACCACAAGTTGAATCTGATGGTGAGCCCCGGCTGGTCTTCCCCATATTTCAGTCATTCGCTGTGACGTCTCGTGTTTCAGAGGCAGGCTGTGTTGAAGGATCCCCAAGACAGCCTCCAGGATTGATGTCACCAGGAGCACTCACAGTACTCAGCACATAGCTGGACTTGTGGCTAAGATTTAATACAGTCAAAGGAGAGAGAGCAAAGTCAGCAAAGGGAAAAGATGCATGGGAAGTCTGGGGGAATTCATATTTGCAGCTTGAGTGTGTTCTTTGTCTTTGTTAGGTATGGAAGTAGTCCATGCTTAACATAGGAAATTTAAACAAAGTGTCACCTGAAATGCCGAAAGTGGAAGGTCCCTCCTTCCTGAAATCCTACTTCTCTGTTGTAATGTCATTACCAATTGAATGTATATCTTCCTAGACAAATACATACATATGTATATATGTATATATCTTTCTAGACAAATATATATATACACATATATGTATATATATGTTATATTTAATGATATTCTATACAGGTATACGATGGTTTAAGCAAGCCTTATTATCCTGATTTAAATAATGAAATCTTTATATAATGAGCAAAAAGATACATTTATACATCTGAGAAATTTCATAACTTCCAACTAAGGACCTATCTGACTTCTCTCACCTGTTTAGTCCCCTCCTTTCGTGATCACTTTTGATTTGTGGCTTTCCAATGAATACTTTCTTCTCTTCTTCTTCCTGCTCATCCAAGTCCCCCACCCCCTCGTAGAAAAAAGAAAACCACAATAGAAAAGTTGTTAGGCTACAAACTTTATAGAGCCTTTAAACTTTTGTATGTTAAGATATACTCGGATAGTGATTTTGACAAAATAAATACTAAAAGAATATAGGTCTCCAGGCACTTTTATGTACGTAGGAGTCGTTTGTACATGATTTCTCAGTTGACAGAATTTATTGGCATTCGCTTCTGCGAAGTACTGTTTGAATCACGGCCTTGCCATATTCTTTTTAGACCACTTTGCTTCTGTGTTTACCTCGCCTGGTTTCCCGAGGGGTTTGCCATTTTCCCTCCATTTTCCACATCATAGCACAGTGATCCTTCTAAAATCCCTCTCTGTTCTCTGTGTTCCTTAAGACCTTCCAATGGCTTCAAGTGTAAACTTCTCCTCTCCCTGGGTGGAGTGTCTTTTGAGAGTCCCAGAGTGACCACTCCTTTTTGTCTTTACTCTGAGATTTTTCATACAAGGTGTTCCACGCCCGCCCCCACTCCCCGTGTCTCCCACACACCTTCTTGCCGGCCTCCCAACTTGCACGCTGGGTCTCAATTAAGTGTGGCTCCCACTTATTTCCACAGCATTCTCTTTGCCCATCATAGCCATTATCACGCTATGGTGCGTATACCTGTTCATTTGGTTCTGGAGCCTTACCAGAAGGCTCTAAGAGCCACAAGACTGAGATTGTGCATTTCTATCCTAAGCGACCAGTGCACTGTTTGCATAATAAGTAGTTATTGAATAATTGGGTCATAATGTTAGATGCCCCTAGTATTTTTGAGTATGTACTTTTCTTAAATGTTCTTTTAATCTGTTGGATGTTTTTTAGTACATAGACTCCATTGATCTGGAGCAGACGACCGAAACCGAGGACCCGGTGAAATTCCATGAAGCTTGGCAGAAGCTATGCAAAGCTGAGTGAGTGCTGAGGCCTGTCCAGGACCAGTTAGCAGAATGCCACTGTGCTTTTTCCATAATGATTTGATTTACCTCAATTCCAAATTTTTGTGCTTTTTCTAATTAAAAAATTTTTTTAATGTTTATTTATTTTGGGGAGAGTGAGCAGGGGAAGGGCAGAGAGAGAGGGAGACACAGAATGTGAAGCCGGCTTCAGGCTCTGAGCTGTCAGCACAGAGCCTGACGTGGGGCTTGAACTTGTGAATTGTGAGATCATGACCTGAGCCTAAGTCGGACGCTTAACCAACTGAGCCACGCAGGCACCCCTAGATTTTATTTTATAAGTAATCAACAGAACTTGGGGGGGCAGCACTGTATTGTGGGGGCAGCATGACCCTCCCAGCTGTCTCTTGAGCTCTTGTCTCCTCAAATAAGTATTTGCTTAGAAGGTTTCTTTTTTTTTTTTTAATGTTTTTTTATTTATTTCTAGGAGAGAGAGAGAGAGACAGCGTGAGCAGGGGAGGGTCAGAGAGAGAGGGAGACACAGAATCTGAAGCAGGCTCCAGGCTCTGAGCTGGCAGTCAGCACAGAGCCCAATGCGGGGCTCGAACCCACGAACCGCGAGATCGTGACCTAAGCGAAAGTCGGACGCTTCACCGACTAAGCCACCCAGGCACCCCTGCTTAGAAGGTTTCTAAAGTCTCTCCTGGCCAGGAAATTTTCATGTGCCACTACTTAATTAGCAGTTGAAATCTTGAGCTGATTTTACTGGTTTGGCTCTCTCTGATTATGCAAGAGATCTTCACATTTTTATAATAGTACTTTTAAAAGAACCTTACCCTATTTTTATTCAGACAATTTTCTCAGTGGCATTTTAAAGGGAATTGAGTTTTCCCAGTCACTGTGTATGCTCACATACCACCAAGACCTATCAGAAAATATAGCTCGAAGTCCGTTGTGAAAAATTATTCCATCTTCTTCATAACATTGGGAGGATTTCAAGAAGAAAGTTCAGGACATGATGAAATCATGTCGTCAATTCTGAAAATAGACCTCAAGCATATTCTTTAGCAACCATGGCAAGCGTTGGACTTGGGATCAGTAAACACGAGCAGCTGAGCATAAGAGTTTTAAAAATAAAGACAATGTCAAATTCACCTACGTCTTGTATCGATTGCAGTGGTGTTCTTGTGCCAGGAGGCTTTGGAATCCGAGGAACACTGGGGAAACTCCAGGCAATCTCTTGGGCACGGACAAAGAAGATCCCTTTCCTGGGTAAAACTCATGTTTATGGATCCTGAGTACGAGTTTATTAGATTGGGGGTAACATTTCATAGGGTTTGTTCACGTGAAGGCTGTGATACTCGGATTTGAATATTCAAGTAGCAATAGTCGGCCACAGGGGCCAGCAAACTAGGTCCTGGAGGCCACCCCTGGCTCATGGGCTGTTTGTGCAAATGATATGTGAATGGAATAAAGCACACTGATCTGTTTACACATTGTCTGTGGTAATAGTGCAGTGGCAGAGTTCGAGGCCTGCAGCCTGCCACCCTAACATCTTTACTGTCCAGGCCTTTATAGAAAAGGCTGCGGACCTGGGAGAACTCACTGCTCTTCTGGTTGGGTAGCAAGAGGCTGGGAGAAGTCGCGGTGTACACCTGCCCTTATCTTCTCTGATTTTTCCCCAAATCCATGTTTTCAGTGCTTGAAACTAGAAAAGATAATACAGTCAGACCATCCAATGTCACAGGAAGAACTCGCTAAAATTTAGTAGAGCCAGGTCTTTTTAATGCCTTTGCTCAAATTGCAAAGCGTGGCTTCTGGACCCGTGAACCCGGATGAATTGGCCCCTCGATGGGGTAACGACAGCCCTGCAGCTGGGGAAATGGGCGGGGGGTGACAGGTGTGGGAACGGAAGTGGGGACAGGCTGTGTTTCACACTGTGCTTGGCGGTGCTGGTGGGTTTGTACCCGGGCGGACTGGCTTCGGTGCCTTTTATATCAGAACATTGCTCATTTTCCCCACTGCCTCCCAAAATCATCTTGTTTGGTTTTTGTCTAAATGTGGTTTGTGTTCTTCAGATTTCACTACATAGAATAGTTTGCAACTCTTTAGCTCTCTTTATGTGTCTCTTTATGTCTTAGCCATATGGAACTTTCTGAAGTTCCTCCCCAAAGCACCCAGCTGTTTCAGGCTCACCAACTTTTGTTCTGGTGCGCCAGGTATGTGGATTGCTCTTCTCCGATGAGTCCCTTGTAGACCTCAGATGTGTCTATAATGACATCTGGAGTGCGCCTTGGCATTCGTTTAGCAGACAGAATTGCTGGAGGCAGAGACGGGTGAAGGGCCCATCCGTGTGGCCGCTTGGAGCTACCCAGGTGTCTGATTTCCTCCTCAACAAGCAAGCTCTCTCTTGGCTTCTGTCTCGCATCCCCCTTCCCTGCTCTCCGCCATGTTCCAGCCCGCATGGAGATGCCGGCGTTCGGCAGGGAGCATAGAGGGCTGTTCTGGGCCCAGCAGCCTGACACAGGCTTGCCACTCCTTAGTTCCCTGCCTGCTGGCCAGCTTGAGGCTGCCCTCTGAGAAGAGGGAGTGTGAAGTCTCCCTCTTGAGTGGGGGTGTTGTTAGATATTCTCGGAAGGAATGAGGTGCTCTGGCACAGCTGTGCAGCCTACATGTGTGCCTCAATTTAGAGACAAATCTGGAAGGAGGCAGATTTGCCTTTTGGACGTTGCCCTGTCTTCTCTTGCCCTTTTCTGACCTTGAATTCCCTCTTCCTCAAGTCCAGATGGTCTAATCCTCCTTCCTGCCTCTGCCACGGTTGATCTGAGTGCAGAGGGTATAGCAGTGAACCCGGCAGAGTCTTGCTCTCTCTGAGCCTGCATTCTAGATAGAGGAGACTGACGGTAAGCAAATGAATGGGAAATACGAAGCAATACAAAATATGTTCATCTGCTTTATGTATATGCTTTTTCGAATAGGGATTTGCCTCGGGATGCAACTAGCAGTGATAGAGTTTGCAAGAAACTGCCTTAACTTGAAAGGTAAGCCTGCTGTTTGCTAATAACCTTTAAAATATTTTTTAGTGTTTATTTTTGAGAGAGACAGAGACAGAGACACAGAGTGAGCGGGAGAGGGACAGAGAGAGAGGGAGACACAGAATTTGAAGCAGGGGAGACACCGAATCTGAAACAGACTCCAGGCTCAGAGCTGTCAGCACAGAGCCCGACTTGGGGCTCAAACTCATGCCGGATCGCAAGATCATGACCTGAGTCGGAGTCGGATGCTTAACCTACTGAGCCACCCAAGCGCCCTGCTAATAGCTTTTATTTAAAAAATTCGTATTACGTAAACTATTTTCAGCAATATTGGTGAGTGATTGAACTCATTTCTTAATCTTCAGATGCTGATTCCACAGAATTTGAGCCAAATGCCCGTGTTCCTCTGGTAAGTGGCTTGTTTCTCTTTCTGGGTTGGGTCATTTTGTTTCTGGCTCTGACCTAAACTCACAAGGGGCTATTGTTATTATTTCTTCATTACAACATCAGGACATTTTAGATTAGATACAATTTTATTATTATTACTACTGCTACTATTATTTTTGTATCGAACTGCTCTGTTCTCAATAGTCCCTCTCGTCAGCTGTGCCTTGAAGAAAGACACAGTCCTGGACTGATCTCTTTTTGCAGCTGTTTTCAAGCTTAATGTTTAGGAAAGGATGAAATCGACTGTGACAACAATTTATAACAGCTACTATAAATAAATGGGCTGTCCTGTCTCTGGACTCCTCGCCCGTCTGTCTAGTCTCCACATTGGCAGTCATCGATCTTTCCGAAACAAACGTGACAACGTTTTTGCGCTGCTCCTCATCTTCCACGGATTCCTTTTCCTAGGAAATATTCAGTGCAAGGTTCTTGGCTGTGACTGAAGGTCACTGTGCTCTGTCTCAGGCGGCTTATCTGTGGGGGACACGTGCCAAGGCCGCCAGGGGCTGCCTGAAACTGTGGAGAGTGCCTAGCCCTGTATATGCTTTAGGTTTTCCTATCCATCCACACCTGCAATAATTTATAAATTGGGCACAATAAGAGATGAACAACAACAGTAATAAAATAGAACAACGATAACAGGGTACCGTGATGAAAGTTCCGTGAGTGTGGTTTCTCTGGCTCTCAAGATGTCTTACTGTGCTCTACCCACCCTCCTTCCCGGGAGGATGTGAGCTGCTAAAATGCGTGTGTGAGGCGAATGCGTGTGTGAGGCGATGAAATGAGGTGAGTGACTCAGGCGCTGCGATGTAGCCTCAGGCTGTACTGACCCCCCACAATGGGAAACCACGGATAAGGGGGGGCTGCTGTAATTCACGTCTGGTGTCCTCATCCCTTCCACGCTTGGGGGTTGATGTTTGGGCAATCTAAATGATTTTTTTTTAGATGGATCCTGAGATTCCCTATACCTGAGGTGTCCCTCTTCCTGCAACCTCCCCTCCTATGGAATCTCACTAAAACCAATGAAAAATTTAATTAGAAAAGTAACCAGACCTTATGACTGGCAACTTCCTATTCATCTTGGGAAGTCTATCCTGACCTCCTTTCCTTCCTTGCCTCGTACTCACCTCTGTCAGAGTGCATACCTGACCATTGTGATGGCTTTTTAAAAAAGTTTATTTATTATTTATTTTTAGTAATCTCTACATCCAACGTGGGGCTCGAACTCATGACCCTGAGATCAAGAGTTGCATACTCTTCCTATTGAGCCAGCCAGGTGGCCCGTGATTGTTTTTTTCAACAGTTTTACTGAGATATAGGTACATACCATAACATTTAGCCATTTGAAGCATACGATTCAGTCGCTTTTATCAAATGCACAGATCTGTGCAGCCATCACCACAATCAATTTTGGACCATTCTCATTACCTCAAAAGAAACCTCACACCACTTAAACCTGACACCCCCCGGCTACTGTCACCCCTAGCCCATGGCAGCCATTCATCTGTTTTCTGTCTCTATGGATTTGCCTCTTCCGGATACTTCGTGTAAATGGATTCATACAATATGTGGCATTTTGTGACTGGGTTCTGTCACTTAGTATAATGTTGTCAAGGTCCGTCTGTGTTAATAGCATCTATCAATACTGTTTCTTTTTAGTGCTGAATCATATTCCATTATATGGACGTAACACATTTTATTAATCCATTCATTCATTGATGGTCATTTGGGTTGTGTCTACTTTTTGGCTGTTATGAATAATGCTGCTATGACCCAATACTGGTGTACAAGTTGTTGTGTGGACATGTGTGTGGTTTCACTTGCGTATATACATGTAGGAGTGGGATTGTAGGTTATAGGGTGACTATATGTTTAAGCTTTTGAGGACCTGTCCCACTGTTTTCTACACCTCACATGGGGCTTGAATTTACAACCTGAGATTAAGAGTCGCATTATCTGTCTTTTTGATTAGAGCCATCCTGTGGGTGTGAAGTATCTTGTTGTGGCTTTGATTTGCATTTCCCTGATGGCTAAGGATCTTGAGCATCTTTTCATGTGCTTATTGGCCACTTGTATGTCATCTTTGGAGAAACGTCTATTGAAGTCCTTAAAACGCCTGTTTTTAAGTTGGGTTATTTGTCTTTGTATTACTATTATTAAAGATTTTTAAATGTTTATTTATTTTTGAGAGAGAGACAGACTGTGAGCAGGGGAGAGGCAGAGGGAGAGGGAGACACAGAATCCGAAGCAGCTCCAGGCTCTGAGCTGTCAGCACAGAGCCCAAAGCGGGGTTCGAACTCACGAACCGTGAGATTATGACCCGAGCCGAAGTCAGATGCTTAACTGACTGAGCCACCCAGGCGCCCCTTGTCTTTGTATTATTAAGCTGTAAGAGTTCTTTATGTATTCCGAATACAAGTTCCTTATTAGATACATAATTTGCACTATTGACATTTGGGGCTGGATTATTCTTTGCTGGGGTGGGGTGGGGGGGCCAGGCCGGGGGGGGGGTGGTGGTGTCCTGTGCACTGTGAGGATGTTTAGGAGCATCCAGGGCCTCTACCCACGAGACGTCAGTACTACACTCCTCCCAACCCCCAACTGTGACACTGAAAATTCTTCCAGACCTTGCCGAATGTCCACTGGGAGCACAGACAAAATAGCCCCCGTTAAGAACCACTGATTTTGAGAAATCCACTCTTGTTCCTCTCTCCTCCATCCCATTCCCTCCCTTCCTTTATGGGAGTCACCAATTCTTCTTTTAAATACGTTATCTTTCCATTTAAAAAATACAAGTAAACCTCTATGTTTACTTGTAACCCCCTCTCCTTCTTGGATCAATAGTGGCATACTCTGCCCATTTTTTTCTATCTTGCTTTTTTCCCCTTAACGCTGTATGCTGGAGATCATTCCATGGAAGGATATAGAGATATTCTTCACTCCTTTTTATAGCTTGCAATTCAGACCATAATGAACCATAACTTCCCAGCCAGATGGTACTTTTAAGTCTTATGCTCAGAAGACCTAAGACTAGAGAAGAGTTCCTTATGAAGCTTTATTATAAACATATTTCCTGACTAATGGCTGAAATGGCTGTGCAGGCAAATCATGGGTTTTCTTTCCTAGGGTAATACTTTGGGACAGGAAGTGATCTTACCAGTAGGTGCCACTATTACATAGCTTTGGCAAGGTTAATTCTTTGTCAATTATTCTTTGCACTGGTGTGTGTGTGTGTGTGTGTGTGTGTGTGTGTATGCATACCCCCATCTTCCCACACACGTATATGGATATGTGCTTCCTTTTTAACAAATTTATTGGCTGGGATGCTTGAGCCACTGTTCCCGCTTGCTTTCTGTACTGATCGCTCCACATCGGTGCAGAGGGAACTTGCACACGCTTGCCCCGCTATATGCGTCTTTTATTTAACCAGTCTCATACTGATGAATATTTAGGTTGTGTCCATTATTTTGCTACTTTAAATCATGTTGCAAGTTAGCATCCGTGTACATATGTCCTTGCACCATGCATACACACTTCTATGGGATGAGTTCCTTGAAAGGGAATTACTAAGTCTGGGATCTGTGCATTTTGCATTTTGATAGCTTCTATACTCATAAGTGAGATGGGAACAATAAAACCTAATTGCTACTGAACATCTTTATGGCCTGCAATCAGTTTGTTGGAGAAAAATAGCCTTAAGAGCCAGCATTTGTGATGATGGTGAGAAGTCCTATTAAAGGAAAAGGCTAAGGTAATAGAATCACCAGGTGGCAGACACCAGGAAGCCTGGGGGAAATCACTTAAACTTGAGCAAATAACAATGACTTACAGTGGGTTATGGTCATTCTGGCCCTTTTGGCTGAAAAAGTAAACAATTTGGAAACCAGGAGCCTCCTCTGGGGTATATTTGCTGCTAAAATCTGTTTCATAGGTGTGGAGGAGGAAAAAAAATTTTTACTCCTCCCTTCTAGGTTCTTGGCTGAGGCCTCCCTATATTAAAAGATTAACAAGACAAAAACAAAGAAAGGTTCATAACATGTATATTTCCTGTATACATGGGAGAGACCCGGGGAAAACTGAGTAACTCCCCAAAATGGCCCAAGCCTTCAAAATTAAATAACATCTCCAGCTAAAGACAGATGTTGGGATTGGGGATCCGGTAATGGCACGGGGTGGGGGGGGTTACCCAGAAAAACGCAGTAAACAAGAATATGATTGTTATGCAGATTTAAATCCATGCTTTCTCCATTCATATGAGTTTCTAGAGATTTAGTCGTCTTTTTCCTGGTGCGGAGTGGAAGACACCCTTACAGATGGAGATTTCCCTTATGCATGTAAATGTCTCTTACAGTAGTAGAGTCGCTGACATCCAGGAGAGATATTTGAGACGAGGTATCTCTTACACATATGAGAGAAGTAGATTTTTCTCGAAGAGCAAAGATAGACTCTGAGAATACCAGGACAGAGCATATAAAATTTATTTTTTTGTGTGTCATTTCTCTGCTTAATCCACAAGGTGAAATAGAAGGCTCTGGGAATTTGCAGAATAAATATTTAGGGTTCTATAGCAAGTCTGACTTTTTAGCTTGCCTCAAAGTAGGTTTACGTGCTTTTTAGACAAGGCTTACCACGACTGCAGCTGTAGGTGGCTTGCTTTCTGACTCTATAGCAATCACTCGGCTGCTTGCTGACACCCTTGACCTTGAATTTGGCTTTGGATCTCTCCAGTTCACAGCACTGTGTACTTTATATTTAGAATATTTTTGGTTTTTGAGACATATATAGGAAGAATGATCTCATTCCAATATTTAGATACGTGAGAAATTTGGAGCATTTTAAGCAGATGCAAATAGACGTTTGAGATTGTGGTGTTTGATACTATTTCAATTTTAGTTATCATGTATATGACTTCCTTTACCCTTTTTTAATCCAGAGATTTTCAAAGTCAAAATTAATTTCACATCTGACACCGTGGATTTGTGGAATAGTTACATATAATTAAAAGTCGATTCAGGTGAAGGGTCATTTGTGTTGTACATTAAGCATAATTAATAGGTAACATTTTCCTACCTCTAGATGAAGCCCTGTTTGAAATATTTTTTTTCTTCCATGTTATTTTTCAACAATTTTATATGGAAAGCAAATTAAGAAACATTAAAAAAAAAGACTCAGTCACTGAGAGTAACCTCTCAGGCCACTTTTTATTACTTAGAAAGCTGCTCGGCATTTAGAACATTGAGTGAGTATCTCCCAGCTAACAAAATAGTCTTAGAGAAGTCATTCGGAGCTTAGTTTGGACTAACAAACTTTTCTTGGCCATCAAAGCAGCTGTCAAGAAGGCAGCTATATACCGTGGGTAAAATAGCCATTTATGAACCAGTCTGATAGCCTAGTAGTCTATTAGGGGACTGTAGGTTCAGAGTTGATATTAGGCTGTTAGCCATAGTAACTGCTTTCTATGTGGAAAGAAAAAGTCTAGGTATGATGGCTGCCGTTTAATGGCAAGGGCATCTTCTCCACCTGACCCTCCCCCTCTCTCAGGCTATTTCTTGAAAGGAGACAGTGCAGTGCTTAGAACGAACCCCCATTTGTGAATCACCAGGTTAGTCTATAATTTTCACAATAAATGACTAAATGAGTACTTCAAAGCTAATGTATTTGAAAGCTTTTGTACCTTGAGCTCAATGGGAAATGCTTTAGGAATAGGCCTTTCAATCACTTAAAAGATTTTTCTGCAGTAGGAATAACTGGATGCTAGTGGAAAGAGATTATGAAAAAGAAAAAAAGTCACTGCACATTTGGAGCTTGTCCACTTCAGCGCAGTCCCAAATAGTGTATTACAAGCTTAGCTTGGGCTTCAAGACATAGACTGGTGAAATGGATAACCAAACATATGGGTAGTGTGTGCGTTAGGCCCGCATTAATGCTAGCAGTGCTGTCGACTAGAACTTTCTGCCATGATAGAATGCTCTGGGTTTGTGTCATCCAATATGATAGATGGCCACTAGCCACGTGGGGCTGTGGAGCACTTGAAACGTAGCTAGTATGGGCAAGGAACGGAACCTTAAATTCTATTGAACTTTAATTGATTTGCATGTCCATGGCCACGTAATCTTGATGTCACAGTATTGCACAGCACAGGTAGACCTTAGATACTTAAGAATTCAGAGTCGGGAGGAAATACTTGGATTATAGTAAGAAGAGAAGGTTTTCTAGGGCTTGGAGACTTCATAGAGAGGAGGGGAGGGTTAGGCGAGGCCGGAATGTTCAAATTTGCTCATAAAATACCTAGTGGCTTGGGTGAAGCATGTGGCTCCTATAGGAAAGTGGTGGGAAATAAGGGAGATTGATGGGGATTTGTGGAGGTCCTTGAGTATCAGTGTCAAAATTAATCCTGAAGGCAATAGGGAACCCATAAGATAATACCTGTCAACTGTGACATAGTATGCAAATACCGTACTCGTAGCCGAAGGCTTTCCCATAGAATGAGTGCTTGAGGAAGATTCAACTGGCATGAAAGAGAGAGAGAGATGAGAGGGGATAGAAGACTCCAGACACAGCTGGTTGAGTATTAGCAGCTTCAGTCTGCAATCTAAGGAGCTGGGTTGGGGCAGGAGTTAGAGTAGAAAAGTCTGGCTGGCAGAGCAGCTTTATGGAATGAATCAATGAGATTTAGTGACCGGATACTCAAGAATCATTCATTCAGCAAATAGCTATTGAACCTGTCCCACGTGCCAGGCTCTGAGCTCGACTTGGGGATACCTCAGTGAAAGAACAGGTAAAAATCCTTGCCCTAGTGGAGCCTACAGTCTAGTGAGGATTGATGTTTTGTGATTGACAAGAAGCTGTTACTGTTGATTCAAGAGGAAATTCAGGTGAATCCTGTTGGATGTGGGCAATGAGCTCACTGTCGGATACCAGGCCAAGGAAGCCAATGAAGTAGGCATGTACGCCCATGCTACATACAACGCTTCATGCTTTTTCACCCTTCTTGAAGGCAGTCAGACAATAACTTGTCCGAGTCAGTAAATCTTAGCCAGGTAGAGAAGGTGTCTCCATTGTGCCTTTCCTGTGAATTGCCACCCGGACACCTTCCCTGCTTGCCCCAACTGCCCAGCCCCAGCCTCCACCCTGCCGACACCTTCCACCCCTTGCAGCCTCTTTGTGGCTGCCACCTCATCTTCCTAAAGCACATTCACATCACTTTGTACCTCCTACCCCCCTCCTCTCCCTTTCTTCTGACCTTGGTTTATCATGGCAACCAACGGCTCTCATGATCTGAAGTCCACGTGCCCTCTAATTCCTTGTAGCTGACTTTCCACCCAAAGTGTAGTATGTGTGTTTCTGAACTGCCTTGAACTTGCACATGATGTGTTTACTTGGGGTGTTTTCTCTCTTTCTGATAGCCCAGTGCTTCCCCTTCCCCCACAGCTTCCCATCGAGGCTTTTCTTGCAAATTCCAGTTCTCGATGAAGCTTTTCCCTGACCTCATCCCAGACTTACCAACTTAGGATCTCAGAGGGCTAGAAGTTTGTATCTTTTATGGCATCTTGTGTAATGTCCTGTCCGTAGTAGTTGCTTTATATATGTTGGAGTTGAAAGAGGTAACCTATGTTTATTCTGTGAGAGACAAATGGAGAGAGAGCCAGAACTCAAGCTAAAATGGGAAGCTGGCATGACCTTGATATTAGAAGTCAACAAAGCACCTGTAACAAAAAATAAAACCCCAAATGATAGACTAATGTTGGTTGTTAATAGAGATATGAAAATCTGAAACAAAATATGAGAGTGCCCAATTTAACAGCATTAAAGAATAATTGATTGGACTGGTCAGCATGGTTAAGCTGGGGACTGAACTGATTAATGCATTATATTGATCAGACAAAAGAGAGAACCCCCATGTAGCTGTAGATGTTCAGTAGGCAGTCTACAGATCCCAAACCCTCCTTCTCACAATCTCTTAACAAACTAGGAAGAGAAGGGGACTTTGTTTTTGTTTTTGTTTTTGTTTTAAGTAGGCTTTATGCCCAAGAGCAGAGCCCAATGTGGGGCTTGAACTCACAACCCTGAGATCAAGACCTGGCCCGAGATCAAGAGTCACATGCTTAACCGACTGAGCCGCCCCGGCGTCCTGAGGAGACTTCTTAAACAAGAGAAAGATTATCTTTTACAAACCAATATCTGGCAATAAAGTCAATGGGGATCCCTATGAAAACTAGAAATGAGTAAAAGATGTGCACTATGGTGACTAATGAAGTTGTTAAAATGAGACCAACTAATGCTGTCTGGAGAGTGAAGCTGGTGTTCTCCTACCTGTTTGTAGATTTTTGAATCAATACAAGCTTTTGGAAAATCAATTAGGTGGTCTGTTTCACAAACCATCAAAATATTCATACCCTGTAACTCAGGCATTTACTTCTCGGAAATTCTCCTAAGGCAGGAAATATGGTGTTGACAGAGGTATGAACAGTTAGTTACTCATTAGTATAGCATTGTTTAGAAGAGTCAGAAATGACAACAGTTGAAGTGTCTCTCAATGGGAAAATAGGTAAGACTATTATGGGGTATCCCTGCAGTGGAATATAATTAGTCATTAGAAACGTTTAAGGCTTTTGATGCAATGAGAATGCTCTTGTATTGAATTAGAATGATACAAATTGTATTTAAACATTTCCTTACCCGTGTATAAAAATCTGCCTTGTCTCTTGGTGGTAGAGTTAGAAATCATTGTTCTTTTCTTTGGTTCAATTCCCCTCCAACACTACCCCCCCCATCCCTCACCTTCCCCCAAGCTTGACTCAGCAAATGGAACTTGAAGGTAGCTGTTTCTCAGATCCTGAGAGTCCCGGCAGCATGGGATGCCAGAGCTGAGAGGGCCCTGTGTCTTCCTGTCCCTTTTATTTTACGCATTACATACCAGAATCAAGGCCACCCCCTTGGTGATGGAGCAGAACTGACTCTTGGTCCTATAATGCTTCTACTCCCCAAGAGGGTCATTGATTCAAAAAAACACAGCAAGTGATAGAGGTGACTTTAAGACAAGTATCTGTTTTTTGAAGTCTGCTCCTCACTAGCTATTGACTGGAGTGAAGTAGGGGCTGAAATTAGAAATGACGTGAGCCCTGAGCGGCTGGGGAGGGAGAGCAGGAACAGGGTTATTCTGGTGGAAGACCGGAATAAGGGCCCTGGTTTGGCACGTCAGAGTTCTTTCCAAGCCTCTGACGCCATCTTTGTAGTCTTTGTGAAGATCATGGAACTATTCTCAGCCTTTGAAAAAAAAAAAAAAAGCCTATATAATTAGATGCATTACACTAAGGTTTCTGTCAAATCTATTAAGCTATGGGGGTCTGTACCTGATAAGGAGAGACATGTCTAAGAATTTCTTTATTAACAGTAATTGGCCTTCACAGTCAGATCATTATAATTGCAAAGAATTAACCAGAGACATTAGTGATTCCATACAGAATAGGGTCACATCCCAGGCACTCTTCTTTTGGAATGATATGTCTGTTTGTTTTTTCCTTCAGTGGGATATCTTCTTGACTAACACCTGGAATTCTTCGAAACTAACTTCTCCGTCTCCATTCTTGTCCAGTTCTTGAAAGAGGTCGTCTAGGGTGCTGGGGCCCTGGTTTTAGACAAGAAGGATGGGAAAGGAGAGAGGAGAGAAAATGAATCAGTTACCGCTACACATTTCCTGAAATCAGAGGCAGGGGGTCTGTGTTCCAAGAAGGCAGCCTAAGTTTCCATTACGTGCCATTTATTATTTTAATATTGATAATGTGTATTTTAATATACAGTGGACCCTTCACCCTCACACAGTCGAAAATCTGAGGATAACTTTTGCCTCGCCGCAAGACTGAATTATTAATAGCCTACTGTGGGGGCGCCTGGGTGGCTTAGTCGGTTAAGCGTCCGACTTTCGCTTAGGTCATGATCTTGCGGTTCGTGGGTTCGGGCCCCGCGTCGGGCTCTGTGCTGACTGCCGGCTCAGAGCCTGGAGCCTGTTTCAGTCTGTGACTCCCTCTCTCTTTGACCCTCTCCTGCTCACGCTGTCTCTCTCTCTCTCCTAGAAATAAATAAAAAAAAAACATTTAAAAAAAATAGCCTACTGTGGACTGAAAGCCTTACTGATAACATATATACAGTTGATTAATACATATTTTGTATGTTACATGTATTAAATACTTTATCTTACAATAAAGTAAGCTTGAGAAAAGAAAAGTGTTATTAAGGAAGTCATAAGGCAGGACAAATACATTTATGGTACCGCACTGTAAAAACTCCGCGTATAAGAGGACCCTCGCAGTTCAAACCCATGTTGTACAAGGATCAATTGCAATTGGTTTTCTTTGTGATCCATTGTTCCTTATGCCTCTAAAAACATTCCTTTGAGAAGGAATCTGCGGCTTCACTGGACTGCAGAGGAGCCCATGGCCCACAAACACTGGAGGGTTCTTGCCCCAACTTTTCCCAGGAGCTAGTTCCGTGTCTGGCTCCCGGGCTGGGCCAGCATATAACCTGAGGCGGCTCTGTGTCAAGGGCTTTCTGTAGACTCACTCAACAGATGAGGAAACTGACGCTCTGAGACAGCTGCTAACTTGCTCCATAGCTGGTAAATAGAGAGGGCTGGAGGCTCAAACATTGACCCTAGAGCCTAACCTCTTAACTAGGAACCACATTAGTTTTTCCCCACCCCCTGGGCTGCGGCCCACCTCTACGCTGTGCGGGATGACTGGATCAGTGCTTCTCGGACTTTGGCATACAGCAGAGTCGCCAGATGGGGTTGCTGACCTTAGTAAATACAGACTGACAGGTTCCTACTCCCAGAATTTCTGAGTCACTAGGCCTGGGGTAGAGCCCGAGAATCTGTATTTCCAACAGGCTCCCGGGTGATATTGATGCTGCTGGTCCAGGACCGATCTCGTTCGGAGAACCACTGCTTGAGATGTTATAAGAGATCATGTTAAGCTTGATCTATTGACTCTGTAGTGTCTTTTTTTTTTTTTAATGTTTTGAAAATGTTTATTTATTTTCGACAGAGAGTCTCTGAGACAGTCAGTGTGAGCGGGAGAGGGGCGCAGAGAGAGGGAAACACAAAATCTAAAGCAGGTTCCTGGCTCTGAGCTGTCAGCACAGAGCCTGACACGGAGCTTGAACCCACAAACTGTGAGATCATGACCTGAGCCAAAATTAGACGCTTAACTGACTCAGCCACCTAGGCGTGCCCCCCTCTCAATTTTTAAAAAATTGTGGTAAAAAAACACATAACATTTATCATCTTAACTGTTTTTAAGTGAACAGTTCACTATTGTTAAGTATGTTAACATTTATCATCTTAACTGTTTTTAAGTGAACAGTTCACTGTTGTTAAGTATGTTGACATTGTACAGCTGGTCAGCCACATCAAGCTATGTTTTAACCCGTAAGATTCCTATAAAGACATTTTGTATTTTGCTGCGATCAGAAGACTAAACTAAATTAATTACTCAGCATTTGTTGTATAAATACCAAACACTCTTCCTGAAGCATTTACTATATTCTAAACCATACAAGGTGATGATGGAAAGACCATAGCTTGGAAAACCTTAGTAATTGTTACGAAAATATAATCAGGTACACGACTTGGTAAGTAGATTTTTCAAAACTTACCATTAGTCTTCCTACCTTTATCCAAATTATAAGTCATATATGCTTTTTGTAGTAAATACATAAACCGTAGGAAAATATAGAAAAATTCCCTGGTCTTACCTTTTATTTTATTTTTTTAAATAAATGTTTATTCATTTTTGAGAGAGAGAATAAGCAGGGCAGAGGGGGGTGGGGGGTGAGTGGGACAGAGGATCCAAAGCAGTTTCTGTGCTGACAGCCGCGAGCCTGACACAGGGCTCGAGCTCCCAAACTGGGAGATCATGACCTGAGCTGAACGTGGACACTCAACTGACTGAGCCATCTAGGTGCCTCCCTCCTCAGTCTTAACTTTTAAAACAACTTGTTTGAGTAGGTTGCCTAGGCTTTCCTGTCTGATTATTATTTTTCTTTCTTTTATTATTATTCCTTCCTATTACAATTTTTCTTCCTTTTGGAAACACTTCAGAGTGTTTTTTAGAATTTAATCTTTCTCGGGGCACCTGTATGCCTCAGTCAGTTGAGTGTCTGCCTTCAGCTCAGGTCATGATCTGGTTCGTTATCTCGCAGTTCATGAGTTCGAGTACCAAGTCTGGCTCTGTACTGACAGCCCAGAGCCTGGAGCCTGCTTCAGATTCCGTGTCTCCCTCTCTCTCTGCCCCTCCCTCACTTATGCTCTGTCTCTTTCTCTCTCAAAAATATGTAAACATTTAAAATAAAAGATTTTAATCTTTCTCAAAGAACTTTGTTTTAATTTTTAATTACAAAGTCTCCTTTTCTGGGACATCTGGCTAACTTAGTCAGTAGAGCATCCGACTCTGGATCTCAGGGTTGTGAGTTCAAGCCCTGTGTTGGGCGTAGAGCCTACTTAAAAATAAATAAATAAAATAAAAATCAAGAAAGTTAAAAAAAAATCTCCTTTTCTGCTCTCCTTTAACTGTTTCTAAAGGTTATTTTATATTTTAACTGTAAGAAAATGAGGCGAGATTGGATTATAAGGTCATTGAATCCAACCACTCTTTAGTACTAAACACAGAAACCTCAGCAAGTACAATGAGAACCTCCTCACACTCATACTGGCGGAAGAGACCTTTCTGGTTAAAATCTGGGAAGCAAATGCTTTCTTCTGAAGGTACAGCTAGATAGTAACCCAAGTCGGATGAAACAGTTGTGCAGTCGCCTCCATTTTGAACATCCCTTTTAGTTGCAAGGAAAGTATTTTGGAGCACGGAGAACCAGCCTGCCTCTCCTCTGTATTGCCCCAAGATGCACTTTGGTTTTGACAACTCTGGGGCGGTTTTGACAAGAAACAGTAAGGCTAAAGAGATTGCATCCCTTCCTGGAAGTTGTTTAGAAATGCATGGCTGCCTCATTAACACAGATTTAGGTGCTTAACACAAATTAACACAAATTTAAATGATTTTGAAATATAAATGGGTGTCGCCAGATGGCAATTTGTCAGCGCAAAGTGGGTTTTCTTTACAGATTGCCGAGTAAGTGTTGGTCTTCTTGACAGATCCTACCCATAACAATGAAGCAAGTCCAAGGCCAACTAATGCTGTTTTTTGCAGACCTCTTTGTTTTCCTAAAGCCTGGCGCGAGGATCTCGCCGCGTCCAGGCTAAAGGCCGTGTGTGTTTTCTGGGTGACCTGTGGGTCCTCTAGGTGAAACTTCACCTTGGCTGCTGCGTGCTCTGCCCTAGACCAAGCTCCGGTGGCTACTGCACTCGTCAGCCTCTCCCCTCCCCTGCCCTCCCTTGTCACCATCGGAGCTTTCCTCCCCCCCTTCCGTGGGCTCTGTGGTTGTACACTCACTTTCAGTAAACTGGGGAATTCAGTCTGAATCAAGAGCTTCAGCTCCTCCTTCGACAGCTGGTCTGGATCACCTTCTTTGGCCGCGTACTTGGCAAAAATGCCCTTCAGTTCTTCAGGAGACTTTTTAACACTCATTTTGGTGTCCTGTAAAGCAGGAAAGGAATGAGCTCACCAGAAAGCGGAGATGGAGTTTTATGCCAATGATGGCCAGCACTTTAGTGTCTTTGGGGTCTTTCCTTGGTGTAGTAAAAATAATCATCTTAGTATGCTCAACGTCTATTCTTAGAGTACATCTGTCCCTGGAGCCACACGCTTTTATTAGTAATTGTGACATTCTCCACATTTGATGTGCCTGGTCTGTGTTCTGTAGGCTGTGGTCTTGAGGAAGCCTGACCATGGCTTTTAGCCTCTAAGTTACTGGTAATATCTTTAGATGGCACAAACCTGCTTTCTCTCTTGACCAGTATCGTTGGCACCATTCTGAAAAGAAGCAGAAAAAGCCCCAGGAAGTACTAAAATCACACTTACCTGGTTGCCCCAGCAGCAAGCCAACTAGAAGGATTCAATAGGAGTGTGGAGTTGAGCAGGATCGTGACTTTTATAGTCTTTACAGCACACCACCCTGATTATGAAATTTTCCTTTTGCTTGCCATTTAAGGGTAATTATTAATGGTTTTTGAAACCCAAGCTTAAGACTGCATGAACCTCATAATTAAGGGCAAGATCCAATAAATGGCCATCTCAACAGTTGCTTAATGGTTCAGAGTCCCAAGAGTAAACTTGGATTTTCCCCCCTTACATTGTATTTTCCCTCCAATGTGGCATTACTATATTTGCTGAGTGTTCACATTTTGGACAGCTTAACTATGGAGGGTTGTATATTTTTCAATCTGGTTGCATATTTAGGCTCGAAAAAATAACTTGCTTCATATCCAGACAAAAATGCTATCCTGGGTGGTCAGTACTATGTAGTCTAAGAAATTGCAGTATTGCTGTTGAAGTCCCTGTGATGTTTTGTATAGATTAGGTGCTTTAATACTTGAACAACTGAATGAATGAATGGACAGAAGTATCACTGAGACGCAGGCTTCAGAAGCAGGGAGAAAATACACAGTAATTTGTGGTTTTATCTGCCAAAGCAAGATTACCAAGCCACATGGTCATTTTTCAACTCTTCCATTATTTGGTGCTCTCATATCTGCTTTTTTCCCCCCACCTTACCCCTTTCCTTACCATATATAAAGTTATTTTTTTTTNGGAGACAGCGTGAGCAGGGGAGGGCCAGAGAGAGAGGGAGTCACAGACTGAAACAGGCTCCAGGCTCTGAGCTGGCAGTCAGCACAGAGCCCGATGAGGGGCTCGAACCCACGAACTGAACCGCGAGATCATGACCTAAGCGAAAGTCGGACGCTTCACCGATGAAGCCACCCAGGCGCCCCAAGATGGAGCACGTTTTGTGTGTTTTAAGGGTTTTCTTCCTTCCTTCCTTTTTTCCTTTCTTTTTCTTTCTTTGTTCTTTTTCTTTTTTAATTTTTTTTTTTAATGTTTTATATATTTCTAGGAGAGAGAGAGAGACACAGCGTGAGCAGTGGAGGGTCAGAGAGAGAGGGAGTCACAGACTGAAACAGGTTCCAGGCTCTGAGCTGGCAGTCAGCACAGAGCCCGACGTGGGGCTCGAACCCACGAACCGCAAGATCATGACCTAAGCGAAAGTCCGACGCCTAACCGACTAAGCCACCCAGGCGCCCCTAAAGTTTTTTCTTTTAATTGAAGCATAGTTGACATGCAATTTTACGTTAGTTTCGGGTGTATAAGTCTTTTTCCCCCAATATATTTTGTTAATCATTCTAAAAACTTGTGAAAATACTTGCCTTACTTTTATTCAGTTGGAAATACTTCAAACTTGCAGAACTGCCAGGTTTTAAAATTGAAGACGAAATTTATTTGTACTGGAACGAGGTCTATGAAAGAACAAGGACGTTACCAAAAGGCATTAATCTAATACTGATTGTAACTCACCATACAGGGTTCCGGATTGACTTTAAGGGCCCTCATCAGCTTTTAAGTACTTGCACGCTTCTACACTTGTATCATTTTCTCTGACCCTTCATTATATCATGTATAAATTGAGCATTGAGCTATTGGACTGTATTTTTCTTTGACACTTTTCAGTTCTAAACTTCTAGGGCCTTATTTACCTTGTAGAACAAATGTAAAATCTTACAGTTTCTTAAAAAAATTTGCCACCAGTCCGGAGCATTTATCATTCCCTGTGCCTTCACTGTCTTTGTATATGTTATTCTTGCTTTTTTTAACAGATTCTTTGACTTTGGTACTCACCGGTATTGACTATATACGAACTCACTTCTTGGAGTAAAGATAAGCATTTTGGTTTTGGTTGTTGTAAGATTTTATGCAAAAAATTCTGATTTTGGCAATGCATTTTAATGAAGATTTTAGAGCATTTCTGGTGTTTTTATGCTTACGTTTTGTTTTCCTTTTTTTTTTTTTAATATTTTTATTTATTTCTAGGAGAGAGAGAGAGAGAGAGACAGCGTGAGCAGGGGAGGGTCAGAGAGAGAGGGAGATACAGACTCTGAAGTAGGCTCCAGGCTCCGAGCTGGCAGTCAGCACAGAGCCCGACGCGGGGCTCGAACCCGCGAACCGAGAGATCATGACCTAAGCGAAAGTCGGACGCTTCACCGACTAAGCCACCCAGGCGCCCCATGCTCTGTTTTCCTTGGGAGGAAGTCAGCTTTTGTTGAACAACCACAGCAAAAAAAAAAAAAAAATCTTTTTCTTCCGACACCTTTAAAAAAATTTCAAAGCTACAGAAAAGTTGCAAGAATGGTCAGTGAACACCAACCTACTTTTTGCCCAGATTCATTTGAGAATCAGTTGCTGACCAATTTCCCCTCTAAATACTCCAGCAATCTTGTCTCAGAAGGACAAGGACATTCTTCTACACAACTGCAATGCCATTATCACAGGCCAAATTCAAATCTCTCCAAATGTGGAAATAGCATCTATTCTCTTAAATTACCACCTGTGAGCAAAAATCAACATGGCGGTTGTTACATTTCTTGAGTCTATATCAAAAAAATTACTTTAATAACTATATGATATATAAGTATATAGTTTTAATAACTGCATATCATGTGACAGATATATGTTATGTATAATACATGGCATATATTGTATATATGGAGTGTGTGTGTGCGTGTGCGTGTGTGTGTGTGTGTATGAAATTAACCCCAAGAGAAACATTTGGAACAGTTTTGGCTAACAGTCTTTCAGGCTACACGTCTATAGTTTCAAGCGAGGACCTCTGATTAACAGAGGCCCAGTGCTGGGGCGCTTGGCTGGCTCAGTTGATAGAGCATGCAATTCTTGATCTCAGGGTTATGAGTTTGAGCCACATGTTGGGTGTGGAGATTACTTAAAAACAAATCTTAAAAAAAATTAATGAGGCCCAATGCTGTTTGTTGTCAGAGCTTGTGCTTGTAGTAAACACTAACAGAACTTAAAACACAATTCATGGGTCTGAAATTTTCACTTGCTTACCTCTGCTAGGCCCATCTCCTGTCTCCTATGTTTCTCTCCCTCTTTTTTTTTCTTTAAAAAAAATTTTTTTAATGTCTTATTTATTTCTGAGAGAGAGAGGGAGACAGTGGGAGCAGGGGAGGATCAGAGACAGAGGGAGACACAGAATTGAAACAGGCTCCAGGCTCCGAGCTAGCTGTCAGCACAGAGCCCGACGCAGGGCTCGAACCCACGAACCGTGAGATCATGACCTGAGTCTAAGTCGGACGCTTAACCGACTGAGCCACCCAGGCGCCCCTAAACTTTTTTTTTCAACGTTTATTCATTTTTGAGACAGAGAGAGACATAGCATGAATGGGGGGCGAGGGGCAGAGAGAGTGGGAGACACAAAATCCCAAGCAGGCTCCAGGCTCTGAGATGACAGCACAGAGCCTGATGTGGGGCTTGAACTCACAGACCATGAGATCATGACCTGAGCCAAAGTCGGACGCTTAACCGACTGAGCCACCCAGGCGCCCCTAAACTTTTTTTTTTAAATGTTTTATTTATTTCTAGGAGAGAGAGAGAGACAGCGTGAGCAGGGGAGGGTCAGAGAGAGAGGGAGTCACAGACTGAAACAGGCTCCAGGCTCTGAGCTGGCAGTCAGCACAGAGCCCGACGCAGGGCTCGAACCCACGAACCGTGAGATCATGACCTGAGTCAAAGTCGGACGCTTAACCGACTGAGCCACCCAGGCGCCCCTAAACTTTTTTTTTCAACGTTTATTCATTTTTGAGACAGAGAGAGACATAGCATGAATGGGGGGCGAGGGGCAGAGAGAGTGGGAGACACAAAATCCCAAGCAGGCTCCAGGCTCTGAGATGACAGCACAGAGCCTGATGTGGGGCTTGAACTCACAGACCATGAGATCATGACCTGAGCCAAAGTCAGAGGCTCAAATGACTGAGCCACTCGGGCGCCCCTCTTATGTTTCTCTTTACTGTGGTCTCAAGTGTGAGGATTGAGACCTGCAGTGGGAAACACGAAATCCACCACTAGATATTCTCATGAAACATTAACTAAAAATATATGGAGACAGGCGATAAACACAGGGTGTGTTCAAAAGAGTGTATTTTGAAACGAGAGAAGGGGGAAAAATGACAGGCCCAAGATCGGTAATGGAAAAATGGAGAGGCAAAGGTTATTTATCACCTCACCGTTCAATTGCTTGATCTTTGGACAGACTTAAGTATTTCCTAGGGACGCCAAGAGTAACTTATTTTAAAAGCCCCGGCACCACGGGCTTCCATAGCTGTGTTAGCTGACTCAAAGCCCACAGCGGGTGGTGCCTCGAAAAGCACCTTTGGGAGGAGAGTCCCGCAGGAGGGCCTGCAAGACAAATGGGCAGGCAGTGCTATCCTGGGTTCGCGTTGTCTTTGATCGTGAGGTTTAGGAAAGAGTCTGACCCGCAAAGCACAGCCGGCCCTAAAAGCTGTGGGACAGCTTCGCCTGGCCCAGCCTACCCCGTGTGCTGCCTCGGGCTTCCTGTTCTTTTCCACTTCTAGCCTTTGCCTGGGCGCTGCGTCTCACCGGTTTGGGGACCGCCTGTGCTGAGGTCACAGAGGCCCCCTGATCACATAGCCCACTCTTAGCGAGGGCTGCTGCTTCCTATGGCCGAGTGCTGCCCTCCGCCAACCCCCGGCCCCATTACCTTGATAAATCTTCCCAGCACCCCCGTGAACTGGATACCACCCTTACCCGCAGTCTACAGAGACCTTCAAGGACTAGCTCAAGGTCACGGCACTGGGCAGTGCTAGAGCTGGGATTTTGGCCCCGGGCCGAGGCTGCACCCTCAGCTGCCGCGCTGCCTGCCCCCCCCCCCCCCCAGGAGGAGGGCTTCTGTGAGGAGAGCTGGTCAGCTCTTAGTGTGAGCCCCGGAGGTAAGACTTATGTGTTATGTTCGCACCTGAAGGTCTAAGAATGTTTTCTTTCCGATGGAAGTAACACAGGCCTTCTTTTACTGGTGGAAAGTGAGTTGAAAGCACTGGAAAACATAGACGTACTTATTGGACTGCTCCGCGCCCTCACTCTTGTGGATTCCATCGTCTCGCTGCCGGTGATGAGGCAGGCTGGGGAGACAGACAGGGCAGCGTCACAGCCCTGCGTTGGGTAGGAGGGGTGCTTGGGCTCAGCGGTGCCGTGCCTCAGAGCCGGGCACCCCCCCTCCCCTCCCCTGTGCTGAAACCCTGTGCCTGCAGCTCGGGACCGAAGCTTTTCCATTGCTCTTAGGCTGCCCACCAGCCCCTTAGTCCGCTCTGCTCGTTTCCCATACAAATCCAGGGAGATTTAATTAGGGAGCCCTCGGCTCGAACCTGACACTGTGTTGAACTCTGCTGGAGACAGAGAAGAAGCTCCAGTCCTTGTGCTTGATGAGCCCACCCTTTAGCTTATGAGAGGAGGCAGGTAAAGCAAGTGACGAAGGAGGCTAAGGTTGTATACAACGAAGGACTGTATTCATATCCTCTGGCTTCTGTAACAAATTACTGCAAACTTAGTGGCTTAAAACAACACACTAACAAAACAAAACAAAACCAAAACCAAAAAACAAAAAAAAACCACAGGTTTTTTTTTTTCCTTACATGTCTGGAGCTCAGAAGTATAAAGTGGGTAGGCAGGTAGGGCTACCATTCCTTCTGGAAACTAGGGGAGGATCTGTTTCTTTGCCTTTCTAGCTTCTAGAGGTTGCCTGCTCATGGTGTCTTCTTCTGTCTTCAAAGCCGGCAATGTAGCGACTTCCAATCTCTCCCTCTTTCTTTTCTCTCTGACCATCACAGTCAGGTCACCTATCTCCTTCTCTGATTCTGACCTTCCTGCGTCTCTCTTATAAAGACCCTGTGGTTATATCAGGCCCACCCAGATAATCCAGAATAGCCTTCCCAACTCAAGAGCCTTAACGTACTCATGTCTGCAAAGTCTCTTTTGACACGTAAGGTAACATATTCACAGATTCCAAGGAGTAGGGCATGGACATCTTTGAGGGGAGGGTCATTATTCAGCCTACCGCAGAAACTAAATCAAAATGAATTAACAGCATGCAGGTTATTTATTTGGTAGGGTTAGCATAATAGCATGGTGTTAATCATGGGTCAGTGAGGAGAATTGCAGGGTGGCCCGAAAACATGGGCCCGTGTGGAATGGTGGGGAGAAGGCATTTTAGGAAACGTAACGAAGAGACAATATAGGCGTAGAGGGGTTGTGGGGAGGGGAGCCAGGGAGCCAATCAGCAATGGACCTGTCCGACCAAGGTGGAAACCGTGGGGTAGAACACGTTGGGAGAACTTAGCCACACTGGGTTCCCAGGTGAGGTGGGACCTGAGTGCCACATGCAGAAGAGTATAGGTTTGATCTGCGGTGATGCGGGCTACTGTAGCTAGCAGTGTAACACTATGAGTTCATACTTTATGAATATCAGTTGGTTCGTACTTTGTGCACAACTTGAACAGGAGTCATCGGAAAAAAAAACTAATGGACAGGAGGAAAGGAACCGGGTGGGGAAATCCTTGTAAAGAATACTTGAGGAATATAGGGGCGCCTGGGTGGCTTAGTCGGTTAAGCGTCCGACTTTCGCTTAGGTCATGATCTCGTGGTTCCTGGGTTCGAGCCCCGCGTCGGGCTCTGTGCTGACTGCCGGCTCAGAGCCTGGAGCCTGCTTCAGTCTGTGACTCCCTCTCTCTCTGGCCCTCCCCTGCTCACGCTGTCTCTCTCTCTCGGTCTCCTAGAAATAAATAAAACATTAAAAAAAAAAATTAAAAAAAAAAAGAATACTTGAGGAATATAGTAGAAAGTCTGAGAAAAATCACTGGGCTGCCTAAGAGACTGGAAACAGCCGACTTGGGGGATAGGCTCCTTCAGTGTCCCCAAATGAAATGTCCAAAGGCGAGGGACGTGAGGGAAGCTGACCTAGCCAGGGCTCTGTTGAGTCAGTCAGCGTGTGCTACCTCCTACACTGGAATTTCATCTTTGATAAGAGACCGTGACTTCCCTAGACACTGTTGTTAAGGCATCTGGGACCCATGAACCCAGGCTTGAACCCATTACACTTTTATCGTGGGCTGCGGAAACTTCGGTAAAGGTTAATCAGTGCTGTATTTATCCTTATGTGATACTTTTACATCTAAAGCTTTATCACCACCGATATTCGTTACTTATTGATCCTTTTTTATTTTTCTTATGCTATATGGCTGGCTCAGTTCCAAGAAAGGACAGATCTGCAGTGGGGATCAGACAACAGCCAGTTTTGCGGCAAAATCAGAGCAGGCCAAGGTAGTCCCTTTGCAATGGAAGAGGCATTTCCCTCTTAGATGCAAATGTAGGGTATTTTGGAAATGTTGGGATTAAAACCAAATCATATTTGAGGATCGTTTTTTTTTTTTTTTTTAAACTACTCCAGTCATGATAAAGGATGTTTTGAAACTGATGTCTCTCAGGCTTTTTGTGGAGGGAATACCAGGTACAAATACGTTTTCCTGGATTTTGTTGCTGAATCAGGCTGCTCACAACCCAGGAGGCAGTCATACTGCCAACTTTCGAGCTCATACGAGGTGCTTGTAACTGAAGGGAGCTGGTTGGGCCCGCCTTGGCCAGAACTGCAGCGTATTCTTTACCTTTCCCACCCTTCCCCGTGGTGTGTTTGGATTCCACCGGCTCGTGCCTGGCTTCCGTCAGAAGACTGAGCGTCTGATGAGAATCCCCAGATGTGGCCTCCTAGGCCAGACCGGACACAGAAGCGACTCCCCTCTCAGTTCTTGCTCTGCTTTTCCCCTTTCACTGACGATCCGGGCATCGTTCGGCATTGGAAACCAACTTCCGCCTGCTCCCTCCTCTTTTCTCTGTCTTCTTCTGTGCCTTTCCACTGATTTCTGTGCTCGCTTGCTTTAAGCAGAGGATCACTGTGGCTGCTATAACTTGGGATTTCTCTCTGTGCTATCATTTCAGGAGAAGGTTGTAGTTATTGCTTCTGAAAACAGCAGGGATAATGTGAACTAATACCCTAGGGGAAGGTCTAAATGATATATTGCACTGTTTGGGCTTTAAATTTGTATTTTCATTAAAAATAATACTAGGTACAAAATTTTAAAAGCCGACTAGTTCCATAAGGCCTATAATGAAAATATTCAGTAATCCTGACCCCCTCTCTGCCACCCTCAAGTCTTCTAGCTGTTTCTCCTGATACTTACCTCTGTTTTTATTATTTTTATGTATGTATGTATGTATGTATTTAAGTAAACTCTACCCCCAGTGTGGGGCTCAAACTCAAGACCTCAAGACCAGGTATCATGTGCTCTACCAACTGAGCCACACTCCATGGTTTTAAATAGTGGAGGGGCCCCTACCTCCATGTTTTTAAATAATATTCTTATATTGCTCTTGCAGGGATTTCGAGACTTCCCTTTATGTTGGAGGAGTATTTAACACCCTTAGGCAGCCCCTGTGCCCACTGCATTTTTCTTTTGGAAACATGATCTGGTCTGTCTTGTCTGTCAAGATCATCTCCAGTAAGCAGTAAGGCAGGTTTCCTGTTCTCAGATGGGTCATTTGACTTTTCTCAGTGGTTCATAGCAGAACATTTCTTGAAGACCAAACATGCCAATGACTGCACAAACTACATTAAAAGACTCTTCCTGGGCCAAAGAATCCAACACAGGAAGTAAGGGTGGATCGAACAACCACAATACACCTCTAAGAAGCCGGGGTTTTGGCGAGGGCGGGAGGAGGCAGTTATTGCCTTGCTCTTCCTACCATGGTTCACTGCAGGAAAAATTGAGGCTGTGGTGGATAGTGCAATCTTATCTGCCTTTTCCTAGAAAATACACAAGGGGATGGGTGTTAAAAAGCAGCTCAGCTTTGAGAACTAGAATCCAATGCCCTCTCTCACCTCACTCCAGTAATACTTAATCTAGCTATAATTAGTCAACCGGAGAAGATAGGAAAGAGATGTCAAGGTCAAGAGCACTTCAGAACTGAGCACTCCATCCAACAAGGGGAGTAATCAAGTTGTTTTCTCCATCCCTTTCCCTCGGTTACTCTTGGAGTGCACTTGGGACGCAGGGTTCAGATGGCTCCGAAAGTTCTGGGGCGCTGATAAGATCATATAAGTTCTGGGAAAATTTTTACCTCAGGAAATTCTAGTTGTCCAGGCTTCCTATAGAGCAATACATGGCATTTAACGTGGATGATGGGGGAAACTGAAAGAAAGGTTTTGTGAGAGGGAAACTTGAGCAGTTTCATTAGAACAGGTTAACTTGCCCAACTGTAGTCTGTGCTAACACCTTAAAAAAACAGTACGTGAAACAAAACCATGGGATTGTAGCAAACAACTGAGAAAACCGAGCGATGACGAACAAGAACGGGCTTTTCATAAAAATCACCTTTTGGAATGTCTATGAAGTAATCATAAAGATAAATCTGAGATTATTTGGCCTGGGTTCATTCATTCCTTCATTCTTGCATGCATTCATTCAGTGTATATCATGCGCCAGTTCCATATATGCAAGGGGCTGGGAATGCAGTGTAAGGAAAAACAGCACTGCCCTAGCTCTCAAGGCTGTAGAGTCTAACAGGCAGGATGGACTGGGGCCATGTGAAGGTGGAGCCGCCATTCAGCATGCTCTGGCTATAGTCTGGGTTGAGGGGCTGTGGTATGGGTGGTGGTTGGAGCCAGGGATGGATGCAGGAGGGCTGGAAGGGGGTAAATAGATAGGACTTGACAAATGGGGGGTGAGGCACGAGGAAGAGGGGGAGATCTAGTGTGGTGCTTAAGTTTATGGCACAGTGAATGTGCTAGAATGGATGATGTTACTTTTTTTTTTTTTTTAAGGAATCCAAAGGTTTTCTAGAAAAAAGTATTTTTGGTGTACCTCTCCACAAGGATGGACAGATCTGCTCATGGAGAATCTTTAGGGAATGAAATGGGCAGTGGGGGAGGGACGTGAGTGAGTTTACCCAGAAGTCCAGAACTTGAAGTGTGAACATTGCCTGGAACTGACGTCTTGAGTAATGACGGGTGGAAGCTTATAAAGAGGGTCCAGATAAATTTTGTACAAGTGATTTGAATGAAAGACAAGAACAGAGACGAAAAGGAAGCATACTGTGAGGAGTGTGTAAAGTATGGCCGTATTTGAATAAGAAAATTGGAGGGAATGATCGGGTTTTGTTGTTTAGGGAACATCCTTACCCAACCAATGATCATTACTTTAAAAGTAAAGCTTGGAATTTGGGAAATTACATTTGTATAAGATGTATACAAAACCAGACTTGTTTTGTCTTCGAAGGTGATTGATATGCCCGAACACAACCCTGGCAATTTGGGAGGAACAATGAGACTGGGAATCAGAAGGACTGTTTTCAAAACTGAAAATTCAATATTAAGTAAGTTTCTCCGATCGTTTGTTCTGTCAGAGGTCGGGGGTGGGTCGCATGGGTCTGCGCAGGCGCAGCAGCAGTCAGAATCCTCTGGAGCCCACTGCGCCCCTTCCACCTCTCCAGCTTCCTTCCAGTAGCTGCAGGCTCTGTGACTCTTCATCCCACCTATGCCCTTTGCCTATACTGCTCCTCCTGCTCCCCCCCACCCCCCTCTCCCCGGAAAGGTCGGTAGAATGCATGTGAACGCCCTTTCTCATATGACCTCCGTGACACCGGGCCCAGAGGTCTGCTTTGTGATTTACAGATGCTCCTGGGGATGACCTTGCACAGGGAGAGCCCTGATTCACTCACTTCTTTCCAAGCCACAGTTCCCTCCACTGCATTGAAACCAGCTCCCTGTTTAATTCTTTCATGTCTGACTGGTGTTAGCCACGAATTTACCAACCTCTTTTTTTTTTTAATTTTTTTTAATGTTTTTATTTATTTCTAGGAGAGAGAGAGAGACAGAGAGACAGCGTGAGCAGGGGAGGGTCAGAGAGAGAGGGAGTCACAGACTCTGAAACAGGCTCCAGGCTCTGAGCTGGCAGTCAGCACAGAGCCCGACGCGGGGCTCGAACCCACGAACCGCGAGATCATGACCCAAGCGAAAGTCGGACGCTTAACCGACTAAGCCACCCAGGTGCCCCCGAATTTACCAACTTCTTAAGTAGAGCAGTTAAGTCTGAGAGATATATTTTTCTGTTCCCCCAGCGGCTTTCGCATGGGGAGAGGAAAATATGATGTGGCTTGCCATCTGCTATTTGCTCATCTTCTACTCCCGATAAGGCTATTCTAATTTCTGTGGAACTTACTTTCATCGATAAACACATTATAGGAGACTAACGTAAAGCAAGAAAAACCCCAGAGCCATGAATTTAGTTTAACAAACATATCTTGAGCGCCTACTCTGTGCTATATGTACCATGCTAGATTCTGCAGATACAGTAGTGCCCAGGACAGAAGTCAGCCCTTTCCTCCCCGGGGCCTCAAAACAAGTGGAAAGAGGGTGATGAAAGGGAACCTGTCTGTCAGGTGCTGAAAGGACCGGAAGTAGAGGAAGGGAACCCACCCAGGTATCTTGAGTGCCCAACATCATTCCCATGAAGTTATAAGCGTAGCTTCGAAAAACGACTTCTTAAATACCAGAAATATGAATTTCTCCTTTACAGATAATAAAGAGCTTCTTTTTATTTTTTTAAAGTTTTATTTATTTGTTTTGGGAGGGGAGGGGCAGAGAGGGAGGGAGAGAGAGTCCTAATCTGCACCGTCGCAGGACTTGATCCCATGAACCTGTGAGATCATGACCTGAGCCTAAATTAAGAGTCCTGCGCTTAACCGACTGAGTCACCCAGGTGTCCCAGTGATAAATAACTTCTAAGGAATACAAAGCTTCCCAGTAAGAATGAAATTTAAAAAGGAAAAGTTTCGGGGCGCCTGGGTGGCTTAGTCGGTTAAGCGTCCGACTTTCGCTTAGGTCACGATCTCGCGGTTCGTGGGTTCGAGCCCCGCGTCGGGCTCTGTGCTGACTGCCAGCTCAGAGCCTGGAGCCTGTTTCAGCCTGTGACTCCCTCTCTCTCTGACCCTCCCCTGCTCACGCTGTCTTTCTCTCTCTCTCCTAGAAATAAATAAAACATTAAAAAAAAAATTAAAAAGGAAAAGTTTCAAGGCACATTTCTTTACTCTCTCTGGATAAGAAGCCATTGTTCTCTAAGTGACTTTTTTCTTTAAGAATAAAACAGTTTTTTCTCTTCGGGGATATTAGTAGTGATTCTGCAGCTTTCAAAGGTTTTCAAATACTTTGAAACTTTGTTCAAATAATTGCCTAAGAGACAGAAAATGGTTAGTGAGAAAGTTAACGTTTGAAAATTGTATCTGCTTTATATGAAAGATTCGGTGCTAATCGTAGCAAGCTTCTAAAAAAGAACATTGTCTTCAAAATATTTAAAATTTTGATCTGTCTTGATAGAAATAAGACTGATTTAGGATTTGTTTTTCTTGACAGTTGACATGAAAGTAATGTCGATGATTTTATGAATCTTAAACACAACACCAAAGCTTGCTTAATTAATGTCTTTTGCCTGCTTTGAAAGGAAAATTTGTAACAGCTTTATTGAGATATAATTTACACACCATATAATTCATCTGTTAAAAGTATATAGTTCACTGTTTTTTATTCTGTATTCATAGTTATGCAACTACCATCACAGTCAATTTTTGAACATTTTCATCACTTCAAGAAGAATTCCTGTTTCCTTTAGCTATGACTGGCCCCCCTCATTCCTGAGCAACCATTAATTGGCTGTCTCTACAGATTTGCCTGTTATGAATACTTCATATAAATGGAACCATATGATATTTTGTTTTTGGCTTCTTTCATTTAGCATAGAATTTTAAGGTACATGTACATTGTAACACGTATCAGCACTTTGCTCTTTTTTTTTTTTAATGTTTTATTTATTTTTAGGAGAGAGAGAGTGACAGCGTGAGCAGGGGAGGGTCAGAGAGAGAGGGAGTCACAGGCTGAAACAGGCTCCAGGCTCTGAGCTGGCAGTCAGCACAGAGCCCGACGCGGGGCTCGAACCCACGAGCCGCGAGATCGTGACCTAAGCGAAAGTCGGACGCTTAACCGACTAAGCCACCCAGGCGCCCCAGCACTTTGCTCCTTTTTACGGCTATATACTATTTCATTGTATAGTTAGACTACATTTTGTTGATATGTTCATTAGTTGATGGACATTTGGGTTGTTTCTAGGCATGCCTTAATTTTCTTTTAAAGTTTATTTTATTTATTTTGAGAGAAAGAGAGAGCGCACAAGAACAGGGGAGGGGCAGAGAGAAAGGGAGAGAGAATCCCAAGCAGGCTTCTCACTGTCAGCCCAGAGCTGAATGCCGGGCTCAAACTCATGGGCCCTGAGATCATGACCTGAGCTGAAATCAAGAGTCTGACGCTTAACGGACTGAGCCCCCCAAGCCTGCCTTCTATTTAAACTGTGCTTCATAATTTGCAAAAGTCGTATGAGTATGTGAACCTGTGAGCCTCGGGACGCATAAGGTTTTGCCCTTGCACTTGTGCCAGATCTCCCGCAGTTCTCCAAGAAGGCCATATTCGAGATAAGAGATAAGAACACGACCACTGGCCATGGCTGTATTGAGTGTTGTAAAAGTATAAAAACAAATAGCCCCATAGTATCTTGTGGGTTTCTTCCCCCAGTCGGCATATTTCTTTTGCAGGATTTTTTCCTCTAGGCAGCCCATTGCTTTTGTAAGGCTTTTTCCCCCTAGTCAGCATATTTCTGCAAGATGGTAGAAACAAAATACACTTGCTTACATTGCTTCTGACAATAATTTATAGTTTTGACGGAAAGCATGTGATGATATTCATTCATTATTTAAATTTGATTTATGGGACTGTGATTGCAGTGCCCTGGGCTGAATTGAAAAACAGAAAAGTTTTGTTGTTGTTGTTGTTGTTGTTGTTCTTTTTTTAGCGAAAGATAATACTTTGAAATAGGACCAAACAGAGCAAAGGCTTCTGCTTATTAAAGGACTAATGACAGTGTGTGGGGGCGTTGGCAAAGCTGGTTCAAAGATCTTCACAAAACATTTTTCTAAACTGCATTCCTCTAATACTTCACCCAAGTATCAATTACATATTCTTGATCTCTTCTTTTCTTTAAATGTTTCTTTATTTTGAGAGAGAGAGACAGAGAGAGAGTGAGCGAGCGAGAGAGAGAATCCTAAGCAGGCTCCATGCTGTCAGCACTGAGCCCAATGTGGAGATCGAACCCACAAACTGTGAGATGATGATCTGAGCTGAAATCAAGAGTTAGACGCTTAACTGACTAAGCCACCCAGGCGCCCCTACGGATTCATTTCTTATTGCTAAACATTTCAAGTTGTTTCCAGCGTTTTGTTAGAAAATGGTGACGTGAACATCTTGACATCTTGTTTATATTCTTTTGATTGCTTCCTTCGAATAGATTTCCAGGAGTCGGACTATTAGGTCAAAGGGTGTGAACACATTTATGACCGATAATTCTACCAGATTGCTGGATGGAAGAGGTGAACCAGTTCATAATGGTGTTAACTATACTGCACTGTTCTTGCTTTTTCTAGTCGTTTTGCTAGTATTTTTATTATTTGTCTTTTCGCTTTATTAGTGGAACAAAAAGGGCCCTTTATTATTGTACTTCATTTTGCATTTCTTTTCATTACTAAAAAGCGGAAAGTCCCTCCCCTCCCAATGCTGGTTTATTTGTGTATATGCTGCCTGTGTCTGTATATTTCATTGCATATAAATGACACACCCTCGATTTTTGAAAAACCACATTTTATCTGGATACATAGATGGCAGGACTTGTCTCACAGTGACACTCTTACTTGGTTGCTGAACTCATGAGATGACATCTGAAAAGCAGGGAGAAATGGTGGAGAGCGGGTAAGTATTAAGTGGAGTGCTTTGAAGAGTGAGAAATCTAAAATGAGGCATGGCTGGAGATGGAGTGGCTCAGGCTCAGGTGAGAGAGGATCCAGGGGAAGAAGCACCGGGGAACTTCGTTATGAGAGGGTTTTAAGATTCCAAAAATAAACTGTATTGTTTTGCTTGTGGCTCTCAATTGAGTGTGAGAGATGGGAACATAGTAAAATACAAAGCAATTCCGACAAGGTTCAGAGCTCCTTAAGGGGATGGCTGACAACTTGTTTGATGGTTATAGTTTCCAAAATATTACCGTCCCCAGGCTTAATTTTTTTGGTCCGGTCCTGGATGTGTTGCCGAGATGTTCAGAAAAGGAAGCATAGCTTTGTGCTAAGCGTGGTTTTCAAACCAAACTGCCACCTACCAGAAAGAATATGCTTTTTGGACGCTCCAGGTAGCATGTTTTAATACTGCACAATCTGGGGGCGCCTGGGTGCCTCAGTCAGTTGAGTATCCAACTCTTGGTTTCAGCTTAGGTCAGGATCTCACAGTTCACGAGTTCGAGCCCCGCATTAGGCTCCGAGCTGACAAGGAGCCTGCTTGGGATTCTCTCTCCCTACCCCCTTTTTGCCCCCTCTCGCACTCTCTCTCTCTCCCTCTCAAAATAAATAAATAAACTTAAAAAAATACTGCACAATCTGGTGTGTGTATGCACTGGTAGGGATGCTAGAGTAGACTCAGTTTATTTTATTTTATTTTTTTAATATATTTTTTTTATTTATTTCTAGGAGAGAGAGAGAGAGAGACAGCGTGAGCAGGGGAGGGTCAGAGAGAGAGGGAGATACAGGCTCTGAAATAGGCTCCAGGCTCTGAGCTGGCAGTCAGCACAGAGCCCGACGCGGGGCTCGAACCCACGAACCGCGAGATCATGACCTAAGCGAAAGTCGGACGCTTAACCGACTAAGTCACCCAGGCGCCCCTAGACTCAGTTTAAAGCAATCCCATAGTTGATGTGCAATTTGAGAAACTCTGCCCTCCAAACCAATACCCAAATGGTAGGGGGCCCTTGCTTTTAGAAACAGGAATGCTGCGGGGGTAGAAGGGTGCAGAGCAGACCTGAGTGCTCGGGGCGGGGTGGGGGTGGGGGGCAGGCAGAGGAGGGAAAGGGCCACCCATGAGCATTGTGCTGGGCTGTGGGGTCATTAGAAGCAAGTGGATGCCATTTTGCCCGGGAGGGGCGGCCAGTCCAGTGGAGAATGTGGCACATTCTGGGAGGAACCAGAAGCCCTCTGCAGTGCAGTGTATCCAGCTGGAGACCAGGTCCTGGTGATTTCCCATCACAGTTCTGAGAGGATGACCCTCATCCTCAGGGCAGATGACTAGGCTGATGCTGGCAGTGTGTGTGCCGGAATCTAGGCGGGAGGAGCCCGTGGCAAGTGGAAATTGAGTGCTTTAGGAAAAGACTTACTTTCTTTTGGGGATCGTCTTTGCATTTCATCAGGATAAGGAGGAGTCTTGACTAAAACTCTTGGCCCTGCTTCGCTCTAAGGGAAAAAAGGTTTTTGTTCGGAGAGGAACAGGCCACCCAGGAAGTACTGAGTGAGTGGCAGCTAACCCTGGATCTGGGCTAAATGCATGGCCTTGGAAATGCAGAGTGGTCAATCTCAAATTTGAAAGCACTGAAAGCAAAGGGGATAAGGTGGAACAGATTTTCACTGGCTAGACAAATTGCTTTTGCTTTCTTATCTCTTATCAAGGCCCTGATAGAGAAAAACAGCTTCTAGTTCCTGGTGTGGTTAGATTGTTAGGAGGTTTGAGAAAAAAATTGCACCATACAAAAAGCTTTGGCTCGGTTAATGAGGTGATTTACAAAACAATTTAAAAGAGGTCACCGGGGATTTAGGGACATTGCAAGTCCACGGCACGGCAATTTGTTGGCGCTGAGCCTCGCCTCTCCACCTCCCTGCTGGTGCTCCACGCTGCGGGGCGGCTCTCTCCCCTGCTCCTTCTTGCCTTTTGCTGGGGAAACCGTTTGCTAGTGTGTTTGTGGACGTGGGGCCTCACGGTTCTGGGACATAGCTCCTTTCGTCCTAACAACAGACGGCATTTCTGTGTCTCTTACTGAACTGGCTCTGTGGCGAGCACTTCGCCCGTGGGAGCTGGTGGAGAGGCCCACAGCCCAGCTGCCCGAGCCACACTGTCCCATCGGAGGCCCCTCCAGCCCCAGCTCTGGGCGCCCGGCTCTGTAGGTGCTTACCGTGCTACACTGCGGCTTCTGCATCTGTAAACGGACAGCAGATTGCCTCCTGCCTTGTGGGGTCCTTGGGAGGGTTAAATCAGTTATGCATGTGGATCCTTCAGTGCCCGGCACAGAAAAAGCACTATTCGAGTGTGGCTATTAGGATCGTTAATAAGAAGGGTATATGGTCAATCTGATGAGACCTGGTTGTCTCTCAAAGGTCTCGGTATGACCTAGTATTTTTAAAAAATGTTTATTTATTTTTGAGAGAAAGAGAGAGAGAGAGAGAGAGCTAGAGAGAAAGACAGCATGAGCTGGGGAGGGGCAGAGAGAGAGGGAGACACAGAATCTGAAGCAGGCTCCAGGCTCTGAGCTGACAGCACAGAGCCGGACGCGGGGCTCTAACTCATGAACTGTGAGATCATGACCTGATTGTTAGGAGTCAGATGCTTAACTGACTGAGCCACCCAGGTGCCCCTGGGTATGACCTAGTATTAAGAGTGGGGAGCCCCACTACTGGTGTAGCCACTGTGGAAAACAGTATGGAGGCTTCTCAAAAAAATTTTTAAAAATAGAAATACTATATGATCTAGTAATTCCACTACTGGGAATTTGCCCAAAGAAAATGAAAACACTAATTCAAAAAATACATTTGCACCCTTATGTTTCTTGCAGCATTATTTACAATAGACAAGATATGGAAGCAGCCTAAGTGTCCATCAATAGATGCATGCAGAAAGAAGCTGTGGTATATATACACGATGGAATATTACTCAGCCATAAAAAGGATGAGATCTTGCCGTTTGCAACAATATGGACGGACCTAGAGGGTATTGTGCTAAGTGAAATAAGTCAGACTGAAAAAGACAAATACCATATGATTTCACTCATAACGTGGAATCTAAAAAAACAAAACAAATGGATAAATAAGTGAAAAACAGAATCCAGACCTATAAATACGGAGAACAAACTGATGGTTGCCAGAGGGGACGGGGTTGCTAGAGGGGGTTGGGCAAAATGGATGAAGGGCAGTGGGAGATACCGGCTTCCAGTTATAGAATAAACAAGTTATGGAATAAAAGGTATAGGGGATATAGTCAGTGGTGTTGTAGTAGTGTTATAGGGTGACGGACAGTAGCTACACTTGTGGTGAGGACAGTATAACATAGAGATACTGAATCGTTATGTTGTACACCCGAAATGAATATAACACTGTAGGTCGACCATACTCAAATTAAAAATTTTTTAATGAATATACTAAAAAAAAAGAGAATACGGTCCCACTATGGCAGTGGGAGGGGAGAAGCAGTGAGTCTGAGGAGAGGGCGAGCAGGCACCCCTTCGTTCTAGTCTCTAATAGGACTAGCAGAAGCATAGAGAAAATTCTAAGAAAAAAAATGTTAAAAATAGGATACGAATACTAAGTCGGGTGGAGGGGAAGAGATACCAGCAACGAAAAAAATGTAGAGTTAAAGGCAAGGATTCGCATTTCAAAAATAGAAAATTAGCATTTTTATACTAGCACAATGAGGTAAAAGCAGATCATGAAACATAAAACTAGGGAAAGAGGAGGAGTTTAGATACTTAAATGAGATGTTTTATAAAAACTAAGGAAGTGGTATACCAAAATCTGAAAGTAATAAAGAAGGACAAAGAGAGTGGCTGGCCCTGACTGTACACTTTCTAAGCATCAGTAATTAGGACGTTATGTGCATCATTTCGGTTATTTGTTTCAACACTCCTAGGACCCAGGCGAATTTTGCACTAGAGAGAAAGGCATCGTAGCCAGGTTATTTGTTAGAAAGTCACTCAGCTGATGTCTGAGCCTGAGCTCTTGACCACGTCACTATACCAAATGGCTGGACCTTAATTAAAGGGGGAAGAGAAAAACCCAAACAGCTTGCGGAGCTGAAAGCTGCCTTGTGCTGAGAGCCCCAACACAGGGTTCCACAGGTTTTGGAGTGTCTTGTGAAAGGCAAGCAGAGAGCAAGAAATCGTAGACCCCACTCTGGTTTCCGAAAGCCTGTCTGAAACCACACGCTTGGCTTGAGGAGGGACAGATGCACTGAATCAACATCGGACTGAGCAGCTGGGCCAGGAGAACTGGGTTGGGAGCGTAAATGAGTCAGACAGCCAGGTGTAAGAAAATGCCACAGCTTATGCTCAACAATCGGTGGCAGTGAAATCAGGCCTTAGAGTCAGAGAGGCAATAGGGAATGGTGGGGACTGGGGCAAATTGACAAGGACTCGATCCATCAAAGGAGTAACTGCTAAAACAGATAGGCACATGAAGGACTGTGGATTCACTGGTGCCAGTCTTCTAAATTTTTCAACAGAATCTGGAAATCTGGAGTTGCGTGAGAAACGATCCAGCACCGTTCTCACATTTTCTCTGTGTGCTGGGGGTCTCCGTCATGAGGGCTGGCACCCGGGGGATGGCTATTGGACTCTCCCACTGCTCCCGTGTTATAACCCACTTGGTGCCAGTGCCATCCTGCTTCTGCGCGTGATCCGGGGGGGGGGGGGCGTTCGTGTGAGGGTTCTGGTGACAGATGCCACTGCTATCTGCCTGACACCATCACTGGCCATCCCACCGATCACTGTGACCATTGCCAGACTGGTCATGCCCCATATGCTGCAGCACCCGCAGCGACAGAGGCATGTTTTAGCAGCCCCACACGTGACCGTCAGCCACACACTCCTGGTTAAGAATCGTTGCTATAGGGGCGCAGGGGTGACTCAGTCAGTCAACCCTCCCACTCTTGGTTTCAGCTCAGGTCATAATCTCTCCATTCGTGAGTTCGAGCTCTGAGATGGGCTCCTCGCCGACAGTGTGATTCTCTCTCTTTCCCTCTCTCTGCCCCTCACCTGCTCAGGCTCTCTATCTCTCTCTCAAAATAACAAATAAATAAATGTTTAAAAAAACTTAAAAAAACCCAGAATCATTGGTATAGATGTGCTCTCATTTAACCCAGCAGTCCTTTATTCCTGACACTCGGCTTATTTCCAATCGGCTGCTGCTAAATAATGAAGCAGTGCACATCTTCATGGTGAACTCTCTGTCTTTGTTTCTATTTTCCGGGGTAAATTCTTAGAGGCCATATTTTAGAGTCGAAGGACAGACTTATTTTTAAGGCGGGGTACAAACCAATTCGGCCACTACACAGAGGTGGCTGGTGTGGTGGAGAAAGCATGGGCCAGGTGTGAGGGGGCCTGGGCTCAGGACCGACCTGTTCTGCCAGTGGGGCTGGGCTTTGGGCAAGTCCTTCAGTTTCATTTCCGCTCCTTGGTTTTGTTTCGTTCTTTTGTAAAACAAGCCCTGTTATGAACCTGCACAAGAGCGATGGTACAGACGTTTCTCTGCCTCTCAGTACCGCAGGACTCCATGGTGAACTTGTGTAACAGAGAGCTTCCCTTTATGCAATGATGATGGCTTACTTGAGAATTGTTTCAGAGTTTCGAAGAAGCTATCGCTATTCTGTAGCAAGAAGAAAATCCAGATTACTATCTAGAATCCAGTTAATTCTTAGGCCTCTAACATATGGATAGAGACCGAAGAGATGTCCCCCATACATATGCTATGGATGGGGTTCCAAACTTGATTACTTCGATATTAATTTCACTCTTGTATCTTTATAGGGAAACTTTATGGTGATGTTCCTTTTATAGAAGAAAGACACAGACATCGGTATGAGGTATGGCCTAGACGCTAAATTACTATGGAATGTAGATGCTTAGTTAGAGGAATTCCAGTGATTACAAACGGACCTCTGGAAAAGGTGTCCAACCCGGTGGGTCTGTTGGGCCCAGCCCTTCTTGGCTTTTCAAAGGCAAAATCTTGAAGTATCTGCACAAGGGACATATCAGGGTTGTATGTTACCCTAACCATTACCTCCTAGACCAAGGTAAGGTCATCATCTTTATCCTTAACCCCCCCTGCCCTTTATTCTATCACATTTGGGAAAAGGGAACTTACATCTTCTGAACCAGATTAGATGCATCTTCGGGTTAGAGACGGACGCATCTTCGGGTATCACATAATGGGTTCTTGGTTTGAGAACCTCTTTGGAAGTCTACACCGAGCAAGAGCCCTTACTGTCACATGATTAGTAAGAGTTACTGCTGAGATTGTCACATGAGAAGCATAGGTTCCTCCAAAATGCAGACTATGTATACCAGGAGTAATTGGTGTATCACGTGTGATGCTTTTGGCTGGGAAGAATCAAAATCCCAGCTTGTTATTCACTCAAACCAGCCTCAACAATAAAAAATTAGTTATCTCAGATAATAGGTAGTTCGGAGGCTGGGCAGGCTCCAGGCCTGGTATGATCAGAGCTTCTACTATGCCGGGATTCTCTTGGCCCTTCCCTTTTCTGTGTGTTTACCTTGCTCTTAGGCTGGTCTCCCTCATAGTTGCAAGATGACTATGAGCTGCAGCTGAGGCAACACACATCTCTCCTAGACATGGAAGTTTTTCTTCAGTCCGATTGGATCAATACAGATCATTTTCATAAGCTGATACATCTGTATGGCTCTGCTGCTCAAAGACACTTAATTTCTTGTTTTTCCAGGTGAACCCAAGCCTGATTGGTCAGTTTGAAAAGAAGGACTTGAGTTTTGTAGGTCAGGATGTCGATGGGGAGAGGATGGAAATCATTGAACTGGCAAGTAAGTGGGCTTTTTGTTTTTGAAAACTCGTGGTAAATTAATGTCTATTTGTTGTTGTATAAGAAGATATAATTTGTCGTTGTATGTGAAGATACCAGTTGAGATTTATTTTGTTTGCTGTCCTTCTTTTCCTCTCCCCTTGGAAATACACAACTAAACATAAATAATACACCTAGATATAAATTACATGAGAAAACAGCGAATAATCCTGATGATGTTGGGGCCCACTAGTCAATCTACCATAAAATGATACGTTGTTCCGAGTCTACCAGTTCCACTAGCCTATGCCTCCTTACCATCCCCGCCCCCTTTCTGGGCCGTCTGCAGTTGCTAGCCTCTATGGTAGTTGTTCTGGGAAAGGCAGGCAGCGCGCCCCTCACTACTGGTGACCGGTGTTGACATCTGTTGTGTGTGGGACCTGGCCCCTCATCGTACCTGGAGTCTGCCTTCCTGTACTGCTTTCTGTGGTCAAGTGTGGGCCAGTCATTTGACTTTTGCACACTAGTCCCTACATCCACGGAAGTTCTTAGTAAAACCAAAAACACAGCGCAGAGGGACTTGACTTTTGTTGAGGGAGATCACTGAAGAAGTTGATTGTGTGTGGCCTGGGACACCCTCGGGAGCATAGGCACAAACCGTACACCATTAATGATGAGAGCACAGGGTTCTCATTGAGAGCTGCAAAGATAGAGTCAGCCCATGCTTACAGCTGACCCCAGCTCTTGCTCTAACGTTACTTTCTACCTGGCCCTTTACAAAAACGTTTGCTAACCCCTGTTTGGGACGCACACGTATATACTTCATTTAACTAACTTGAACTTAACATGTTCAGTTGCCTGCTTGACCTGTTTGTCTATCAGGATATTCTCCTAGGACTTCTAACTCAACTTATTTAAAATTAAATTTACATGCTTCCAAACTAGTTCTTCCTCCTGACTATTTCTGTTAAGTTATCATCAGTCTCCTTGTCCAGCGCTTCTCACCCTTGCCGCCATTGACTTTGGGAGTGGGATCCTTCTTTGTGGTGGGGGCCGTCCTGTGCACTGTAGGATATGGTGGCAGCATCCCTGGCCTCTACCCACAGGAAGCCAGTAGTATCGTCCCCACCTCCGAAAGTTGCAACCCTCCAAACCATCTGCAGACGTTGCCTAATGTCCCTGAGGGGCACACTTGCCCTGATTGGGAACCACTGTCCTAGACTATCAGGCTTCAAATTGGATTTATTTAGTTCTTCTTCCCTTTTTTTTTTAATATTTTTTATTGATTTCGGGGCGCCTGGGTGGCTTAGTCGGTTAAGCGTCCGACTTTCGCTTAGGTCATGATCTCGCGGTTCGTGGGTTCGAGCCCCGCGTCGGGCTCTGTGCTGACTGCCGGCTCAGAGCCTGGAGCCTGTTTCAGTCTGTGACTCCCTCTCTCTCTGACCCTCCTCTGCTCACACTGTCTCTGTCTCTCTTTCTCCTAGAAATAAATAAAACATTAAAAAAAATTTAAAAAAAATATTTTTTATTGATTTCTAGGAGAGAGAGAAAGACAGCGTGAGCAGGGGAGAGTCAGAGAGAGAGGGAGATACAGACTCTGAAATAGGCTCCAGGCTCTCAGCCGGCAGTCAGCACAGAGCCCGACGTGGGGCTCGAACCCACGAACCACGAGATCATGACCTAAGCGAAAGTCGGACGCTCAACCGACTAAGCCACCCAGGCACCCCAGTTCTTCTTCCCTTTTATACCCCCAACTTGTAATCAGCTGTCAAGTGCTGTAGATGCATCTTGAGAAAGAAAGACCGAGTTTGGGATTGCGTTCCCATCCCTGTCACCCTGGGTCCAGTGCGTGGTGACTCCAACCCAGAGTAGTCCTAAAGCTTCTCCCTGCATCCAGGCTTTCCCCTCTGCAACACCTCCTACTGAGGACGGGGCTGTGACTGTGCAGTGCAGTTGACACTAATGTGTTGGATAAACCACTCTTATTACCAAATTCTTAGTTTGTGCAGGATACTCTGAAAATGGTAACATGACTTTCTAGAACCTATCTTTTCAACCTATCTACTTTAGGCTACAGATATTCAGACTACTTATTCTTCTAAATTTCTTACTTTTACCATCTTAGCCCATGTCACCATCCTCTACTTCAAATTACTTCTCTCTGCCCCTTTCCTTTTCTGTCTCTAGTCTGTTTAGGTATTTCAGGAATCCTGGGCAGGGAGGAGAATTAAAGTTGGCGAAGGCTTCTTTGAATGCAGTAACATGTTACCTGGGCCCTCAAAGAGGGAAAGCAGTGGACACTGAGTGCACACTCACTAGATGCTTCTCATTAGACGCCTTGCTAGGGACTCTGCATGACTTAAATAATTGACAAGGCAGGTAATGTTATTCCCACTTTCCCGGGAAGTTGATTGTAGTGCAGAGAGGATAAGTAACCTGCCCAGGGCCATCCAGCTAGTCACAGGCACGGCTGGAGCCCACCCAGGGCCTGTGACCACCTCTGGGGATTTTATTCTTGTTTTCAGTGGTCATTCCACCTAAGATTTTCTGTCCGCGCCTGAAGTTTTGAATTAGGAGATGGGGGTGTATTTTCTGGGTCTCTCTGATGGAAATGCCCATCATTTAGAATTTTTATAGTGTGGATCACTGTTTGGGGTTGAAGTCCCTTATATCTTTCTGGCATGTGAGAGGCAGAGAATTTAAGTAGATAACTATTTGTTTACTCCATCCAAGTCTGTACTTTTCGTTTAATTCTCCTGGCTCTCATTACTGTCAGCAAATACTTAGATGCCTCTTTTATCACCCGGATTTAGATTCCTATCGATCCTTTCAAATCTTGTGCGTGTTGGAAAGGAAATGAGAGATGCTGTGAAATCCTGCAATTTTAAAAAGCTGATTGCAAAGAAATTCATTTTATTAAGGGAAATTCCCCCCCAAAGATTCTGATCTTAGCTGCCCCTTGGAATCATATCCGTGAATCTCGACATTCCTAAAAGAGTTCTAAAAGGAACAACAAAACGTGACATTAGTATAAACTTCAGAATGTGATTCAAAGCAATTAAGAGCACTATTTAAGATACCTTACCTGACTGATCTAGAACACCATCAAAGTAAAACCTTTTTAGTTTCCTTCCTCATTTTGGCATAAGGGATTTTTTTTTGGAGAAACTAATTCAGAACAGTGGTCCATTCGTTCAAATATTTTGTTCCTCTCTATGACACGATTCATTGCTTGGCTTCGGTGTGTAGTTGTACAAAAAGCACAATTACTATCTGCTTCTTTCAAAGACATCCTTAGATGCTGTCCTGTAAGAATTATTGCATATTAAATTTAAAGCTACACTGCTTAGTTTCTTTTCGTAATTTTTTAAAGTGTTTTATTTATTTCTGAGAGAGAGACAGCGTGAGCAGGGGAGGGTCAGAGAGAGAGGGAGACACAGAATCTGAAGCAGGCTCCAGGCTCTGAGCTGGCAGTCAGCACAGAGCCCAACACGGGGCTCGAACCCACGAACCGTGGCATCATGACCTGACCCGAAGTCGGACACTTAACCGACTGAGCCACCCAGGTGCCTTGCTTAGTTTCTTTTCTAAGAGTGGATGGTTTCTTTTTTTCTTGAGGGGACACATTCCTGGGAGAAGGTAGCATTCTCCTCACCAAGTTTTCCTACCTGAATGTCTAATTCAAAGAGGCTTTTTCCTAGATGTGATGTAGAGGATTTCTACACTGGATTTTTCTGGACTCAGAGCTGTCCAGTTAAACTTGCTGCAATGATGGACTATTCTGCCCTATTCGGTATGGTAGCCACTAGCCATGTGTGGCTATTGACCACTTGAGATGTGCTCAATTAATCTGAATGAATTTAAATAGCCACATGTGGCTAGGAGCTGCCATGTTGTATAGCAAAGCTTTAAATGATAACCTTACAAGAGTGGGCATTTCTGTTCAATCATCATTCCTCACTGTTGTAGCTTTTGGTTTCCAGTGGTAAGTGATGGAGATTTGTGATTTTGAATTCCATACTAGATTTTTATTTATCTTTCATTTTTAAAAATATTCTTGGTGTGTTTGTTTGTTTATTTATTCATTCATTTATTCATTTATTTGAGAGAGAGAAAGGCAGAGAGAAAGGGAAACAGAATTTAAGCAGGCTCCAGGCTCTGAGCTGTTAGCACAGAGCCTGACATGGAGCTTAAACCCATGAACTGTGAGATCATGACCTGAGCCGAAGTCCCACACTTACCCGACTGAGCCACCCAGGCACCCCAATTAAAGAAATTTTAAAGTAGGGAATATGGCACTGACCATGTTCTGTACTGTAGTGATTATGGGATTAGAGAGTTGCCAGATTTCTAGGGAGTTGCTTGATTAGGAGTTGCTTCCTAATCGGGGAGAAAAAACGTAGTTCTTGAGCGTTCTGATTGGCCAAGGAATTTGCCATCCTGTACAATTTCTACCGAGATTTGGAAATGTTGCCCATTTAATTTTTTCCATTCTAAAACGGGATTCGTGTGTTTGAAAGTAGCTAGGTAAAGCTACTTTTCTCTTCCTAATACACCTAACAGAACTTGAATTGTTCGTGTAGGAGCTTTTGACAACCCTCAGTATGAAAATCGCTTAATATCCCCTCCACTCCCCCAACGATGTAAGGAACATATGCTCATGGAAAAGTTTCACATGATAGGGAAAAGTATAAGGAAGAAAATATAAATATCTTGACCTCTTACCACCTGGAGCCATTACCACCATTAACACGTTGACAGGCCATCCTTTTATATCGCTCCGAGACTCCTCCTCCCAGATCGGTTGGCTTAGGCTGCAGTAGGCGTGCAAGTTCATTGTCATGATGCCATCTCCAATTAATCTCTGCCCTAAAGCTGTGACTAGAAAAGCACTTGTACTTGCTGCATTCCCTGGGACTCTTACCCTTGGGAACGGAAATGACCTTGTAGGAAATGGCCGGAAGCCACCTAGGAGACCCAGTGGCCTACAGTTAGCCCATAGCGCGAGGGATACCATTAGAATGGAGCCAGTGTAAGTCTATGAAGAGCTTTCAAAATGCAGGTGGGCTTTGGGCAGGCAGGATTCACTTTCCATTCAAAAATTTGGCTTGATTCTGCTCACGCTAACACCTTGCGCAGAGAAAACGCCAGATCTCTTATCAAGTGAGATGTGTTTTGCCGTGTGAAATTCTGCTGTGAAGATGGCTCATGAAAGTCACTGGCAATGATAACGGGTTAATTGTCTCACTGTTTGATGTGTTTTCTTATGAAAAGATAAGACCTTGAAAGCAGCTCTCTTATCTCTCTTGTTTGTCTGCCTCAATTGCATCATGGTTATTCTCATTTCAGATCACCCCTATTTTGTTGGTGTCCAATTCCATCCTGAGTTTTCTTCTAGGCCGATGAAGCCTTCCCCTCCATACCTGGGACTATTACTTGCAGCAACTGGGAACCTGCATACCTACCTGCAAGATGGCTGCAAACTATCTCCTAGGTAACCTTAGCTTACCACTCCTAGCCCCGACCGGAGCTGGGCTTACCAACGTCTTAGGTTTCTTTCTTCCTTCCTTTTTTTTTTTTTTTTTTTTTAAGGGTTTTCATGAAATTTAATATTACAGGATTTTTAAAAAGTGATGAGTAATTTTTTCTTTCATAACGATCATAATTTTTTTCTCTGAATGAAAATGATTTCTTCACATCTACAATGGTAACGCGTCAGCTTTCCAAATCATGCTGATGCTGGGTATTATTTGAGAAATTTGTGTCATTTTGATAAGTGAACAATGGGATTTTTTGTGTTGACTCTTTGATTAATGAATATATAAAAATGTTTTATGTGTTTATTTGCTTTTTAGGAATAGCCTGTTCATACCCTTTGCTCTATTTTTTCCTTTTGCTTTTATATCCTTTTACTTACTGATTGATAAGCTGATTATATATAAAGGACATTAATCCTTTCTTAGGTTGCAAATATTTTTTTCGAAGTGAGTTTCTTTGTCTTTTAAATTGTTAATGGTAGTTTTCATTTTCCCCAAAGAGTTTTCAATTAGGACTTTATATGGTCTTTATTGTGGGTTTTTTTTTTTTTCAAGATTCTATTTTTCAGGGCTCCTGGGTGGCTAAGTTGGTTAAACATCTTACTCCTGGTTTTCAGTCAGATCATGATCTCATGGTTCGTGGGACTGAGCCGTGTGTTGGGCTGTATGCTGACAGCATGGAGCCTGCTTAGGATTCTCTCTCTCTCTATGCCTTTCCCCCACTCACGTGCTCGTGTGTGAGCTCTCTCCCTCTCTCTCTCAAAATAAAAAAATAAAAAAGATTTTATTTTTCAGTAAGCTTTACACCCAGTATAGGGCTGGAGCTTAAAACCCCGAGATCAAGAGTCACATGCTCTACCGACTGAGCCAGCCAGACGCCGCCCCTACTTATGTATTTTTAAAATTTATGTAGTCAAATCTTTAACTTTTATGGATTTTGCCTTTACTATCATGCCTAAAATCTTCCTTTCCCTATCAAAAATATTACATAAACAATGGCCCATTTGCTTTCCACTGGCATTCTTACGGTTTCAATTTTGTAGTTTAAATCTATAATTCATATGTACTTTATTATTGGCGTATTATGTAAGGTAGGATCTTCACCCCCACCCCCACCCCTACTCCCATTGTTAGTAAACTGAGTAGTTCAGATTTGTTGTAAGGATTTCTGTTTTGTTCCACTGATGATTTCATCTCTGATTTCTAAACCCTTACCTCCCTCTTCATTACCATAGCATTATCGTAATTCAAGCCCTTATCTGCCCTCCACCTGATATTCTTTAACATTTTAAAAAATATATTTTGCCATTCTTCCAGATGAATTATACAATGATTTTGAAACTTAGGTTCAAAGAAAAAATACCTTGGGGATTTTCATGAAAATTTCTTTACATGTAAATATTAGTTTGGGGAGAATTCATATCTTTACTCCTTCTCATGCAAGAATATTGGATACAATAACTTTAACAGCGGGTGGAACTAGCCAGAATCAGAGAGGGGTTAGGTAAGGTCAGCACCACAGTAGCTGGATACGTGTTGTTGAGAAGATTACTGTTACTGACCCTCATCATAGCAAATAACCCCCATGGTGCTGCGGTTGAAAGGTGCCAGGGTCAGTGTCTGATGTGTGTGCGTGTGCCCGTGTCACCCAAGCCTGCTTCTTTGGGACATCACCTACTAGGAGAAGCTCCCGGCTATCATTTCTTTTACCCACATTTTCCCGATGGGAACAGCTTTACATATTTCCATGTTGGGGTGTCTTACTGCCTTAAGGATCACTCCTCGTACTCTGGAAGCGTGTCCTGTGGAGCTGGATCTGGGCTGCTGCGGTAGCGGCTGAGGGGCTCCAGACTCTTCCCTGCTCCCCCTGAACAGCTGCACTTGATCAGGCTCATGTGACACGGTTCTGCGTGAGATCTCGCACGGAGACAGCATCTCCTGTGTTCTGCCACCGCGCGGCTCACGCGGCAGATTGGAAATGCCAGCGTGGTCCCGCGTCACATGTGTGCTGTGACCCTTCTCGGCCATTTTATAGTCTCCATTATTTCAGGTGCTCCCTTGGAAAGGGAGAGTGACAGTGGAGAAAGTTAGATGGCTGAGAGCAATAGTTCGCACAGAACTGGTTTGCAAGCAATGGCCGGGAACAAATGTTATCTAATTTGTGTGAACTGCCCGCCTGTGTTCTGGATGGCCTGCTGATTCCTGCAGGGATGGTGGTCCCTGGGTAAAGCTTCCCAGCAGTTTCTGAGCAAAATGGTTGCTTGCTAGCGACTTCTGAGCAAGACTCAATATGTCTGGAAAAGGAAAGATTTCTTAATATAACTCTGATGCTGGTGTTGGAATTATAGCTGAGCAGCCTGCCTCCATGGTAGTCAGACAATGCCTACATATCAGCTGTAAACCGGTACATTTCTCTTTCTCTCTCTCTCTTAGTTTATTTATTTTGAGAGAGAGAGAGAGAGAAAGAGAGAGAGAGCGCGCGCATGGGATAGGGGCAGAAAAAGAGGGAGAGAGAATCTAAAGCAGCCTCTGAACTGTCAGTGCAGAGCCCAGTGTGGAGCTTGAACTCATGGCCTGCGAGACCATGACCTGAGCCGACATCAAGAGTCGAACAGATGACTGCTTTGACGGCCAGGCTCTAATGTGAGCTGAGTGGGGACTGTCTTTCTGTCAAACAAGATTATTGACTGTAACCAACCATAAACAACTATGACAAGGAATATGAACACTAGAATGATGACTTCCTTTCCCAGAAACTGGCTGACGGTATGTAATTACATGGCACGCGTGCAGCTGACGTCTTTAAAGCCCAGAATGTAAAAATCCTTGGCTTTGAGCACGTATACCTGAGCTATAACCTCTGCCTCCTGCCCTGTGGAGAAGAGCTCTCTTTCAGTGCCTAGGAAGTCGCAGCAAGAGTATGATTTGGGGATCGAGAGCTGGCGAACAAAGTCCGTGGCTACTCGGTCATCTGCAGTGGCAGCAGTTATGAGGACCAGTTCCACCTGGTTTTCAACTTGGAGCCTCTTTTGTTCAAGAGGCATAACAGCTGTAGGGTAGTACTTTTTCAAGTATTTTAAATTTAAGTTTTATTTTTATTTATATTGAGAGAGAGAGAGAGAGAGCAGTCAGGGGGAGGGGCAGAGAGAGGGGGGACTGAATCCCAAGCAGGCTCCGCACAGTCAGTGCAGAGCCCCAGGCGGGACTCAACTCACGAATCGTGACATGGCGACCTGAGCTGAAATCAAGAGTTGGATGCTTAACTGACTGAGCCCCCCAGGCTAAATGTAAAGCACTTAGCTCAGTGTCTGGTCTATGGTGGGAAATTAAATGGGAATTATTTTTTTTAAAGTAAGCTCTCTGCCCAACATGGGGCTTGAGCTCACAGCCCCAAGATCAAGAGTCCCCCGCTCTACCGACTGAGCCAGCCGGGTGCCCCTCGATTGGAATTATTAATTTTACCTTAGTTCTGGTATCCTTCATCTCTTGCCTACTACAAAGCTTCCTGCCTGGCCTCTGCACCTCCAACTTTCCTCTTTTCAGTCCATCTTCCTACGTTATTTTGGAGTTTAAAACTCTAAGTGGCTTCTCTTGACTTCTAGAATAAAATGCACACAAATCCATAGGGAACAGCTTGCAGTCCCTTGATCTCCCCAGAAGGTTTTGATGCTTTTGCTTCGGCTCACACCACTTTTGTGGCTCTTGATATACATTCCTAAACCGCGTAGTGAGAGGTATGTCTGTATGTTGCCAATCTGTATCCTGTTAGGATGCTAGTTAGAAGAATCATTCCTGTGGGGGAAGGGGGGGGTGCATTGGGGGCAGGTGTGGCCTCTCCATTGATTGTGCATTTCTCTTGCTAAGGCATACTTAGCCCCCTTGGGTACCTCTCTCTCTGACTCTGAGGGTGAGATTCTCTTCCTCCCTGCAGGAGTCAGGTGTATATTTCCCAGCACTATTTTAAGCTTGGAATCATCTTGCCTGTTTTTGTTTTTGTTTTTTTTTTTATTTCGGGCTGCACGGTCAACGTTGCCAAGGGCCATTCTTGGCAGTATATGGTGTGTAGGGGCCCAGAGCAGGCCGCCCCAAGATGGGCCACTTTGGCATAAAGATTGTTTCTAGTTTGAAGGGGTTTGGGACAAGTTTCCCCAAATTATGCCACTTTGGCACATGGACTATTTTTTAAATGATTGTTTATTTATAAATTTAATTTCTTTATGTATGAAAATTTTCATTTATTTATTTATTTGTGTGTGTGTGAGAGAGAGCATGAGAATGAGTGAGGGACAGAGAGATCTCAGGAGGTGCAGAGAGAGAGGGAGAGAGACTGTGGAGCCCCACACAGGACTTGAGCTTACCAGGTGCGGCTCAAACTCACCAACCATGAAATCATGACCTGAGCCGAAGTCAGATGCTTAACTGACTGAGCCACCCAGGCACCCCAATAAATGTTTATTTTTGAGAGCAAGAGAGAGACAGCAAGCATGGGAGAGGCAGGGGGCGCAGAGGATCCGAAGTGGGCTCTGTGCAGACAGCAGAGAGCCCATTGGGGGGCTCGAACTCACAAACTGAGATTATGACCTGAGCTGAAGTCAGTTGCTTAACCGACTGAGCCACCCAGGCACCCCTGACGCATGGGCTATTTTGAGCAGAAGGCAATCATGACCCTGCAGGCTCAAGAGAAACTTTTGCCTCCAGTTTTCTCCTATTAGTCTGCCTCATGTCACGTTGACTCTTGGTCCAGCTAAAAGAAGTAACTTAAAGGGGACAGGTGCAAATAGTTTGTTTCTTTGGGGACAGTGCGGATGCATAGGATGCACAGCAGGTGCTAAGGATTTGATTTCTGGGTTTGCTACTTACTGGGTCCTTTTATCCAAGTCTACTTCTACATCTCAGGGTCTGCATCCTTTCTGGCTGCTGTGAAGAATAGTTAAGATAGTGCTTTGTAAACTTTAAACTACTATAAAAAGACGACTTTTTCCCCTTTATTACATTTCAAGCAAAAGTGATCTGGGAAAAAAAATGATTCTTTTTAAGCAGTTTTTAAAACACCTTTTACAACAGCGCCTCCTTCCCTGCCCCGCATTGTTTGTCACCAACTCCATACCTTGAGATGCTTTTTGATAAAGTGTCGGAGGCCGGCTCCGGCAGGTTCAGGGGTCCCTGAAGGATGGACGGTGTCGGTGAGAGAGAGTGAGAGAGCCCCGAGATTCTTTCTGATCACCAGGCAGGCGTCTCTTCTCTGACTGGGGCTCAACTTTATTTTGTTAGTGTTTGAGGGACTGCACAGAAGTAGCATTTGCCTTAGACAATGATTTCTGATAACAAACTTCTTTGATAAGTGAGAATTTCCCGGAAATCTAGAAGACTCCTGCACAACCTTTATCAATAGTGATTGAGATGCTTATCCTATGGGGAAGAAAGTATCTTTAGCATACCAGACAACGTTTTTAGCATAAAAGGGGTGAAGTTACTTCTTTTAAGGTGGAAGTATCAAGAGAAACAGGTCTTCCAGGAAACACCTTTGCTCCCATGATGACAAAAGTAGTTCCTCAACAGGGAGTAATCAGCATATTCAAGGCCAGGAAATGCTCCAAGTAGAAACAAATGGGTGGGGGTGGATATCTGCCCTTCACTCTAAATTAGGCTCTTTGTCTCAGGGCCAGACTCAATTGTAACTCTATGTTCTTGGCCCCCTTTATTATGTAAGTCTTGGATCTGTAAGGCCCTTAGGAAGAGCCTTTTTACAATCATCCACAGAGCTTTTATCTAAAATCTCTTTTGTAAAGGCAGGAATATGCTTTTCCTTATGAGGCATCTGTGTTCAGAATATGGGTCTGATATGGAATATCGTGAGGCCTGGTCAATACCAGCAGGCTTATTTCCAACATGAGCCAGTAGTAGCAGAAAGAGATACCAGTTTTTGTTTCTCATGGCAGGAGCTGTGCAAACGCTGCCATTTCCTCGCTGTGACCGCCATCCAGAGAGGCCGGTGTGGCTCCCGGCAATAAAGTGCTGCTAATAAACCACATTTGAGTACACATTCCCTTAGGGATTAAATGTTGATTGAAGGGTGCTCTTTATTGATGGAGGTTCACTGCAATGCTGATGATACGGTGTTAGCCCGGAATGGCGTTCATAGCAATAGAGACTACTGTGCTTTTAATGCCCTGCCTGGCTTGTAGCCTACCATTTACTATTCAATGCAAAACTCATTCAAAGCATACTAAGTTTTCGTTCCATTGCTCTTATGTTTTATGGCTTCCAGGGGCTCTATGAAACGCACGTAAGTACAGCAGTAACAATGCTTTGGAGAAAACTGTGCATGGCAGCCTGTTTTAAAACATGCTTTTTCCACATGAAATGGATTTTGATCTAAAGTACAGTGGGAACTCCTGTAGGCTGGGAATCCTCAGTATGCTATCAAAAAAAACTTAAAAAAAATTCCAACCACCTCTTTCTGTTAATGGAGAAAAACTGTTTTCACGGCTGCCCTTGGGGTACCATAAAACGGGGGATATACGAGGCATTACTATATCTTGTCCTGGTGCCTTGGAATATATAGTTTTTTACATCGGGAATTTATTAGGAACCAAGAATCGTTGACAAACGACTATGACAAGCCTTTTGTTTGTCAAAGAACCACTCTAGAATGTTGCAGTCAAGTCTTGTAAGTCAAGCCAGTGTCGTTAGGATAGAGATTCCCATGAGTCGCTGCTGGTGATTTTGATTTCGTTTTGTAAAGAATCACATGGGGGCACCTGGCCGACTCAGGTCGGTAGAACGTGCGACTCTTGACCTCAGGGTTGTGGGTTCAGGCCTCACGTTGGGCTTGGAGCCTGCTTAAAAAGAATATAGTAAAAAACTTCTTTTGAAAAAAAAAAAGGGTGCTTCTATTATTTGGGGGTATATGCATGCATGAGAGACATTTGCCATGATTTCCACTTAACTATAGATAGCCAGACCTGAAAAACATTTTTCTTTTTTTTTTAGTGAGTGACAAGGAGATGATTATATAGTTTTTAAAATCATTATTTCTTTGTTTTAAAATGAGTACTATCCAAGAGAACTTTGTGCAAAGATGGAAATGTTCTATAATCTGCACTACCCAATATGACGGTCACCAGCCACACAGGACTATTTGGTAGACAGTTAAGCGCAGGGAGGAGGGGTAAAGCAGATGCTTGTTACCCCTGGGGTTAAGAGCCACACCCTCAGAGCCACCTCTGAGGGCTAAGGGAACAGGAAAGGCCTAGCCACAGAGCTGGCTCAGAAGCCACAAGGGGACTTCCAAGAGCTGAACATGTGCACCAAAGGTGTAACTTGCCCTTAAGCTCACAGCAAAAGCTCATTAGAAACTCATAAATATATAATACATAAATAGATACAATTATAACAGCATGTGTCATGGGTAGACGCTTGCGCAGAAGCCAAAATGCACTATAACCACCAGCTGTCAATCAAAGCCGAGTTTACATATGCAGAAAGCAGGCTTAAAAGGGTGCAGCTAGAGCTTCTTGGGGCCATTACCACTTTTGCTCCAGCAGTGGCCCCCTTTCCTTCTTGAAATTGTACTGTACTTATCTCGTTCATAAACCCCATATGCGGAGTCTCATAAATCTCCCCATTCTGGTCTCAGGTGTCCAATTCTTCGGTGCATCTGGGATAAGAGCCAAGGACCCGGTCACATATTGAACACTTGAGGTGCAGCTTAATATGTGTGAGTGAGGAATGGAATTTTCCGTTCAATTTGCTTTTAATTGATTTAAGTTTAGAGAGTTACTGTGGCTTGTGGCTACTATATTGGGCAGTACAGGTTTAAAATTTCCCCTCAAGTGGGGCCTGGGTGGCTCACTCCATTAAGCCTCCAACTCTTGATTTTTATCTCAGGTCATGAGCTCAGGATTCAAGAGTTAGAGCTCCACTCTAACTCACAGTTGGTCTGTGCTGTGGTCGTCAGTTGGTCAACTGGCAGTTGGTCTCTGTGCTGACAGTGCTGTGGAGCCTATTTCGGATTCTCTCTCTCTCTCTCTCTCTCTCTCTCTCTCTCCCTCTCTCCCTCTCTCCCTCTCTCTCTCTCTCATCCCCCTCTCCTGCTTGCTTGTACATGCACACTCTGTCTCTCAAAAATAAGTAACTTAAAAAACAAAACTTCCCCTCATCAAATATATCAAGATACACACAAATGAGTCCATCGTCTATGACATTTCATAGAATTGAACATGGAAGACCTTAATGTCTAATAATTTTCCCTACTGAGAAACATGTGGGTGCACGTGTGTATGTACAGAGATTATTTAAAAAGATGGGTTGGGGCACCTGGGTGGCTTGGTCGGTTGAGCGTTCAACTTTCGCTTAGGTCATGATCTCGCGGTTCGTGGGTTCGAGCTCCTCGTCGGGCTCTGTGTTGACTGCCAGTTCTGAGCCTGGAGCCTGTTTCAGTTTGTGTTTCCCTCTCTCTCTGACCCTCCCCTGCTCACACTGTCTCTCTCTCTCCTAGAAATAAATAAAAACATTAAAAAAAATTTAAAAAAAAGATGGGTTACTCTTAAAAAAATAAATAAAATAAAAGATGGGTTAGTCTTAAGGTAGAGCTGTGATATCTCGAATTAAGTGAACATATGCCCAAATAAGTACGTCTTATGACTTCTTTACGTTTGTTCCAGCATTTGTTTTTTGCTGGCACGTGAATGCCCTAAAATCAGCACATGTTGCAGCCATGCCTATTTTGATGATTCTGTTCTTGCGGGCCGTGGTTTGTTTCATCGTCCTACTTCTGGCCGCTGACACATATGAAAGAAAATGAGTGAACCTACTCATTGGCCTGGGTGGGTAATGAGTAAACTCAAGCTGAGTCTCGCTCTGTTAGACTCAGCCTACGGCCTTTTGACTGTGGTCAGAGTTTAGGGCAGCCAGCCATCAGATGGAAATGAGAGCCATTTGCTTACAGACAGAGCCACCCAAGTCTGTGGCTAACGTGAACAGGGAATTACTTGGCACAAGAAACAGTTCTGAAAATCATGCACTTGGCAGTTTTGATGACTTTATATTTCCACGACTTGTTGAGAGATATCATGTTATAAATATGTAACTCCCATAAACAGCAACCACTTATATTTTTATACAGTCTGCAGAGCACATGTATGCTTTCTCTTTCAGCCCTCAGAACATTTTGGTGAGGTTGTTGGTATTGTTACTACTTTTTTCTGGACTCTCAGGAGTCAAGTGGCCAGTCCAAAAGTGTGTGGCTAATAAATAGTACAACCAGGCATGTGAGGGGGAAGCTGTGGGCCCATCTTACTCTTCCCTGGGCTCAGAGGTAGGGAAGGAAGCAGGTATAAAATCTGATGCCTGAGGAAATAACACAGGGTTTCCCTGGCTCTTTTAGCCTTCTCACTTGTGGGATCAGAGGACACATGACTGCTGGCACATTGTAGCACAGTTTAGACTTGAGCTTGCGGCCTGGGTTAGTGCTGGAGGCCAAGCCGGCTCCGGCAGGTCCAGGGGGCCCTGAAGGATGGACAGTGTCGGCGAGAGAGAGAGTGAGAGAGCCCCGAGATCCTTTCTGATCACCAGGCAGGCATCTCTGTCCTTTCAGTTTTGGTGTCTTTATTTAAAGGTTCAACGACTATATGAGGTCAGAGAAAAGGAATTTCTTACAATGAGAGGCCTTTTGTGATATCAATTGTAGAATTATCCCAGTCATGGTGAATTTACGACCAAGGAAATAACAGGATGCTCTTAGTGAAAAACAGGATAACATATAGGTTACGTTATATATAGATAAGCTAGGAGTCATTCTGTCTGGCTCTTAAGAGGATGAATGTTTCTGAATTGGTTTGTTTGTGGAAAGTATCATGGGGGCCCTAAATGTGTCAGTCTTTGCATCTGGCTTTATGTTTTAGCTACTCTTATCTATCCTCATCCCAGCTGCCAGTGTAAGGGAGGGGGTCTGTGGAATGTAGGCCTTGAGGAAGGGACTGCTATGCTTCACCAATTAGCAAAGATATATGTAGTAACTATGTTTTGCTCTTAACCCCAAAATAGGCCCTTTGTCTCGGGGCCAGGCTCAGTTGTAACTCTTGTGTTCTTAACCCCCTAAGTCTCGGAACTGCAAGGCCCATAGGAATAGCCTTTTGACAATCGCCCACAGAGCTTTCATCTAAAATCTCTTTTGTAAAGGCAGGAATATGCTTTTCCTTATGAGGTATCTGTATTCAGAATATGGCTCTGATATGGAATATTGTGAGGCCCGGTCAATACCAGCAGGCTTATATCCAACATGAGCCAGTAGTAGCAGAAGGAGATACCAGTTTTCATTTCTCATGGCAGGAGCTGTGCAAACACTGCCATTTCCTTGCTGTGACTGCCATCCAGAGAGGCCGGTGCGGCTCCCGGCAGGTTAGGATGATGGGGATTCTGGCCCAACCTTGAATGAGCTGTGTGCCAGGTGAATCACCGAAACACCCTGACCTTCATTTCTTCTCCCAGAGGAAGTCTAGTACAACTTCCAGATCCCTTTTTGTTTCACAGAACCAGGAAAGACTTAAATTTGTGCAGTGCGATTGCATAGATGAGGAAGGATATATCAAGTTTCGCGGGCAGTTTCTGAAAAAATATTCTTCACTTATTCCTGTGTTTTCTTTACTGGAAACCCTCTTGTAACAGTAGAACTGATTTTCCTGATTTAAAATCTAAGTTGGAGTTATCTTCTATTTGATTGCTTTAAGGGTACGTTCATTAAATGTTTCTCTAACATGTCTTGTATGCTGGTTCTTTTTTTAAGGTTTATTTATTTATTTTGAGACAAAGAGAGAGTGGGGGAGGGAAAGAGAGAGAGGGAGAGAGAATCCCAAGTAGGCTCCACACGGTCAGTGCAGAGCCCGACTCGGGGCTCCGTCTCATGAACCGTGAGCTCATAACCTGAGCTGAAATCAAGAATTGAAGCTTAACCGAGTAAGCCACCCAGGCTCCTCTTTTCAACTCTGTGGAGGTGATCTACTTGGTAACTTATTTGGAACCGAGCAAGAAAAACCACACCCTGAGCTCATGGCTCAAAGCAGAACTTAGAATTTCAGGGCTCTCTCCTGGAGAAGGTGTGTTGAGGGAACCCAACATGGCAACGTGTATGTCAGTAATTGGGCTTGTTTTCAATACTCCCTGTGACTCGAGGGAGTCGGAGCATGCCATCAAGTTTCTTATGTGGAAATAGCATCATTATGCAAATTATTTATCAAATCTCTGGATGTCTGAGAATGTTGGAATGGAAAACTTTCATGCTACTGATCTTTGTTAGTGGTCTTCAGAAGGTTATGAATTGTAATCTAAGTTGGAATGATTTTATCAATTTTCTGAATAAGTTACTTAAGATGAAAGTAGGCCATCAGCTCGTCTGACAAAAGGGGATCACCGTGTGCGGTTGGACTAACCTCTTTCTGTAGTGACTAAAAGTGATAGAATATTTCTTAGCATTTTGTCTGAATGGGGATTAATTATGGAACGTGTTCAGAATTGGAAATAGAATAATTGTCCAGGGTCTTTTTTTTTATTTTTACACCTTGATACATTAGTTCCTCTTTTGATCTAGTGATAGATACAGCGATGCCAGTGATGACAGCTTTTCAGAGCCAAGAATGGCTGAGTTGGAAATAAGCTGAAACTAATACATGGCTTGGAATCATCAGGACTTCCTGAGAGGGTAAGATGGAATCCTCGAGTATCATCTGTTGGTCTCACCGATAAGCTGTTGTCCCGGTGGGGAAGGGGGCATTATAGGACTTGTCTTGTAGGATTTTGCTCTCTTATCATGCTACTTGACTAACATAGGTAGCAGTCAAACAGGAACATCCCAGGGCATAGTTAGGATAGGCTTACCGGCCCATCATGCTTTTGGGAAACTGGGATGCACCAGAGGAAGCTCACAGTTGGCATGGAGAAAATGGAATGCACCTGGGGCCAGGAATAAATATGTAAGTGCAGTTACAAATGTGTATCCGGGGACTGTGGTGCTTAGAGTAGTAATAGGTCAGCAAACCTGTTCTATAAAGGGGCAGATAGTAAATATTTGCATCCTGTCTCTGTTGTAGCTATTCTACTCTGCCATTATAGAGGGAGAACAAGGCTAGACAACACATATATGAAAGGGCGCGGCTTTCCCAATAAAACTTTATTAATAAAAGCAGTTTGCTGACCTCTGGTTTAGGTCCTTCACGGAAAAGCAGATTTCTTTGGATTTGTGTAAAATAAAATTGCATTTTATGTCTTTGTAGCGAGGTGCCAGAGCCCGGTTTGGCTTCTTAGGGGAGCTTATTTTCTCCGTGGCTCTTTTAGGCTTCATTAGGGAGGATCACAGTCTGGATAGCTTTATTAAGTTCAAGCTCAGAGGCAGATATTGCCTGGGACAGGTCTAGTGTTATGGCAGGCCTTGAAGTGGATGAGCAGCTTTCCTTAGCAGGACAGAAGTTTCTGGAAAGTTTATAAAGAGTTAATTGCTCTAGTATGAGCTCTCTTCATATTTCACTTCGGGGTAGAATATTCATGTTCACTAGGGAAAGCTTACTTCTATTTAGGTTTGCCTCAAACAGGGAGACCTTTAGGAGCAAACCAAAATGGTACAAAGGCTAGTTGGAGGTATTTTAAGACTTACATTATTCAGTTTCTGATGTTGCTAATACTTATATTCTTTTTTTTTTTTTTTTTTTTTTTAAGGCCCTGATGTAACTGAAGCCGGGATGAAGGAACTCTCTAAGGAAATCACCATACTCTGAATCACTCTGTTTTCCACCAAACATTGATGTAAAGCCTTGAAGGGCATCTAGTAATAGATGAACCAGAACCAAAGGGCTAGTTTACTTTCCACTCCAGAGGCAGCCTTTGGTTCTCACAAATTTCTGTAGCCAATTAAACTTTTCCCAATGACCTCATGGGGGAGAAAGTGTGTCTGTGTTTTGTCCGACGTATGGTGCTGTCCCAGCAGGGAGCAGGGACCCCGGGAACCTGACCTTCACTGTGCTCTATGACAAGGCTGACGGGGCACACGCGATAGTGATTTTTGAGTAAAAATGGAGTCATTCTGTGAGCTGGAACTCAACCACAGGTTTGGGTGCGGCCCAAGTTTCTTTCCATTTGTCACCCTGCTTATTTGTAGTTACAAATAAAATTAGACAAGTCCAAGACTAAGGATGGCAAGTAAGGCAGGCAGAACTTAAGGGGGGATAAAAAATAGAGGTATATATTAATTGAGGTTGAAATTCACAGAACGTAGAATTAACCAATGTACTTTACTATTTTTTAAACATTTATTTATTTTTGAGACAGAGACAGAGCACGAGTAGGGGAGGGGCAGAAAGAGAGGGAGACACAGAATCCAAAACAGGCTCTAGGCTCCGAGCTGTCAGCACAGAGCCCGACGCGGGGCTCGAACCCATGAGCTCTGAGATCGTGACCTGAGTCGAAGTCGGACGCTTAACCGACTGAGCCGACCGGGCGCCCCATGGAATTAGCCATTTTAAAGTGGACAGTTCCGGGTATGAGGTACATCCGCACTGTTGTGCAACCACTGCCCATATCCAGATGCTTCTCGATGCTCCTTGAAAGGACAGCTGTTGCGCACCGGAGCTTTCTGATACTGATTTAAATATTTTAACTGCTCAGTTAACTTTTCTTGTGTGTGGTTGTCTTTGGCCTTTTAACTTTGTTCTCTTAATGCTGTAAGGTGTTACAGCGTTAGTTTGTAAGACACTGCAGAAAATTCATCCTGCAAACAGGCAGAAGTGAAAGGAGTAATTCTGGTAAACAAAAATATTAAAGAGCTTTAGGGCTCCACTTGTGAAAATTACAGCTTGAAGATTAGAAAAGGCTCTGAATGAAAAACCCACAAGGTAGGTTAAAAGCTGGAATAGGCCTCACAGAGAGAGGGACTTAAGCATGGGGGCGGGCGTGGGGGAGGCATATTTAACATCACAAAGGGGCGGGTCATCCGGCTTAAATGTAACTTTTCAGTGGTGATGATTATCGTTTCTAAAGTCACTTAAAACGGCATGCTTTCACTGTGGGTTAATGATGCATGTAAATAGGACCAGAAGAACTTAAAAACAATAAGCCAGCCTTTCTGTTGTTGCTCCGTGAAGTTTTTCTTTTGAGACACCCCTTGAACTTGGAATCCATGGAAGGCTTGGAGGTAGGTAGTAGCATGGCTGCTTAGGACAGTGGAGCAGTTGTGGGACCTGAACACATAGGAAGTTATTATAAATCAGTCATTTAAGAAATGTATCTTGAGGGGCGCCTGGGTGGCTTAGTCGGTTAAGCGTCCGACTTTCGCTTAGGTCATGATCCCGCGGTTCGTGGGTTCGAGCCCCGCGTCGGGCTCTGTGCTGACTGCCAGCTCAGAGCCTGGAGCCTGTTTCAGTCTGTGTCTCCCTCTCTCTCTGACCCTCCCCTGCTCACGCTGTCTCTCTCTCTCTCCCCCCTAGAAATAAATAAAAACATAAAAAAAAAAAAAAAGAAATGTATCTTGAAGCCCCCAGTGTGAGCCACGCGTGGTGTCAGGTGGGGGCGGGGGAATGAAGGCGAGCGGAATTTGCACCTGAAGGGGCCCAGGGCAGGCTGCCCCAAGATGGGCCACTTTGGCATAAAGATTATTTCTAGTGGAAAGTAATCCAAACCCAGCAGATGTGGGAAACGCTCTCTGCTTCCCCTCAACTGCCTACATTTTACATTGGAGAGAAGAGCGCTGTTAACAGAGACTCCCTTTCACCTAAAAGCCTTATCTACATAATAGAGCAACTTTGTTTTCCAAAACATCTCCCTTTCCTTCCTACTAATGGTCTTTCTCCCCTTTGTGTCCTCAGGCCCCTCCTCCTCTCCTTAGCTTGGCTAAGCTTCACGTTGCCTTGTTATCTGTGCAATTTCCACGTCTGTGTAGATTCTCTTTACGTATGCTGTTAAATTTGGTTTATTCCTGTCAATCTGTCTCATGTCAGTTCGATTCTTAGTCTGGCTAGAAGGACCTTGAAGGGCACAGGAAAGTCTTCCTCCCCAAAACCCCCAAAATATGTCTCTTTGGCATAAGAATTATTTTAGGCGGATTTTAAAGAAACAGCAGACATAGGAAAAGCTCTGAAAACCGAGGAGAAGTTCTCTCTTTTGTGTGCCGGGGGTATACATGTCAGTAAACTGTTTTTCTCCTATTAATCTGTCCTTTATTACAGGAGATGTCTTCCAAACCAAGCTTTGATAGAAATATAACTTGAACTTGGTGAGCTACTTTTTGCCACGCGGCTTTAGTTTTTAAGGTTCATGTCCACAAAGATCTCTATAACAGGTGGCAAATCTATGGATGCCATTCCGTTTTGTCTCTCCCCAGTAGGGCTCCCTTTCCATTCCAGTAGCTTCCTTGGTATAGTAGCTTCCTTGGTACTAACTTCTCCTCTGAGAAAAATACTGGTGACCAGTTGGGGAATCCAGGTGGCACTGTGTGGTGAGATAGTTCATTTATAAACCTTATCGTCAAGTTTGAAACTTCCCATCTTTTCCTTGAACAAGAAATTGTTTTGAAAATAGAAGTATCACTTTGATTTGTTTTCGCTGGGAGAGACTATGCTTTCAGTTAACACTCTGGGAGTATTCCATATTGAGAGTAAGACAAAAACCTAGAACCTGGGGGTGCCTGGGTGGCTCAGTAGGTTAAGCCTCTGACTCTATTTCAAGTCGGATGTTGATCTCATGGTCTGTGAGTTCCAGCCCTGCATCAGTCTCTGCGCTGATGATCTGGAGCCTGCTTGTCATTCTCTCTCTCTCTCAAAATAAATAAACTTAAAAAAAAAGCCTAGAACCTGGGGGCTGGCGCCAGTCTACCAGGAAACCGCCCTTTTCCCACGCTGAATCACCCTCTCAAGGGGGCTCTTTGAACTAGAGAAACCTCATCACATGCCACAGGCCAGGACGATGAAACTAGTTGTTATAATGATCACTTCTGTAGAGAATTGAATGGCAAGAGATTAATATTTAGTTGGAACTATCTCCATTTCTGGAGGAGCAGTTTCTGAATTTATTGGCACAAGTATATATTGTTTAAACGTCAAACTTGAGACGTATGAAGACTCCGAAGTAATTTTCAACCCAGAATGTGACTTCTTCGTTGCTACCAGGAAGATTTCTTATAGGATGATGAGAGTTTTCATGGCTTTTGTAACACTTCTGCTTTTCTGAGTGAATCTCACAGCTCCATGGCTTTATCCCATAAACTTGATGTTTTTCTTCTGTTCTCCTTTATCTTTCCTTTGTTCCAACCTTCTTAAGCATAACTCCTTGACTTGGTTTGAAGGGATCTGTTTTAGCCTGTCTAAAAGAATGAAGAAGGAGGGGCACCTGGGTGACTCAGTTGGTTAAGCATCTGACTCTTGGTTTCAGCTCAGGTCATGATCTCCTAGTTTGTGAGTTTAAGCCCCACTTTGGCTGCTTGGAATTCTCCCACTCCCTCTCTCTGCCCCTCCTCCGCTCACTCTCTGTCTCTCTCAAAATAAGTAAACTCAAAAAAATGTTTAAAAGCTTCAAAAGAATGAAGAAGGAAAAAGCATGATTGTGCTTTCTTTAGTGTTCAAAGGAAGCACTATCTAAAGCAGGGGGTTGGCAAACTATAGCTGTAGGCTAACTCTCAACCTATTTTTGTCAATAAAGTTTTATTGGCACATAGCTGCACACTTTTTTTTTTTTTTTGACTGTTGTCTATGGCTGTTTTCCTGCTACACTGGCAGAGCTGAGTAGTTGTTGGAAACCCACAAAGCCTAAAACATTTACTATCCGGGGCTTCAAAGAACGAATATGTTGACTGTTATCTAAAAGGAGCGCTGCGAGAAATCTTCTTTACAAGTCTCTGATGGGGTCTCAGCTTTCAAAATCTTTTTTCTGTATAGTGAAGATGCGTTCTTTCAGACATTTTAAAAGAATTCCTGACATGAAGTTCCACATTGAAAGAAAACAGAAAAGTCTCTCTTAATCTTCCATCTTCAGCCACCTTGTTCCCTCCCCTGGAGGCTGTTTTATCAAATTGTTCTGGGTCCTTCCTGCTACATACCATGCACAGAGAGGATTGTTTCACCATCATGTTTAAGCAACATTCTTATTTCAGAAGAAATTATATTTATTTAGTGAAAAAAGAATAATTATGAGATACCGAGAAACAATGTACAAGGGAAACGTCAGTAGTTATTTCAGCTTGTGACAGATACTTTGCACCCACTGCGGGCCCAGCCCTGAACTGATTCAGCAGACAGTATGGAAGACCTATAGGATGTGGTCCAGCGGGGCAAGGGCCTAATACAGGGCTTGAGCCGAATCCTGAAGGAGGAGTAGGGGTTGACCACGTGTGTCTTTGTTATCAGCGTTAGCGGGACCAGTCATTGGCTACCCCGAACATTTCCCAAGGATGCTCCTGAGACACGGTGTGAGCCCACTTCCTCAAATAACACTGCCCAGATTGGGAGCATCCTGCAAATTGTGAGCCACTGTGAGGCCGCTAACGGGCAGAGATGCTTTGGTGGTGAGAAACCCAGCTTCCCACGATCTTTTTTCTCTTCTCCTCTCTACTCCAGCTGCTCTATAGACCAGCACTATCCCAAAAATAAAGCATGAAAAAAAAAAAAAAACGTGAGCCACATGTATTATTTGAAAATTTCTAGTAGCCATAGTCAAGAGTAGAAGCAGGTGAAATTAATTTTAGTCGTATAATATTATATATTAAGTTTGGTAGTATAACATAATATTATATTATATTATACTACTAAATATTATATTAATTATACAGCACAGCTCTAGATTCTATGTAAAGAGGATGTACAGATCTCCCACTCGCTCATGGCAGAATTTCTGGGTATATGTCACAGAGCACAAGTATATATATTAATATCTCAATGCATCTCATGTTCGTTTATCCATATTTTTGTTTGAGGTGCAAAGGGGTTCAGGAACGCTCCCCCACAGTGCCGCTTTGGCCTGTGGATTATGATTTTTAAAAAATGTTTAATGTTTTATTTATTTCTGAGAGAGAGGCAGCGTGAGCAGGGGAGGGTCAGAGAGACAGGGAGACACAGAATCGGAAGCAGGCTCCAGGCTCTGAACTAGCTGTCAGCACAGAGCCCGAAGCAGGGCTCGAACCCATGAACCGTGAGATCATGACCTGAGCCGAAGTCGGAGGCTTAGCTGACTAAGCCACCCAGGCGCCCTGGGCTGTGGATTATTTTGAGCTGAAGGCACTTGAGACCCAGGTGCTCAAGAAAAACTTTTGTCCCTCCCTTAACCACACCGAAGAATCTCAATTGAGGGTCTTTCCCAGAATAAGGGTTATTATCAGAGATCAGTTTTATCTGAGTGACCCATGTGTATGGCAGGGCAAACATCTAATTACCAAACATCTCCTCTTCTTATTGCCCCATGAAGGGCGTTCCTTTCCTCTGAAGCGCCAGACCCCTACCCCTCTCCTTAGTTCAGGATGACAGACAGATCTCCGTGTGCCTGACTGTCTTGGCAATTTCCCTGTCGATGTGGGTTCCCCAAATGTACGCCTGTTACGTTTGATTTTCTCCTGTTATTCTGACTCATGTCAATTTGATTCTTAGTCCAGCCAGAAGGGCCCTCGAGGGGATAGGAATTCTTGCTCCCCAACAAGGTGAAACCCGTATAGTGCAGTCATGCGTGAGGCTTACTGTTGGATTTGCTAATCTGCCTTCTTGCTGTGGGTTGTTTTTTGTTGTTGTTGTTGTTGTTGTTGTTGTTTTGATGGCTCCCCAGGTTCTAGCCCGACCTTTGCCTCCGGATTTTGAGAAAGTGCTTCTTTCTTTCTTCCTTAGAATTCCCTGGATGCCACGTAGAGTTCTTTTTCTTTTCTTTTCTTTTCTTTTCTTTTTTTTTAAATTTAGTTAGCTAACATACAGTGCAATATTGGTTTCTGGAGTAGAATTCGGCAATTCATCACTTACATACAACACCCAGGGCTCGTCAACAAGTGCCGCCTCACTTCCTGTCACCCATCTAGTCCATCCTCCACCTGCCTCCCTCCATCTATTCCCAGTTCGCTCTCTATCATTAAGAGTCTCTTGTGGTTCAAGGGGCGCCTGAGTGGCTCAGTCGGTTAAGCATCTGACTCTTGGTTTTGGCTCAGGTCATGATCTCACAGTTTGAGAGTTCGAGCCCCGCATTGGGTTCTGAGCTAACATGGTGGAGCCTGCTTGGGGTTTTCTCTCCCCCTCCTTCTCTACCTGCCCTGCTCTCGCTCTCTCTTTCTCAAAATAAATAAATAAATAAACTAAAAAAAAAAAAAAAGAGTCTCTTGTGATTTGTTTCCCTCTTTCCTCTCCTCCCCCCTTCCCACATATTTATCTGTTTTGTTTCTTAAATTCCACATATGACTGAAATCATGTGGCATTTGTCTTTCTCTGATTGACTTCTTTCACTTAGCATAATGCCTTCTAGCTCCATCCGTGTCATGCAAGTGGCAAGATTTCATTCTTTTTGATGGTTGAGTAATATTCCATTGTGTACATGTACTGCATCTTCTTTGTCCATTCATCAGTCGATGGATGTTTGGGCCCTCTCATAGTTTGGCTATTGTTGATAATGCTGCTATAAACATTGGAGTGCATGTACCCCTTCGAATCTGTATTTTTGTATTCTTTGGGTAAATACCTACTAGTGCAATTGCTGGATCTTAGGGTAGTTCTATTTTCAGTTTTTTTTTTTTTTGGAAACCTCCATACTCTTCTCCAGAGTAGCTGCACCAGTTTACATTCATACCAACAGCTCTAGAGGGTCCCCCTTTCTCTGCATCCTCACCAACACTGGTCGTTTCTTGCGTTGTTGATTTTAGCTATTTTGACAGGTGTGAGGTGGTATAAAAACACATCATGGTTTTTATTTGTATTTTCCCAATGATTGATGTTGAGCATCTTTTCATATGTCTGTTAGCCATCTGGATGTCTTCTTTGGAAAAGTATCTATTCATACTTCTGCCCATTTCTTAACTGGGTTGTTTGTTTTTTTGGGTGTTGAGTTTGAGAAGTTCTTTATAGATTTTGGATATTACCCCTTTATCAGATATGCTGTTTGCAAATATCTTCTCCCATTCTGTAGGCTGCCTTTAGTTTTGTTGATTGTTTCCTTCACTGTGTAGAAGCTTTTTATCTTTATAAAGCCCCAATAGTTTGTGTTTGCGTTTCTTTCCCTTGCCTTTGGCGACGTGTCTAGTAAGAAGTTGCTGTGGCTGAGGTCAAAGAGGTTGCTGCCTGTTTTCTCCTCTAGGATTTTCATGGTTTCTTGTCTCACATTTAGGTCTTTCATCCATTTTGAATTTACTTTCCACGTAAGAGTTCTTAAAGAGAGAAAAGACACAGGTCAGTTGGGTTTGCTGTTCTAACATTTGTTACTCTTCCCAGGACCACAGTAGGGGAAATTTACTTGGCAGGCTCTTTCGGATCCCCTTAAGAACATTTGCAAGTAATGAGTATTGTTTTGCATTCAAAGGCGAATAACACTGACAGTAAAATCTACTAATTGCCAATGTAGTACTTCTACATTCTTTTTTTTTTTAAGTTTATTTGTTTATTTTGAGAGAGAAAACGAGTCGAGGGCAGAGAGACAGAGAGAGAGAGACAGAGAATCACAAGCAGGCTCTGCACTGCCAGCACAGAGCCCAATGTGGGGCTTGAACTTCCGGACCGTGAGATCATGACCAGAGCCAAATTCAAGAGTCAGACGCTTAGCTGACTGAGCCACTCAGGTGCCCTACATTCTGTCTTTAAAAAAAAATGTATCTGAGTACAGTTGTCACACAATGTTATATTAGCTTCAGGTGTACAACACAGTGATTCAAACATTTTTGTCCTATATATGGATATAGTATAGAAAATAGCAGGACCCCCCCCCCCCCCGGCAAACTTCAGGTAGAAACTACTGGTGACAAGAAAATTTGGCCTTTCTACTCATTACGATGTGAGAAAACGGAACTTTTAAAGAAAGAAATGCTGAGGTGTATGGATAATTCAATTAATCAAACATTAAAAATTTTTTTTTAATGTTTTTTGAGAGGGAGAGAGAGCACAAGCAGGGGAGGGGCAGAGAGTTACCTTTGTCAGTAGGGGGCTAGGCAGTGACTTGGAGCCCAGTATGCAGGGAATTCAGTCTGATGTCAGGGGCAGTTAGGAAAAGATTCACAGTTGGGTAACATCAGATTCTTTCATGCGCTTCAGTGGAGAGATAGAATAATGTCAGGACATCTTACTGGGGAGGTGATGACGCACATGTCAGGCTTCCTACGCTACTGAGAAAAGCTGCCCACACAGGTGGTTGTGTACAAGCATGATTTGCTCCAACGTAGAATAGAGCTGGGTCCATTTATGGAATTGTGACATGTTTTATGAAGGAATTCTGTAGTAGCAATAATGGGACTTTCAGCTGTTAGATGAACAGTGGGAAATGCAGTCATGCTATGCGGATGGGAATTTAGTAAATTCGCGAATTGCACTAGTCTTCCTTTCCTCAGCTCTCCTGATTCCTGCCTATTTCCGGCTTGATAATAAAACATTGTGGGGCAGCTGGGTGGCTCAGTTGGTTAAGCGTCCAACTTTGGCTCAGGTTGTGATCTTACGGTTCGTGGGTTTGAGCCCCATACTGGGCTCTGTGCTGATAGTGCAGAGCCTGCTTCGGATCCTCTGTGTCCCTCTCTTTCTGCCCCTCCCCGAATTGTGCTCCCTCTCTCTCTCTCTCTCTCCCCCCCAAATAAACATGAAAAAAGAAATAATTTTATATTAGTATAGTTCTTTTTTAATCTAAAAGAGAAAAATGGCTTGAAGCAGGTGGAGAGCTTCTAATGCTAATAACCAATCAAGGTGGTTTTAAAGTGTCAGTTAACAAAGGTAAATCCAAATAGTAGGGGAGAAAATCCTTAAATTGGCTATGTAAAGCATGCATTTCTAATGGCTATGTAAATGATGTTTGTCTTAATTTAGAAGTGAGACTCAATGTTTATTGGACATTTGTTTCAAATTTAGCATGTCGTCTAGTCTGTTGATCTCAACAGCACATTTCAGTTCGGACTAATGTCATTGTAAGTGCTCAGTAGTGGTTCGCTGTGACAATGACAGACTCTGGCTGGGGGCACAGAAGTAGGAAGCTTGGTGTCCAGAATACATCCTTAGTAGAAGTGTAAATATAATGTTACTTCTTTGTTTAGTAATTAGAGGAATATAAGGGCCAGACTAACCTTAACGTAAGGTTTGTATCTTGCAAAGCTAGGACTCACCAAAGAGCCAAAGCCCCCTTCATGGAGAAGGAGCACCTTTTTCTTGAAGAGAAAATGGAGCTGAATTCTCAGAGCAAACTGCCTGGCCAGGGGTGGCCTCCCTGGAAAACCACTGAACTGAATTAGACAGAAGGCAGGTTCCGCTATCACAGCATCCTCTTGACTGGAGTGTGGTAGGGTTTTTCTGCATCCATTTTCTCTCTGTTTAATCTGGAGCCAGACAGTATGGATTGGCTAGTTTTGGAATAGCAGTTATTTGTTCTTGGCATCTTTCCGGTCTTGTAGAAACAGGCCAGCTTAAACTCAACTCAGGCAGAAAGAATTCAGAAAGCATCGAAGGAAAAATAACATATAGCCTAGAACATCACTTGAAAATACAGCACAAGTCAAGTAAATGCTTGATGTGTTTTTATTTCGTTTCATCCTGTTTGTTTTTTTGTTTTTGTTTTAAAATTTTAAAAAAATGTTTATTTTTGAGAGAGAGACAGACAGAGTGTGAGCAGGGGAGAGTTAGAGAGAGAGGGAGACACAGAATCTGAAGCAGGCTCCAGGTTCCAAGCTGTCAGCACAGAGCCCGATACAGGGCTCAACCCCACAAACCGTGAGATCATGACCTGAACCGAAGTCAGACACTTAACTGACTGAGCCACCCAGGTGCCCCTACAATTCTTATTCTACGTTTTACTGCTATTGTTCAACATCATGTTTTTAAAGTCTATCCCCACTGCTGTATGTACATTTAGTTCATTGCTTTGGGCTTCTGAGTAGTATTCTTTCCTCTGCATCCATTACATTTACTTATGTACTTCTTTCTTTCTTTTCTTCTTCTTTTTTTTTAACTTATGTATTTCTTGAGTTGCATCCACCTTCCCGCTACCACAAACAATGCTGCACAGAACGTCCTTGAACATGTGCGCTAGTGGAGCTACACGTACGTTTTTCCGGAATGCACATACCCAGGAGTGGAATTGCTGGGCCATAGCAAATAGGCACGCTTAATTTAGCCCAAACTAGCCAGGTTGCTTTTCGGGAAAGTGGCTGTAGCAGCCTGTCCACATTTCCATGAGTGGGTGAGGCTTGTGCCAGGTCCCACTGAATTTGTCAAGTATTATTCACCTTTCTACATTTTGCCCATTTGATGGGTGCAAAGTGGTATCTCATTGTTGTGACATTTTCCCGATTGCTGGTGATGGTAAACCGTTCTGACTTCCACCTTTGTGGATTGTCTCTTTTTAATCTGTTTTTATTCTCTCTTTGACTTCCTGATTTAAGAAAAAAATATATATATAGCTTTTATGAGAAAACATTTGCATACCATAAAATTTACCCACTTAAAAGCGTTCATTGGGTTTCAGTATATTCACAGTGTTGTACAGCCATTACCACAATCCATTTTAGAACTTTTTTATCGGCCCAGAAAGTGGCTGTTCCTTTAGCTCGAGGAGAACGTTTAGGTTGGGCACAAGCTGTGACCTTGCTGGTTGCACAGGCCTGGACAAAAGGTCCATGGACTCTGACTGTGCCAGGGCCCTGATTTCTGCCTTCCACAGCGTGGCTCAACTTCCTTTGAAGTATGTGAGCTTCCTCAGTGCCCTTCCCACGAATTCTTCCACAGCCCATGCCCTTACTTCATGCTTGTTGCCAGCATTGGTTTGTTTGCTTGCAATCAAAAGAACCTAAACTAAGTCAGAAATTTAGAAGGATTTTGCAAGCAACAGACCCTAGAATGTGGAGCTGATTGAGTTGTAGTGAATGGCAGAGCCCGTCATCTTTTCTACAATAAAGGGCAGCACGGGGCGCCTGAATGGCTCAGTCCATTAAGCGTCTGACCTTCAGCTCAGGTCATGATCTCGCAGTCAGTGACTTTAAGCCCCATGTCGGGCTCTGCACTGACAGATCAGAGCCTGGAGCCTGCTTCAGATTCTGTGTCTCCCTCTCTCTCTGCCCCTCCCCCACTTGTGCTCTGTCTGTCTCTCAAAAAGAAATAAACGTTAAAAAATATAATAACGGGCAGCAAAACTATTCATCGGGTTATGATTCATTTCCTTCTGGGACTGTGTATCTGCTGGTATGCCGGAGGCCGCGCCGGCTCCGACAGGTCCAGGGGTCCCTGAAGGATGGACGGTGTCGGCGAAAGAGAGTGAGAGAGCCCCGAGATTCTTTCTGATCACCAGGCAGGCTTCTCTTTCCTGTCTGTTTTGGTGTCTTTATTTAAAGTTTCAACAATCATATGAGGTCAGAGAAAAGGAATTTCTTACAATGAGAGGTCTTTTGTGATATCAATTGCAGAATTATCCCAGTCATGGTGAATTTACGACCAAGGAAATAACAGGATGCTCTTAGTGAGAGACAGGATGACATATAGGTTAGGTTGTATATAGATAAGCTAGGAGTCATTCTGTCTGGCTCTCAAGAGGATGAATGTTTCTGAATTGGTTAGTTTGTGGAAACTACCAAGGGGCCTCTATATGTATTGGTCTTTGCATCTGGGTTTATGTTTTAATTACTCTTATCTATCCTTATCCCAGCTGCCAGTGTAAGGGAGGGGGTCTGTGGAATGTAGGCCCTGAGGAAGGGACTGCCATACATCACCAATTAGTAAGTTATGTTCGGTACTTATCTGTACCTTAACTATAAATTAGGCTCTTCTGATATGGGACCAGGCTCAATAGTAACTCTTGTGTTCTTAACCCCCTTTATTATCTAAGTCTTGGATCTGCAAGGCCCATAGGAAGAACCTTTTGACAATGATCCACAGAGCTCTTATCTAAAATCTCTTTTGTAAAGGCAGGAATATGCTTTTCCTATGAGGTAACTATGTTCAGAATATGGGTTTGATATGGAATATTGTGACGCCTGGTCAATACCAGCAGGCTCATTTCCAACATGAGCCAGTAGTAGCTGAAGGAGATTCTAGTCTTCATTTCTCATTGCAGAAGCTGTGCAAACATTGCCATTTCCTTGCTGTGACTGCCATCCAGAGAGGCCGGTGCGGCTCCCGGCACTGGTAAAATGTCTGGATGTTTCCAGAGCTACTTTTCTGCCTTTCTCTAGGTGCTTTGAGAGGGAGAGCTAGGCTTTGCTTCAAGACAATTCAGCTGAAAGTAGAGAACAAAGCCAGTGCACGGCTTCACTAAGAAAGCACACACCCTGGCCAATGATCTGACACATCAGAGGCCTGTCTGCCAGGCTCCCCGGGGAAGTGGGCCGCCATGATGGTCCTGTGCTCAGCAGGGGAATCCTCTCACTGCCTGTCTCACATGGGGCCCCGGCAGACACTGGGCAAAGGAAATTCAACGGGGACCACCTCAGTTAATCAAGGGCCTCTTTTCACTGCCAGAGAAGCAAATCAACATGTCCATGCCTGAGATGTAGCTTTTCTTTTTTTCCTTCTTATTAAACGTTTTTGGTCTCTCTTCATGTAGTATATCAGATACTATGCAGGCCACGGATTGCGAGACCATGAAACACCACATCTCTTCTTGCCTGAGCCATGGACATCACCAACAGATACGCGACTTGATAGCTCAAGGGGGAGATTAGCTATAATTTTTGATTGTCTTCTGATGGGGAAGGGGGGTTTCAGTTCATTTTTGGTTTTATGTGGAGTAACTATATTGTTAGGTGGTACCATTTAAAAAAATTTGTGTACAGGAATAAAGGTGTGTGTGTGTGTTTGTGTGTGTGTGTGTACACCTACACTACCAAAGATAGACTGTGGTATACATTTATTATTTTGTCTTCCCAGAGCAGAGAAGACTGACTGCATTAGTCAGGTTTCTGCTGTGATAATGCTATATAACAACTACCCCCCCATCCCAGTGGCTTATAAAAACAAGTACTTATTTCTTACTCATGGGTCTGCAAGTAGTTGTGAATTTGCAGCATTTGGCTTCTAGCTGTGGGTTGGATTCTGGCTTGTTCCATATATCACCAGGGGCTACTCAAGGCATGTTCTTCTCACTGCCGGTTGCAAAAGTACAAAAGAGGCCAAGCCAAACCCTGTGAGCACAATTAAACCCTCTGCTTCAATTCCATTAGCTAAATCATTGAGGGTTGTGATTTATTCTCTGCCCACAGTAAACCCTAGTAGAGGGGGGGAAGAAAGGAAGAATTTTTTTTTTAATGTTTTATTTATTTCTAGGAGAGAGAGAGAGAGAGAGACAGCGTGAGCAGGGGAGGGTCAGAGAGAGAGGGAGTCACAGGCTGAAACAGGCTCCAGGCTCTGAGCTGGCAGTCAGCACAGAGCCCGACGTGGGGCCCGAACCCACAAACCGCGAGATCATGACCTAAGCGAAAGTCGGACGCTTAACCGACTAAGCCACCCAGGCGCCCCAAGAAAGGAAGAATTGAGACAAATAACTCATTCTACCACATTCCCTCTTCTTCTGAGAAGTGAACCGTGTGGTCTAAATGTGTTTTTGCTCTCAGCAGATTACCTTGTTATCCATTCAATTGCTCATGTTAGAAGCCTAGGCCATAAGAGAAGGTCCAGATTGGGAAGGGAGGAGCATTTATTTAATTTCAGATATATTGAGGTTGAGGTGATGCCGGGAGCCGCACCGGCCTCGCTGGAGGACAGTCACAGTGAGGAAATGGCAGCGTTTGCACAGCTCCTGCCATGAGAAGCAAAACTGGTATCTCCTTCTGCTACTACTGGCTCATGTTGGAAATGAGCCTGCTGGTATTGACCAGGCCTCACAATATTCCAGATCAGACCGAAAGTCCCCACACAGATACCTCATAAGGAAAGGCATAATCCTGCCTCTTCGAAAGAGATTTTAGATGAGAGCTCTGTGGATGGTTGTCAAAAGGCTCTTCCTATGGGCCTTGTAGACCCAAGACTTAGATAATAAAAGGGGTTAAGAACACAAGAGTTACAATTAAGCCTGGCCCGGAGACAAAGAGCCTAATTTAGAGTTAAGGAACAGGTAAGGGCAGAACTTATACACCTTTTCTAACTGGTGACATATGGCAGTCCCTTCCCTGAGGCCTACTTTCCACAAACACCCTCCCTTACACTGGTGGCTGTGATGAGGATAGATAAGAGTAGCTAAAACATAACCCAAAAACAAAGGCCGACACATTTGGGGCCTCCATGGTGTTTACACATTCAGCATCAAGTCAAAGAGGTTTCCACAAACAACTTATTAACCAGCTAAAAAACATTGGTCCTCTTGTGAGCCAGACAGAATGACTCCTAGCCGATCTATGCACTTAACCTATGTCCTAATCTAGCGTTATTAACTTAGAACAAATATGTATGTCATCCTGTTTTTCACTAAGAACATCCTGTTATTTCCTTAGTTGTAAGATTTACTCAACCTCACTATGATTGGGGTAATTCTGCAAGAATACTTCCAAAAAACCTGTTTTTGTACACTTTTCTTTTAAAACATTTTTTAAAAATGTTTATTTATTATTGAGACAGAGAGAAACAGAGCATGAACGGGGGAGGGACAGACAGAGAGGGAGACACAGAATCTGAAACAGGCTCCAGGCTCTGAGCTGTCAGCACAGAGCCCTACGTGGGGCTCGAACCCACGAACCGTGAGATCATGACCTGAGCCCAAGTCAGACGCTTAACCAACGAAGCCACCCAGGCGCCCCTATTTTTGTACACTTTTCAAAGCAACTTATCACAAAGAGTTTTCCATTGTAAAAAGTCCTTTTTCAGATCTCATGTTATTATTTGACCTATAAATAAAGACACCAAAACTGACAGTACAGAGAGGCCTGCCTGGTGACGAGAAAGAACCTCGGGGCTCGCTCTCTCTCGCTGACACCGTCCATCCTTCAGGGACCCCTGGACCGGCTGGAGCGGGTCTCCAGCAAGGTGACTATGGGATAGTCAGAGAGATGGTAAGACTGTTGGCTATATAGATTCAGAACCGAACCATTCTGGTTGTTTGTTACCACTCAAGCTCCTACAGGTTTTGTAAGTGGGGCTGCTGCTGAGTGTTACGAGTTTCCTAGAGTCCTCTCCACTAAGGTGTCCTTGTGATGCAACCAAGATTGGTCCTGTTGCCTTTTCATATATAACTCTGTGAGTTACTGAATATCAATGTCAGGGTCCTCTCTGTGAAATTCCCATGTAGATTTTTATTACTTCAGTGAAGATTTACGACTGAAGGGCATTGGCACGTAATATTTTTCAATCTAGACCTGCTTTAGTCCACCCTTTGTAAAGATTCTCCTGAATAAGAACTTTCAGTCATCATATCTTGTACAAATTGTATTGATTAATGGTCTCTTGTTTGCTTCCTTTTGCTTGTTGTATTTATAGCTCACATTACTTATAATTGTTGGACAACGTAATATGGACCAGATGGCTTCATTATTCTATGTTTCACATTTTGAATTTTAAATGTGGTGTTGAACTGCCTGTCTGTGGCCAGCTGTGTCCTGGAGGACATATGGGGCCAAACCGTAGTTCAAAGATCCCAGGCCAGATATGACGGACAGTAAGTGCTGCTGAGGTATTAGCATTTGAGGTTTCCTCTGATCACTTTGCCCTTGAAAATTCAGACTGGAAGGGCAGGCGGAGAGAGAGACTGCATCAAAGGCCTTCTGAATCACTCAGCTGGCTTATGATTGCATTGTGTTTGAAAAGGCTCTTGGGGCGCCTGGGTGGCTCAGTCGGTTGTGCGTCTGACTTGAGCTCAGGTCATGACCGCACAGTTCATGAGCTCGAGCCCTGTGTCCCCCTCTCTCTGCACCTCCTCTGTTTATACTCTCTCTCAAAAATAAATAAACGTTAAAAAGAAAGAAAAGGCTCTTTACCAGTAAGCTCACAAAATTTATTAAGTGTTAGGAATTTTAAGTGTAGCTGCTAATATTTAAAAATGAGAATATCAGTCAGGGGCTGAGCAGTAAACAGATGATATACGCAAATAGGATAATTGAAGAATGGTTCCATAAAGGACTCTTTACAATAGTATGGGTTAAGGGAAAGAAGTTACAGTGAAGTAACAACAGTGTTTCCTGGCCTCAAATTCAAACTAGAACAGTGGCTCTTCTTGGGTCATGAGCCTACTGGCTTTTGTACTGGAACTTACCTCATCGGCTCTCCTGGATCTCAGGTCTTCACACTCAGGCTAGAACAATACCTTTCCTGGGCCTCCACCTTCTCCAGCTTGCTGACTCATCCCGCAAATCGTAGGACTTAGCCTCCATAATCGTATGAGCCAATTCCTTATAATAAAGTGCTCTCTCTCTCTCTTCTCTCACTTGGTCTCTTCCTCTCTCTCTCTGTCTCTCTCTCTCACACACACACACACACTGGAAAATCCTGATTAATACACAGGATAAGGCAACAGGTGCTGTGGCCTTTCTTAAGGAATACATAGACAATCCTAACCCCCCAGGCAGTGGGGGAAATGGGAGAAGAAATACCTAAATCTCACCTTTCTCCCTCGCGCCCCCAGTTGGCTGAACTCACTTGGAAGTTATAGAGCAAGAGAACCAGCTGGTTTAGTCTTTAAAGAGTCTGAGATACAGAGCAGCTTGGAGGGGCAAATGGAGCCTTTCCAGGTTAAGTTTCTATTACAACTACTGTTACCACATTTTTGTATATCCTCCCAGAGATATGCTATGCATACAAAAGCCTATATGGAGATCTTGGTAATTTCATGATATTTCAAAATCTTCCAAAAATATCATTTTGATGGCTACATAATATGAGAAAGACTTAAAAAAATGTTTTTTTGTTTTATTTATTTATTTATTTTTGAGAAAGACAGACAGCGTGAGCAGGGGAGGGTCAGAGAGAGAGACACACACACAGAATCAGAAGCAGGCTGCAGGCTCTGAGCTAGCTGAGACAGACTTTTTTAAAACAATGTTAATTTTTGAGAGAGAGAGAGAGAGAGAGACAGAGAGAACGCTAGCAGGGGAGGGACAGAGAGAAAGGGAGACAGAGAATCTGAAGCAGGCTCAGCACTGTCAGTGCAAAGCCTGATGTGGGCTCAAACCCACAAACCATGAGATCATAATGTGACCCGAAGTCGTACTCTCAACTGACTCAGGCCAGGTGCCCCAGAAAGCCTTTTATTATGAAATAGCGTCACAGAGAATAGCTGTAACATTATATAATGTAAAAATACACTAATGGATGAAATTCCTGTAACACTAATGTTGCTTTAAGAACTAGAATAGTATCAGGGCACCTGGGTGGTTCAGTCTGTTAAGTGTCCAACTTCAGCTCAGGTCATGACCTTGTGGTTTGTGGGTTTGAGCCCTGTGTCAGGCTCTGTGCAATAGCTCAGAGCCTGGAGCCTGCCTCAAATTCTATGTCTCCCTCTCTCTCTGCCCCTCCCCTGCTGACACTGTCTCTCTCTCTCTCTTAAAAATAAATATTTTTAAAAAAAGAACTAGAAGAGTATCCAAACAAGCAGGGGAGGGGCAGAGAGAGAGGGAGACACAGAATCTGAAGTGGGCTCCAGGCTCTGAGCTGTCAGCACTGAGCTAGATAAGGGTTTGTTCAAATTCAAGAACCATGAGATCATGACCTGAGCCGAAGCCACTGAGTCACCCAGGTGCCCCTATTTTTTAGTTTTTTTTTTACAGAAAAGAAAGTCAAATTTATTTAATGAAAAACTAGAACAAAATTTAGCAAACACACAAATATACACACACACCAGCACTATGTATTGACTCAAAGGGAAAAGCAGTGGTCCAAGACCATTCTACATGGCTTGTCAGTTAAAGGAAAAAACCACAAAACCACTCACACATACACACATGCGCATGCACGCATGCATGCAAAGTTTCAGGCACACACACAAAACAAAAACGTGGTATTTTTCAATAGTACACTCAATCTACAACACAGATTCAGGGGTGCCTGGGTGGCTCAGTCGGTTGAGCGTCTGACTGGCTCAGGTCATGATCTCGCGGTTCCTGGGTTTGAGCCCCGCCTCAGGCTCTGTGCTGACGGCTCAAGGCCTAGAGCCTGTCTTCGGATTCTGTGTCTCCCTCTTTCTCTGACGCTCCCCTGCTCACATTGTCTCTCTCTCTTTCTCTCTCTCTCTCTCGGAAAATAAACATCAAAAAAAAACCTAATTCAGAATTATTTTACAAAGCTTCCTTTCTTAATACTTACTTTACTTAATAATAAAAGATGCCCATCTTGGGGTGCCTGGGTGGCTAAGTTGGTTAAGCGGCTGACTTCAGTTCCTGTCATGATCTCACAGTTGATGGGTTCCAGCCCAGCATTGGCTCTGTGCTGCCAGTTACAGATTCTATGTCTGGAATTTGCTTGGGATTCTGTGTCTCCCTCGCTGGCTTTCTGCCCCTCCCCCACTCATGCTCTGTCTCTCTGTCCCTCAAAAAAGAAGTGTTAAAAAATTGATTCAATAAAACACAAAAGATGCCCGTCTTGGGGCGCCTGGGTGGCTTCGTCGGTTAAGCGTCCGACTTTCGCTTGGGTCATGATCTCGCGGTTCGTGGGTTCGAGCCCCGCGTCGGGCTCTGTGCTGACTGCCAGCTCGGAGCCTGGAGCCTATTTCAGAGTCTGTCACTCCCTCTCTCTCTGACCCTCCCCTGCTCACGCTGTCTCTCTCTGTCCTAGAAATAAATTAAAAAAAAAACAACACATTAAAAAAAAAAAGATGCCCGTCTTGGGTGCAAAAACAGATTTATTTCAACAGTTTACTATTAACTTATTTTTAAATATATTAGAGTTACTACAAGCAACTGTTTCGTATATTTAACAGCCTTTGCTTTTATTCATCTTCAGGTGTCTACCTTCCACCCACCGAAAGTTTAAGGCTGGCAGGCAGATGAGGGCCTTATTCTATGTGAAACTCAACACAGCGGTTTTCAACACTGTCCAGAAAATGTTTGATTGTCCTTTTAATACATGAAAATAGTTACGCTGATGCTCAAATTGTTATCTTCTGCAAAAAATTCTGCCGTGTTGGTCTCAAAGACGAAGCAGTCGCTCTTCACAATGGCTGCTGCAATTCTCTCATCAATCGATCTCGGAGTCCCTTCCCAAGTCAACCGCCTGGTCTCACTAGTTAGTTGAAACCGATAAGCAAAATTTTCAGCTTGCTTGCGTGTTCCTAGCAGCTGTGCGATCGCAAAGAACTGCTGGTGACCCTCATGGATTTCCTGTTTTTCCAAAACTAGCATGAAGTGAAAGCCGAAACAGTGCTGCAGCATCACCCAGTCAATAGGACCGGGAATATTAATGTTCGTTGCGAGGAAGACGACATCCGCTCCCTCTATGGTTGTAACGGACTCATGGTGCTGCATCAGATGGGGCGATATAGCGTGCAAAGCGCCTCTCCATTTACAGCACGTACCAGGGCAAGGGCACGGATAAGGCCTAAACTTACATATCTCTTCATGGTCTGCTTTTTCAGTGTGTCGCAGGGTTTTCTCACACCCACAAGAGGTGTATTTACAAGGGAAAAGCATGGTATCGGCCACTTTCTCCAGAGCCAAGTTGCGAATGGATCCCAACTGGCCTTTGCAGATTGGACAACGCGTGAGCTTTGGGCGACAGCTGCGACAAACAAGATGGCCATTCTCACACTGAGGAATGGGCGGTAACACAAAGCCACAGCATTCCTGACACTCAAAAAGGCTCTTCACGTCATTACTGGCTGCGGTTGTGCCAGGCAGGGCAAGCACCTTCCTGCGCGGCGGGGACGGGGAGGTTCTGAGAGATGAGGGGGACGCCCTGCGTCTCATTTCTGAGGGTGGAGGGCGCGCCTCTGATCCCGGTCCCGACTCAAACACGCTCAGTCGCCCCCGCGAACTCCCGCCACCGCCTCTTCTCCGCGCCGGCACTGACCGGCACTGACCGGCACTGACCGGCACTGACCGGCACTGACGGGACACCCTGGGCCGCCAAAGCCCGTCAAGAATGTTCCCCTCAACAGCGGGCTCCTCACAGAGCGGCCGCTGCCTCAGCCCCTACCGCCCCTCGTCGTCAAGGGGCGTGTGTTGCGTCGTCCTCAAGGGGCGTGTGTTGCGTCATCGTCAAGGGGCGTGTGTTGCGTCGTCCTCAAGGGGCGTGCTCGTGCGCGCGCCCGCACTGAGGCGCGTTCTGGAGCCAGTTGCTTTCTCTGAGGAACACGCGCTGCGGCCGGCGCGGCCCCGCGCGCAGGCGGCCCAGAGGGGGCGGGCTGTTCTCAAAAGAATTGACCCTTGTCTTCCGTCCCAGCAACATGTTCTAACTTTCCGTAAATTCAGGACACCCCCCGCCCCCCGCAAGTATAGATAACAAAAGTTGGCTGCAGTTATGTTCAGTATTTTATGCCTTTTATTTGAACATCTGAACGCAATATTCACTTTATTGTGCAATTTAAGAAGCGAACAGGTGCTCATTTATCACTTAATAGGCTAAATATTTCCAACATTCCAAATGTGTCGTTTTGAATATGGAAACTCTTGCTCTGCTCTGAGAATTACTGAAAATCTGATTCATGATTAGGTTGAAAAAAAGGAAAAGTATTAAAATTAATCAATTTTATACATAATTTATATAACAGAGAGTCATGTGTAACTTTTCAACTTGTTATGTACCATTGTCTGTTTGACAGAAGCCCCTTCCCAGCTTTTGATTTAATCATGTAGCAAAGACATGACAGGGATAGGTTTGTGATTTGAATCAATTGTCTTCATAATTCCTGGGGGAGTCAGGATTAGATGTTCATCCAGAGTTACTCAACAATCAGTAATGAAGCTACTTGGATATCTGATGTCCTCTACCACCTTTCCCCCCACAACCACCACCTCAATGCTTAGAGGAAGAAGACTACTTTCAAATAGTAAGACTCCCAATGAATAAGAATGATCAAAAGATGTTATCAACATTGGTTATTTTTTTTCATGTTTTAATGAGATTTTGGTCTAGTGGAGTAAGATAGCAGATGCGGTTCCTATTTATCACTTGGGTTCCCCTACAGAATTGGTTCTGGAAATACCAAAGGTTTGGACTGTTATCTGAGGTAGAGGATGTTTGGAGATGAATCTTGTGGGTGAGAGAGAAGGAGAGAGCATTGATTAGTTTTCAGTCTCCAGTCTGGGTCAACAACAGTCAACTGCTCCTTTACTTTGTTTTAACCTCTCCTCTCTTGCCAAAGACGAATATGGTTTTATTTAGAGAAGGCAGTGTCCGAACCAGAAATCGCATAACTGTGAAAGGTGCCTATTTTGGGAAATTATTTTTCTTGATACCTTTATCTAAAAGGAAGCAGATATGAGAATGTGAAGAGAGAGTCTAAATGTGATATGTTTGGGGGAAGGGATAGATGACAGGGTTAATTTTCAGTATATTTTAATTTAAGCAACATGTGAGTTGGCTCTACTCACATAGGTGAAATGGAGCTCCTTTGTGGCAGTGGATGTCAACCCAGGCTACACAGTAGAATCACCTGGGGTGATGTGGAGAATGATAGTGCTTCAGCCCAACCCTCAAGAAGTTCTTACTTAATTGGTTTGGGATTGAGCCTGGGCCTTTTTTTTTTTTTTTAATTTGAGGGAGAAACAGAGAGAAAGAGAGAGAGAGAAAGACACACACACACACACACACACACACACACACACACACAGAAAGAGCATGAACAGGGGAGAGAGGCAGAGGGAGAAAGAGAGAATCTTAAGCGGGCTCCACCCTCAGCATGGAGCCTGACATGGGGCTCAATTCCATGATCCTGGGATCATGACCTGAGTGGAAATCAAGAGTTGGATGCTCAACCGACTGGGTCACCCAGGTGCCCCAGGCCTGGGTCTTTTTAAAAGGTCCTTAGTAGGGGCGCCTGGGTGGCTTAGTCGGTTAAGCGTCCGACTTTCGCTTAGGTCATGATCTCGCGGTTCGTGGGTTCGGGCCCCGCGTCGGGCTCTGTGCTGACTGCCAGCTCAGAGCCTGGAGCCTGTTTCAGTCTGTGACTCCCTCTCTCTCTCACCCTCCCCTGTTCACGCTCTCTCTCTCCTAGAAATAAAACAAAAACAAAAACAACAAACAAAAAAAAGGGCCTTAGTGATTCCTTAGTGCAGCCAACGTTGTGAACACTGTCTGGGGAAGATCACCAAGGGTCTAGGGGGATCAGATTTTTTAACAACGTGTGAGGTAAAATCAGCAAGATTTGGCAAGGGATTGCAAAATTATGTGTCACCAAAATATAGCAGACATTTTATCTTATTATTCTTTTAATTAAAAAAGTGTTTAATGTTTATTTATTTTTATGAGGCGGAGAGGCAGAATGTGAGTGGGGAAGGAGCAGAGAGAGAAAGGAAGATATAGAATCGGAAGCAGGCTCCAGGCTCCAGGCTGTCAGCACAGAGCTCAATGCAGGGCTCTGATCCACCAGCCCTGAGATCAGGATGCTTAACCGACTGAGCCACCTATGCGCCTCAGTAGACATTTATTTCACATCATCTTGTTAGATAACATCCAGTGTCCAACTAGTTAAGTTTGTGGGGTTATTTTTTTCTAAATTGACCTTTTTACATCCTGAAATAATGTTTCCATTAAATGAAGCAGCGTGTCACTGTCTCGCACGTGTTACTATTTAAAGTCCTATCTTGACCTTCTGAAATATAACTGGTTAGAAAGACCTGACATAGCATGGTCAGCTTTCAGATTGTGCAGCTGTGCATGTCTGCCACTGTTATCAGGTGATTTCTGCAAAACCTGATCTTAAAAATAGCCAGTTTTGGATCTTCTTTCCTTCCTAATGTTAGTTGCTTCATGAAAAAATTGTTGGGTCTTATTTCAGCCCTGAAGTTATAACTTATATTGGAAAACAAAGGTCATTAAACCTTTTGGGATTTATTCAGTTGTTCATTCATAGGGTACAGGGGATTGCAGATATTTCCAGGGTTTGCTAGGCCTCTCATTTTCCCCAGCTTCCAAAACGGTTCCACTTAAAAATGTGCAGCTAAAAAATAAATAAATAAATGAAAAATAAAAAATAAAAATGTACAGATAAAGCTAAGATTAAACTCATGCTTCTGATTTTTCTTTTATTGTTTTTTAACTGACAAGTTATTACATTGCCTATATTTTTGTCACTTTTCTCTGATGCTCCAATTATCCAGGCATCAAAGATCATAATGAAATAAAAAGAAAGGAGAATGTTAAAAAATCATCTCTATCACACTAGGGTGTTGACATATTTGATAAAACTAGTGTTCCAACCTGGGAATGAGCCTACATGATTCATAGGTCCTTCTTTCCTATGAGAAATTGAGTCAAATTAAAAAAAAAAAAAAAAAAAAAGGAAGAGGTGGTGCCCAGCTGGCTCAGTCTGTAGCATGTGCAGCTCTTGATCTTGAGGTTGTAAATTCAAGTCCCACAGTGGGTCTAGAGATTACTTAAAAATAAAATTAAAAAAAAAAAAGAGGATGACGCATCAGTTGGGATTAGTTTGGTCCTTCCAGGCCTTGTGTGGTGGTTCTGTTCCAGAAAGTCCTCAGAGGCCCAGGCTATCTCCAACTCTCCCCTCTGCTATCTCTGGCCATTATCCTATCGGTCCAAGATGGACTTAGAGCCATCACATCAACATGTTAAGCAGCAGGATAAAGGAAGAGGCAATGAGAGGCAGGGCAGGGGAAAGGAGGAGCAAAGGTGAGCTCTTGCTCTTAGGAAAGCTGCTCAGATAAGATCATACGATGAGATCACATTTGTAACTCATTGGCTAGAACTTGGTCATATGGCCAACCTAGCTGAACAGGAGTCTGGGAAATGTAGGCTTTACCTGGTGACCATGTGCCCAGGTGAAAATCGGGAGTTACAAGAGTCAGAGAATGGACATTAGAATTGGGTCAACAATCTGTGTCTTAGGTGGCATAAATTGGATTGGAAAGTCTCTGGGAAGTTATTTTCTGAGGTTGAATTCTGCTCTACAAACTTTGAGATTTTATCGGAGACTCCTCTGTACACATAATTCCTATTCAGTCACTTTTCAGGATTTCTTCTCTATTTGCTTTCCTGTGGGACCACCATGGGATAAACAAATAGAAGTTCGTAGAAATCCAATTTAGAAGAGACCATCCTGCAGAGAAGTGCATTTTCGTTCTAACCTATCTCTTCTTCACATAGACAATCCATTCAGTTATCCCATGACATGTATTTTTTTTTTTTAAGATTTACTTATGTTTGAGAGAGACAGCACAAGTGGGGAAGGGTGTCGGAGGCCAGCGCCGGCAGGCCCAGGGGTCGCTGAAGGATGGACGGTGTCGGCGAGGGAGGGGTGAGAGAGGCCCGAGAGTCTTTCTGGTCACCAGGCAGGCATCTCCGCTCTGACTGGGGCTCAACTTTATTTTATAAGTGTTTGGGGGACGTCACAGAAGTGGCATTTGCCTTAGACAATGATTTCTGATAACAAACTTCGTTGATAAGTGAGAATTTCCCGGAAATCTAGAAGACTCCTGCACAACCTTTATCAATAGTGATTGAGATGCTTATCCTATGGGGAAGAAAGTATCTTTAGCATACCAGACAACCTTTTTAGCATAAAAGGGGTGAAGTTACTTCTTTTAAGGCGGAAGTATCAAGAAGAACAGGTCTTCCAGGAAACACCTTTGCTCCCATAAAGACAAAAGCAGTTCCTCAATAGGTTCCTTCACAGGGAGTAACCAGCATACTCAAGGGCAGGAAATGCTCCAAGTAGAAACAAATGGGCTGGGGTGGCTATCTGCCCTTAACTCTAAATTAGGCTCTTTGTCTCAGGGCCAGACTCAGACTCCTTTCATTATGTTAAGTCTTGGATCTGCAAGGCCCTTAGGAAGAGCCTTTGAACAATTATCCACAATGTTTTTATCTGAGATCTCTTTGGAAAAGGCAGGGACATGCCTTTCCTTATGAGCAATCTGTGTGGGGACTATCGGTTTCATCTGGAATATTGTGAGGCCTGGTCAATACCAGCAGCCTCATTTCCAACATGAGCCAGTAGTAGCAGAAGGAGATACCAGTTTTCATTTCTCATGGCAGGAGCTGTGCAAACGCTACCATATCCTTGCTGTGACTGTCATCCAGTGAGGCCAGTGCGGCTCCCAGCAGAAGCGTCGGGGGGCGGGGGGGTGGGGGGGGAGGGGGTAGACAGAAGATCTGAAGCGGGCTTTGTGCTGACTGCAGTAAGCTCGATGCAGGGATCGAACTCAAAAGCCGTGAGAGTCGAAGTTGGATGCTCAACCGACAGAGCCACCCAAGTGCCCGCTGTCTCATGGTACTTTTACTGGAATCTTTCTGGGACTGATATCACAAGATGGAAAAGGTGGTAACCCAAATGGAGGGATTTGGGAAATGTCACTGAAGGCCTTCCTACAGAAAAATAATCCTACAGCTTTCCCAACACATCACCTAAGATCACACCATTAATAACACATTGCTTTCTAAAATACAAAATATTTTTTTTGGAAATTATAAAGCATTAAGCTTTTTAGCTATTTATACCTTAATATGAATTAGCTCATTATATACATGAGGTCCAGCTGGAATAGGAATTTTGAAACGTGATACGAAAGGGAGATATATATTAGGAATGTGACAGGAGACCTGGGTGAGGCCACAAAACTCCTTAGATCTCCTAAGCATCCCTTATTCCAATGTATACCATTGCTTTCTACGGAAATACAAGGCCACACTGGTAGCAGTGTTAAAGGGGATTGCCAAAAGAATGGGAAACGGTAGAGCAAAAAAGATAAATATCACCACTTCAGGTTCCAGTTGAAAAAGACATTTGCATATAATTTTACTTGGAGGAAATTATTATTTCATGATCTAACATTCATATACACTTAAATAAGAGTAAATTACATTTTGAGACCAAGATTTTGTGACCAAAAAAGATATATACTGCAGTATTGGAGACTCTCACTTTGCCTGAAGCCAGGGCATCTGAATTCGATATCACTTTCACAGACATTTCCTTTCCCGGTATTGGATTTTTCCTTTACTTCTGTTGATCAATGGGAATTTGTTTGTTAGCCCAGACTGAAAGTGATAAAGTTCATTAAGATAAGTAAACTGTCAATATGGAGGGAAGAAGCATTGGAATTAAATGTCATCCACCATGCCAGCAAGGAGTGATACATATCACTTGCATTTCACTGACATGGTTATTCTTTGCCTTCTCTGCTTATGTTCATTAGTTTATAAGGATCTTTCTGAAACCGTTCCCAGAGAAGAGAAGAAGCCAAGTCAACCATGCTGGGTGATTTGAGAGCAAGTAAGTTGTCCTATGCCAGGTGGATATTATAGAGGACTAGCACCACCAGGGCCTAGTGCAAAACAGTGTGGGCTGGAGAAGTCTAGGTTATTCATTATAGCAGATGAAGTTAGGTGCCCTGTGCACCCCCAGGCACTTGCCATTCCGGTACCCACCAGTGCTAATGGCTTCTTAGCAGGAGCGAGTTTATGCTTTAGCCCTGTGCAGGGCAGGCCAGAGTGGCACAGACCGAAGGCTCCTGCCTGTGAGCTACCCGCAACCAGTGATAAATGAGTTGATGGATAAATGTCTCAGTTTCCACATCTCTTGAGAGGTCTGTTCAATATCATCTCCCTGAGATCCTCAATAGGATTAAGCCCCTTTTGCTCACAGTAATAAGCTGTTCATGAAGGCATTCTATATTGGCTTCCTTTTTCTCTTTCATGTTCCCACTACCCTACCAGAGAGAGCTTCCTAAGGTCCCCTCCAAAATTAGCTACTCACATTCAAATCCCTGTCTGAGTGCTTCTGAAGAGCCAAAAATTAAGGCCTCCATTAAGAGCAACCTCGGGCTGCACGTAGCCCCAGTCCCAGGAAAAGCCTCAGACCGTTCAAGGCTAAAGCCATCCTCGGACCGCCCTCAGTTCAGCTAATCAAAAAGAAAAAAGAAACACTCCTATGGTCTGAGTCAAGGCTGGGAACTGCAGATACAAACTAGCCAATTTCTCACCACTTGCCTGAACCCCACGTGGGCCCTTTGAACTCACTTCATAATTGGTCATTTCCAAAGGATTCTCAAAAGTCATGATTGGGTCCCACCAAAAGGAATGAACACCTCACAGGTACTGAACGGTCAAAGCTGTTACCAGGGGTGCTGTACAATTGTAATTGGTGCTTATGTGATGCTGCTATGTGTACTGTAACACCCCCATCCCTTACTCCTTAAAAACCCTATTCGCTATTGTTCTTGGCTTCACCAAACTGCCACGACTCCGGTAGGCTGGTGAGCCCCTGCTCGAGCTTGTAATAAAGACTCTTTTGTATTTGCTGTATCAGTGGTAGAAACTGGACTTTCATATGTAGAAACCAGATGGTGCTTTACATAATTTACTCCTCAGGAACTTCAGTGAAGGACTATGAGAACAGTGATAGGAGACATTTACTCTAAGTTCAGAAATGACCCTGCTTAGATCAATGGACTGAGAGATAATTTTAGGCATCAAAGTTCTTCACAAAAGCGCTATAGTTGTTTGGAAGTCTTGCTTGTGGTAATCACTAGACAGTCTTGATTACTGTATATGGGAGAAGGAGAGAGAGAGAGAGAGAGAGAGAGAGAGAGAGAGAATGTTCTACATGAATAGATCGAAATTTGGAGCCAGAGAGTGGGGAGAGGATTCATTCAGGATGAAGAGGAGACAATCACACGTGAGCACAGGAGAGAGAGGAAGAGAGCCAGGGGATGGAAGAGGCCTTTGCACTCTTAGGTATGACCTCTTCCTGCAAGCTCTTCAACCTTGAAAACGTTTTATTAAATCCCCAAAGTGCTTAGGATGGTGGATGCCTTGTAGGAAGTGGTGAAGGGACTATGCATCCGGGGGCATTGGGATGGATCAGAGATGGCACAGCTGAACATCACAGCCTAAACAGAGAAGTGCAACTCTAGGAATAAGCAGAAATAACGGGGAGAATTTAGGACTATCCAGGCAATGACAGTGGCTGGGATCCGTGCTTCTCTCTCTCTGGCCTCCTCAGTGCCAGGGGGCCATAGCTGACATTTTTGAGATGAGTTGAGCGTCAGAAAGGGAACTCAGGAGGTGGTAGGAGTTCCTCCCAAAGCCTTCAGCATTTTTCTTTTGAGTCAGTTAACTATTGTTCCTTCCTGGAACAGATAATCAGTTTAAATGGTTTTTGGAATTTTCCCTGGCTTGATTTATGACTCTGTGAAAGGAACCTGAAGTTGTACAGCTTTGGGGGCTTGAAAGTTTTTATTGAAAAATTCTAAAGAAATAGGTTTTATCTGACTTGGGCTTCTGGTTTTAGCATTTCCTCCAGCAACTAATTCTATTTTATCTTCTGTATAATTGTTAAATATTCATTTTTTCCCCTGTATCTGAAATTCGTGAGTCATACTCTTTCCTTCTGTATTTTCCATGATTGATTCTTATTTTCAGCCCGCAGTGTCTTTTCCTTTCTTGTTTTTCATTTCCCAAGAGCCTTCCTAGCACTCAAGTTTCCTCCACCCCTGAGATCCCAACAATTTCCGCGGGTCCTTTAAGACCACGGCTAAAGGACTCCTCGGTGTTCGGGTGTTCGGGTGTTCGGGTGTTCGGGTGTTCGGGTGTTCGGGTGTTCGGTGCGGTGTTCGAGGTGGGCACAGTCCTCCCCCCTCCCTGAGCGCGGCTTCTCCCGTGCACTTGCGCATGCGCGCGCTCAGTCAGACACTGCCCACCGCGTGGTCAGTAGGCAGATGCTCCTCCTTCTGATGCATCGTCGGAGGCGGAGGGCCGCCGTATATCCTGACGCTGCGTCACGACGCCCACCGTCACTCACCTCGCTTCATTTCATCACGCAGGCGCACGGTGTAACCTCATCTCGTTGCAAGAGGCGGAAGAAGGGTGAGTACAATACACTAGCACATTTTGAGAGACAGAGCGTGACAGACGATAGTCACATAACTTACAGTACATTGTTGCAGTTGTTCGATTTTATCATTAGTTATTGTTGTTCATCTCTTATTGGGCCTCATTTATAAATTAAACTCTATTGTAGGTATGTATGTATGTAGGAAAATGATAGTATATACAGGGTTGGGCGCTGCCCACGGTTTCAGGCACCCCTGGGGCATCTTGGCACGTACCCCCCATGGATAAGGTGGGAGAGTCCTGTATTGTTTCTGCCTGATTTGATTCTGGACTCCAGAAAAAACATTTCTGTTAAGAAATGTGGAGATTTCCTGATGTTGCCTCATGGCTGGTTTTCTCCTGACAGAGTCCGGAGAGCTTCAAGTGCTCCGCCCTGGGGACCCGGTGCCCTTCACCTCCCCCATGGCTGCAGAGAGCAAGATTTTCCCAGAGCTCTCTCCGTCTCTGCCGTCTCTCAGTCCTGGTGGTCGGCTGCCTCAGAGCTTGAGCTGGGATCTATAGTAGGAGTAAAAAAGGAAAAACCTGAGAACTCACTTCAAGGTCATTCTTTAAGACCTAGATTTTTTACCCAGTCAGCCCCCTTGCTCATTATTCACTGTAGTAGGTTGAATAATGTCTCGTCCCCCCCCTGCGCCGCCCCCCCCCCCCCGAGCCTGCCAAGATGTCCGTGTTCAAAGACTTGGAACCTGTGAATATATTACCTCACATGGCAGAAACGACTTTGCAAACCTCATTAAGTTAATGATCTTGTGATGGGGAGATTATCCTGGATTATCTGGGTGGATCTAATGTAATCACAAGGGCCCTTGTATGAGGGGGCAGGAGAGTCGGAGTCAGAGGGGATGTGAGATCAGAAGCAGAAGTCGGAGTGATGTGAGGAAGAGACCACTAGCCAAGGATTTCAGGGAGCCTCTAGAAGTTGGAAAGGGAAGGAAATAGATTCTCCTCTAGAGCCTCCAGAAGGAACACAGCCTTGTAGACCCATTTTAAGTTTCTGACCTCTAGGACTAAAAAATAAGGTATTTGTGTTGTTCTGAACCACTAAATGTATGATAATTTATTTCGGTTGCAAAAGACAGCTAAATATATTCACCTTGCAGAGCCTTCTAGTAGTGGCTTTATGTATCATGTCTAGAGGCTTTTTTTTTTAAATTATAATCAAAGAAAGGGGGGGGGGCGCCTGGTGACTCAGTTGGTTTAGCGTCCGACTTCAGCTCCGGTCATGATCTCACGGTTCGTGGGTTGGAGCCTGGCGTCAGGCTCCGTGTTGACAGCTGACTCAGAGCCTGGAGCCTGTCTTCAGATTCTGTGACTCCCTCTTTCTCTCTGACCCTCCCCTGCTCACGCTGTCTCTATCTCTCTCTCAGAAATAAGTAAAACACTTAAAAAAATAAAAAACAAAAGGAAAAAAAAAACCCCAAAGAGAGAGGTGGAGTGGAGTGTCTGTACTTCATCTTGAGTGGAACCAGAGTCTATTATTCTTAATTTCCAAAATTTTATGACTGTGAACAATAGAAGCTAACTTCTGTGTCCTGTGGACCCCATCTGTTAATCTTTGAAAACTTCCCTGCTTTCTGATTTACCATGCTGTCTTGTCCCTTTCCTGCTTCAGACCCGGAACAGCCATTTCTCTGAGGAAAATGTTTAAATTAGTGAAAAAAGTATTACAATGTGTTATTGAGTTCTTAAAACAATCATCACTGAAGCCCAGCGCTGTCCTGGTTCTCTTCGTACAACCACAGGGCAGTGTGGGGCTCCACCATCCGCATCGCTCAGCCACCTGCTTGGGGATACCTCCCTCCCTCTATTTACAGGCCAGCTGAGGGACTTCTGGGGTTTTTCCTTCAACGGCCACCGCCACCCCAGGTGGATGCCTACTCCGTGAGGCTCAGTGAAAGCTCATTTGTGCAGAAGTACCCAGGATGGGGCACAGGCTTTGTCCCTGTCCCAGCGTCCCTCTGACTCAGCACAACGCTTTGCCAACAGAAAGGACTAAATGCCCAGGTATCTGATCAAAGCTGACGGTTCACAACCAGCTATTTGAAAATACAGTCTCCGAGTGGAGGCTGAGGATGAGTCCATTTAGGTAAACAAAAAGACTTTGAAAGAGCAAGCCCCAGTTGACTGTCATGGTAGACACACAGTTCTTACAACACATCTCTCTGGCTGTAGACCTTGCCCGGTGAGGCATTATCAGGACCGTGTTGTGGGAGATGCAGGGAAGGTTGGCAACTGGCTTAGCGGTGGCGGGCAGCCTTTTTTACATTCTGTGGCCTGGGGTGCAGCGTTTGTCTTGGGGAAAGACTGCTCTTGTTTGGGAGAACATTTTGAGGGGCTTTTTGGTAGGCGTATGAAGGCAGTTCAGAGTGACAGCCAGGACATATACACATTCCCTGAGAATATTCAGAAATATTCTGGAGATAGCTGGATCTCCGTTGCCGGAAAGGTGCTCAATTCTCCAGCTCTGGCATGCCCTCTGTATAAAGGTGGAGAAAGAAAATGGTGACAGAGGAGTCACGGCAGCATCTATCTGAGTGCTGACGAAGAGAAATAGAATGTGAGCTACATATGTATTTTTACATTTTCTATTACTCTTGTTAAAAAAGGTAAAAAGAAATAGGTGAAATAAAATTAGCACTGTATTTTATTTAACCCAATGTATCCAAACGATGATTTCAACATTTAATGAACATAAAATATTATTAATAAAACATTTTACATTTTTCTGATATTAAATCTTTGAAATCCAGTCTGTGTGTTACATTTAAAGCACATCTCAACCCAGACTAGCCCCATTTAAAGTACTAAGTAGCCTCGTGTGGTTAGTACCGTAGTGGACAGCGCCGTTCTAACTCTTTATACTCTGTGATTATTAAAGTAATTTCACAGCCTTTAAAAAACAAACAAACAAACAAACAGAACTTGCTGTACGAGCCTGCTTATCTCAGTGACTACATTTACCTTTACCATAAAAACAAAACGAAAAATCTGTTATAGTAAACACAGTCTCTTTATTTCAGAAAACAGTCTTTACAAAAGGCTCATGAATTGCTTATGACCATGGGTGACTTCTGAGTGGGTGGACAGAATTAAGCCCATAGAGAGATGAAAAATAGATTGATGTAATCACAAGTGAAGTGAAAAATAAAAATATTACAGCCATGTCAGTATAATGGTTACTTAGGTGATAAGTCTCTGTAGGAGCTACTTAAAAATGCACCTCCTACTTAATTCATTTTCAGAAGTCTTCTGAGAAAATGCCATGTTGTAAGAAAGGAGGTATTAATTTATTGGAATGAAAGCAAAAAGTACTTTTTTCGTTGATTAGAATGGCTGTATGACTCACCAACCTTTTTGTCTCTGCTGTTTATATAACTCAAGCATCTCAGCCACATTAACCTGGAGTTTGAATAGGTCGGGGCAACAGCGACAAAATTCATACAACTTGTATAATTCAAATCCTATGTAATTCAAGTGAATATTCTAATAGGAACATTATTCCGTTTTTAAGTTTATTTTTATTTTTGAGAGAGAGATCAAGCATGAGCAGGGGAATGCCAGATGGAGGGGGGGAGAGAATCCCAAGCAGGCTCTGCACTGTCAGTACAGAGTCCGATGCAGGGACTGGTCTCATAAACTGTGGGATCATGACCTGAGCTGAAATCAAGAGTTGGATGCTCAACCGATTGAGCCACTCAGGTGCGCCAGTCGCTACTGATTCTTTAAAAATTTTTTAAATGTTTATTTTTGAGAGAGAGAGAGAGAATGAATCTCAAGCAGGCCCCACACTGTCAGCGCAGAGCCCGACTCGGGGCTTGAACTCACCAACTGTGAGATCATGACCTGAGCCAAAACAGAGTTGGACGCTTAACCGACTGCGTCACCCAGGCGCCCCATTATTTCCGTTTAATAGCTAACGTGGCTGTGCCATGTGAAAATAGGATCAACTCAATATGAAATTCACTTGGTCATGCAGCTTTGGAATTATGAGATTCTTGAATTAAAATCATGGATGAATTATTCACATTTCACATATAAAGTTAGACTTCATTAATCTTTTCACACTGTAATGTTACAAATCTGCTTAATACAAATTGACAGAAAATGAGAACACACTTATAGTCCCAGGCCCTGCCTTCACCTCCAGCACTCTGGAAGAACTCAAGTCTCTCAAATCCCTTGAGATAGTCTTGACAAGCTCAAAGAAGTATCTCATGAAGACTCCAGAAACTAATTCCCTTGACTTCCCTGTGGCACCAGGGTATTTGTTTGTTTGTTTGTTTGTTTGTTTATAGTAATCTCTGCACCTGACATGGGGCTCGACCTCGTGACCCTGAGATCAAGAATCACATGCTCTACTCAGCCAACCAGGTACCCCATGTGGCATCCATGTTTATCTCCTCCTCTACTCTTTACCTTTATAGAAGAGTCTCTTTACATTGCTCTTGCCCAAGGTGGCAGCTGGTTCTCTATTGGTGGTGTCCAGAGGTGAGGCCAAAGCTGATGTTTGTCCTGAAGCGGCACAAGTCCCATGCTGAGGGCACTGATGTTTGCTTGGAAGGCACAGTTCTTATGGGTTTTGCTTGCTTTTTTTGCTTCAGGACCCTGGTTCTAGGACTGTATCATCAATCCAGACAATCTGAAGGCCAATCTCTTCCTTTGACCTTGTCAACTGTTATGGTGCCGATATTATTCCTTATGATTCTCTTAGGTTAGAATGAGTTTCTTTGAAAAGTACATTTCTATAAATGATCAGAGATATTCTATTCCACCATCCAAACCCCTAAGTAAACCTGATTTCTGTGGTGAACCAAATTTACATTCAAGCTGAGTGCCCTGCTATACTTAAGGAGGATATTCTAAATTACATTTCCCCCTCTATTTTGTCTTCTGTAATATAGTGGTAAGTTACCCAATGGATAGCATCAATTTTAATTTAATAATCAGTTCCTTGAAGAAGGTCTGGCACAGAATAGGTATTCAGTGAATATTCATTGAGTGAATGAGAGTTTTTATTTGCAAGGAAATCTTTATTTTGAGAACAAGGCTGAGTCTTTTTTCCTGGATTCCTAATCAAGGTCAAATTTCAATCTTTGTTCCTTTTGGCATTTGTGTCAGATGTCTAAACAGGGACAAGGAGAAGCCAACATAGCAGAATAGTTAGAGTCAGGCAGACCTAAAGCTGCATAGTGATTGAAGAAGTTAATCTTTCTAATTCTTCTTACCGCGTAAAGGGAATAATATGGAAGCATAGTATTGTGTGAGTTTTAAATGAAGCAACATGCCTTTAGCATTATACCTGTCACATAATATTTGCCAACTGGATGGTAGCTATTAAAAATATTATTGAGGGGCGCCTGGGTGGCTCAGTCGGTTAAGCGTCCGACTTTGGCTCAGGTCATGATCTCACGGTTCGTGGATTCGAGCCCCGCGTCGGGTTCTGTGCAGGCAGCTTAGAGCCTGGAGCCTGTTTCAGATTCTGTGTCTCCTTCTCTTTCTGCCCCTCCCCCGCTCATGCTCTGTCTCTCTCTGTTTCAAAAAGAAATAAAAACTATAAAAATTTTTTAAAAATATTATTGATTGTTTTAGAGAAGGAAAAAGAATCCCAAGAGTTTTAACATCATTTGAGTGTGTCACTGTTGTTTCTGAAACCATGAAACTTCAAACCTTATGCAAAGGCAGTAAAAACGTTCCCCAAATTCAGTGCCCTTTGTATATTTGGATAGGAATAATATTGTAGCAAAATAGTTTGTAGCTTCATTGTATAAGAGGGGTTGGTGTTTTCGTTGAGTCATCAATGTTTCTGCTTATGTTATTATTATGTATCTGCCTTCCTGGGGGCAGAAGCTATTTCGTTTTCTTGAGCTCTATACAGAAGAGTATGTGTGCATACAGTGCCAGGAACTTAATGATGTCAACAAGGAACTCCATTTCTGAGATCCTGTTTTGCCTATTAATTGTAGATGACGAACAAATAGAAGTCACTGCAAAATTATTGTTCAGAAGAAACAATAATTTGGCAGTTGTACTGTCCTGGGAGCAGCACTGGCCTCGCTGGACAGCAGTCACAGTAAGGAAATGGCAGTGTTTGCACAGCTCCTGCCATGAGAAACGAAAGCTGGTATCTCCTTCTGCTGCTGCTGGCTCATGTTGGATATAAGCCTGCTGGTATTGACCAGGCCTCACAATATTCCGTATCAGACCGATATTCCCCACACAGATTCCTCATAAGGTAAAGCATATTCCTACCTTTACAAAAGAGATTTTAGATGATAGCTCTGTGGATGATTGTCAAAAGGCTCTTTCTATGGGTCTTACAGATCCAAGACTTACATAATAAAGGGGCTTAAGAACACAAGAGTTACAATTGAGTTTGGCCCCGAGACAAAGAGCCTAATTTAGAGTTAAGGACAGATATCCACCCCCACCCACTTGTTTCTGCTTGGAGCACTGACCCCCAAGGCATTTGTGATCAGTATTTGGAGTGACTTATTCTGGCCTTGAATATGCTGATTGCACCCTGTGAAGGAACCTATTGAAAACTTTTTCTTTTGTGATTATGGGAGCAAACAAGGTGTTTCCTGAAAGACCTGTTTTTCTTAATACTTCTACTTAAACAAGCTATTGACCCCTGCTCACAAAGAAGTAACTTCACCCTTTTTATGCTAAAAACATTGTCTGGTATGCTAAAGATACCTTCCTTCCCCATAGGATAAGCATCTAAATCCCCTACCTCAATCACTATTGATAAAGGTTATGCAGGAGTCTTCTACAAATCTATGTGCTGGGAAATTCTTCCGTATCAAAGAAGTTTGTCATCAGAAATCATTGTCTAAGGCAAATGCCACTTCTGTGCTGTCCCCCAAACACTTAATTATAAAATAAAGTTGAGCCCCAGTCAGAGCAGAGATGCCTGCCTGGTGACCAGAAAGATTCTCGGGCCTCTCTCACCCCTCCCTCGCCGACACCGTCCATCCTTCAGGGACCCCTGTTCCCCTGCTGGAGCCAGCCTCCGACAGTGCTGTATAAAAACTGCTCAGCAAAAAAATCTGTTATTTTTTTAAAGTATTTACACTAATATTTGAGTGTCAAAAAACTACATTTTTAAAAATATGTTATTTTTCAGTAATTTCTACTCCCAACGTGGGGCTTGAATTCACAACCCCGAGATCAAGAGTCTCATGTTCTACCAACTCAGCCAGCCAGGTGTCCCCCCCCACCCCCCGCCAGAAGCTACATTTTTGAAAAAGTTTATTTATTTTGAGAGAGAGAGAGTGAGTGCACACATGCAAACGGGGAAGGGGCAAAGAGAGAGGGAGAGAGAGAATCCCAAGCACTGCACTGTGCAGAGCCTGATGCGGGGCTTGAACACACAAACCTTGAGATCATGACCTGAGCTGAAATGAAGAGTCAGAGGCTCAACCGACTGAGCCACCCAGGTGCCCCCCAAAAGCTACATTTTTAAGTACATTATAAGTAGCGTTAAAATAATCAGAAGAACTGATGTTATTGTACCAGATTAATGAGGTGGTTCAATAAATTTTCCAGATTGCCAGTCTCTAATAGAACTGACTGTGCAACCCAGTCCCTACTCTTGACTTTCCCTTACATGCACAGCTGGGGTTTTTTTTTTATTTTTATTAATGTTTTATTTATTTCTAGGAGAGAGAGAGAGAGACAGCGTGAGCAGGGGAGGGTCAGAGAGAGAGGGAGTCACAGACTGAAACAGGCTCCAGGCTCTGAGCTGGCAGTCAGCACAGAGCCCGACGCGGGGCTCGAACCCACGAACCACGAGATCATGACCTAAGCGAAAGTCGGACGCTTAACCGACTAAGCCACCCAGGCGCCCTGATGCACAGCTGTTTTGAAGGTAGAGAAATATTGTTTGGACCAAACCCAGTGTGAATAAATTTTGTTTTATTCTTCAGACAAATATTACAATCGAATAAAGGGTAGGAATAGCCTGGAATAGAAAGCACAAAATAACAGGTTGGAAATAAACTCAAATAATGGTGTTTCTGCCATAATATACCACATGCTCTTGAAATATCTTACCTTCTGTGAAAGCAGACATTAGAAATTAGATAGTTTAGGGGAAAAATAAAGTAAAGAAAGATTATAGTATTTAGCCATGGACTACAACAGCCTATAATACCCCACCAGGGAAAATTATGGAGAGATGTGAAAGGATCATATAAACATATAATTGCCAAAATCAGTGTGGCACACTATCTTTAATAAAAAAACTAGCTTGGTCTTAATCAAATATCTGATGGTTTATTGTTCATGCCATTTTACTTACCTCTATTAATATATATAATGACAGCATGATATATATTCACGGCATTGCAGCCAATGTGGCGTGCGCAGGGTGGAGGGAGGAATAAGAGAACTCAGAGGACCAAATTGCCCATGCGTCTTTCCCCACGTCCAACTGTGAGTGTGAGTGTGTGTGTGTGTGAGTGTGAGTGTGTGTGTGTGTGTGTGTGTATTAAGCTCTATTGTGATATAGTTGACAGCCAAATTTGTAATATGCGTTTTTCTTTCTTTTTGATGGGGATGCATCTCCAAGTTCATCTTATTTGAAATGCAAGCATAGGGAAGAAGTTCAGGGAGACTGGAAGCAATTTCACATGTTTCTGTGATATCGTTCATTTCAGGAAGTTCATGTGCACTTTTCATGTTGAAATAAGGGAATGAGGATGCGTGTTTGCTTGAGGAAAGCATACAGAATGGTGTTAAATTTAATAAAAAGAAACATTTTGGAGAAAATACAAAAGTGTGCATGGTTTCCATCTGAGGTGGTGTTCAAAAAAAACCTTTTTGGTACGTTGCCGTTTTATTAGGTGGCTGTGAAGGGCATCTTCAAGGGAGTACCAGCCTGTGATGATGGGCCACGGCCTCAGGGACCAGATGGGCACTGGGCATTTGTGCACTTGGGTGGCAGTACTGCCCAATGGAGTAGCATCTTCCCAGCTGAGGACTGGACCTTCTCTGGCTGGGAGGACACATAAAGATGGACACTGGTACATGGGGGTTGTGGTGGGCCGGCTGGAAGGTCACTGGGTACCGAGTGTCTGGGCAACACCCACGTAGGGTTCTCCAGACCTGGGCTGCTTCAGTCAGTGTGAGAGGAAGGACTCAATGGGCTTAGGGTAGCAGTTATTTACCAATTGGCATGGGAACATTTCTGAATTGAACAACCTGGTTTCAAGATCTTTGTAGTAAAATTGTGTGTTTTTTTTTTTTTTTTTTTTTTTTTGTGAAATTCCTAATTTCTGTAGGGAGAAATCAACTAGAGCAATGAACAAAGAAATTAATGAATAGGAGGGCAAGGGGGATTATAGGTCAGGAGCAAATAGATAGAGTTAATCACAGAGGTAGAGCCCAAAGCACTTCCTGCAGAAGGCAACTTCCTCCAGTGCTTCTCATAGTCCTTTGTCCTTGAATTACTTTAAATTGGTTTCTTCGGTTCTTTTCATTTTTTTTCTTTGTTGACAGTTTGACATCCCTCCTCACTCCCAAGTTGCTTTGCTCCTACAGAAGATTAAAATGCTTTCCCAGAGAGCAAAAATGCCCACTAACCAAGATGAATTGTATTTGCAAGCCTAAGTGTGTCTCATTTAGTGTTAGCCTTCAAGGTGGGGGGAGGGGTGCATGAAAAATTGTCTGCAAAATTAATTTATGTAAAGAGATAAATTCCTTACAGCTGATTATGTTTTCAGAGATAACACTTTGGAAAATGAGATCATGATTTTGTGAATGCTCAGTAAAAGATATTTTGCTCCCAACAAAATGTGCCGCTGCAAAAGAATTCCTAGTTGAGACAGGCAATGCAAAGTAGTGCTTCTTATCATACACTGTGAAATAGGCTAATTTATATGGTGGAATGGGTTTGGATTTGAGCTTTCCAAGTCTTTTTTTTTTTGACGTGGAATTACCTGCCCCCTGAAGTTCCTGTCAGCCGAGCAATTATTTATGTTGGCAAGGTATCACAGTTCAACTCAGCTCCCAGATTCATGCCATAATGTGGGACACACAAAAGAGCTCTAGACTGGGAGCCATAACCCTCGGCTTCTAGGCCCAGCTCAGCCACTAGGTAATTGTGTGTTTGTGGCCTGTGTGTTTCAGTAAGAATTCAAATGACCTTGTACACCTAGGACACATGCTCTCTTGACCTGCCTGAGCTTTTCTGATTTATATAGCATGGGATTTCCAAGTTAAAAGTCTGCAAAATATTTGATGTAGGAAATCACCACATACATGGTCTTCAGTATTGATGGGGGAAATTAGCATGTCTCAAACATGCCAGCCTGGTCAAATTGTAATTTCCTCTCAGTATCTACAGAGATACCAGCGGGTAGAGAATCATACAGTTTAGTGGTTATGCATTTAAATGTCCATTTTTTAAATGTTTATTTATTTATTTTGAGAGAGGTGGGAAGGGGCAGAGAGAGAAGGAGAGAGAGAATCCCAAGCAGGCTTCGTGCTGTCAGCACAGAGCCCAATGCAGGGATTCGTCTCATGAACTGTGGGATCAAGACCTGAGCTGAAATCAAGTGCTGGACACTCAACCAACTGAGCCACCCAGGTGCCCCCAAATGTCCATTTATCGGAACATTGTGGGCCCCGATACTGTGTCTGCAAAATATTTCACTGCCCAGTGCAGAGTTAGCCAAGCAATTCTATTCAAATTAAATTGATGTTGGTGAATCTAAATAGTAATTTCTAACTCAAGAGCAAGAACAACAGCAATACAAAAAATCTCATCAGCCTTGAGACGCTCTGATAACACACCAGAACCAAGTATCCTTCCTCAAAACTGGGGGGATGTCATCAGTCTGTACAGAGGGATTTGCTGTGTTCCTGGGGGTGAAGACAAGGCCTTTGCGGGAGCGATTACAAATTGCCATGAAACTCAGGTAAAAGGTGAGGATTAGGGTATGAACACCAGATTTTGGTAACCTTATCAAGGTTGCCAGTAAACAAATATCCTTTCATTTAAATGAAAGAATGAAGTCTTTGGAGTCATTCTTCTTCTTTGTTTTTTAATGTTTATTTTTGAGAGAGAGAGAGAGAGAGAGGGGAAGAGAGAGAAAGGGAGGAGCAGAGAGAGAGAGAGGGAGACACCTACTCTGAAGCAGGCTCCAGGCTCCAGGCTCTGAGCTGTCAGCACAGAGCCTGACACGGGGCTTGAACCCATGAACCGCGAGATCATGACCTGAACTGAAGTTGGATGCTGGACTGACTGAGCCACCCAGGCGCCCTGCTCTTTCTCCTTTAAGAAAAGAATAAATGGTTGCATTTCTGCAGGAGTGCTTTTCCCATGTCTGAGTATTACCTCAGTTTTTCTAATCATTTCTTATGTGCCAAGCTCCGAAGCAACCATTTTACATGTATTGCCTCTTTTACCCCTCATAGCCACCCAGTGAAGTAGATGCCACTCATATCCCTATTTTAGAAATGAAGAAATAAGGGCTCAGGGGGGTTAAATAACTTGTCCAAGGTAAACATATCAGGGAAGGATGCTTCTCAGGGAGTCTTATTCCCAGGCTCACGTTTCTGACTTCCAGGCAACACAGCCTTCAGAGGCTCCTGGGCTACACTTTGGTAACCACCAGCTTAAATAAAATCTTCAGGGGGGCGCCTGGGTGGCTTAGTCGGTTAAGCGTCCGACTTTCGCTTAGGTCATGATCTCGCGGTTCGTGGGTTCGAGCCCCGTGTCGGGCTCTGTGCTGACTGCCAGCTCAGAGCCTGGAGCCTGTTTCAGTCTGTGACTCCCTCTCTCTGACCCTCCCCTGTTCACGCTGTCTCTCTCTCTCTCCTAGAAATAAATAAAACATAAAAAAAAAAAAAAATTAAAAAAAAAAAAAATAAAAAATAAAATTAAAAAAAAAAAAATCTTCAGGGATGACTATAAAGGCTGGAAATGGTTGATCTGTGTCTGGAAGACTGGATGGTAGGTGAGGCACCTGAAGTATCATCTGCCAGGATCAAATCCCAGCAGCCTCTGTCCACTTTCCACCTAAGTACGCCACTTTCATGGTCTTGACACCATTTGGAAACAATCTTTTTTTAAAGCCTTGAGCTTTGTTATCCCTGCTGTGAACACAGTCTCTTGGCCTGCCTAATCTTAAACTCCTTTATTCCTAGAACATCTGCTCTGCTGTCTCATTGGCCCAGTCCCTTTACCATTCCTTTTCCTGGACTCACTTCCTTTCCTCTCCAATGTAGACTTCATAGCACTTCACTTTAACATCTTCCGGCCACTGCCCTCAATGCCATCTCCCCCTTGTCTTTCTGTCTTGGCCTGCCCTCAAAGCCCAGACCAGGATGAAGGCAGCCCTTATTCTCCATCTGTCCACCTCAGTTGTTGAAGAAAATCCTCTAACTCTGCAGATTTGCACCATGAAGGAGCCACTAGAATACCAGCAGTAAGGCCTCAAGACCCATCCCACCTCACTACAGTGTTGGTTAAAGAGGCATAACTTCAGAACTGAACTGGAATAAGAAAGAGAAGTCACCAAATGCCAGGAAGGAAGGGAGGAAGGGAGGAAGGGAGGAAGGAAGGGGGAAAGAGGGAAAGAGGGAACTCAAAGCATCTCAGCTGTTGTTCTCGTGGCCCGAAAGACTGGATGTGAACTCGGCTCTAGGGGTTAAAGTTCAACATCCACAACATAGAAAAAGATCCAGGTTCCTAAGCCCCTGTTGCCATCACAGAGAATGTAGACAACCCTACGCAAGGGCCACAGAAGGCTAGGTCCGTCCACCAAAGAGAAGTGTCCTTGGGGCTGTGTGAGGTGGGGAGCTGGAATTGGAATCCTAGACTAAAGCTGTCCCCCGGGAAAGGCTGCCCCTGTGTGTAAACTAGAAGCCTCTGCCCATGGGTCTAGGAAAGAAGCAGTCTTGTCCCAGGTATGGTCTGGGTTAAGGAAAAATAAATCTGGAGAAATTCTGGAGTATCAGAAAGGTGTGGAGCCTGAATTTATAGTCTCTACATGGTGTGGGAATCCCTGGCCAAAGAATTAATGTAAGCCCAGCAGTAGCCAATGGTGTAAGGCAAGTAAAGTAAATGAGAGGCACACCTTTTATAAAGGAAAACATGAAACTTATTACTTGTAGGTTCCATGAATGTGGATCTAGAAAATCCAAAAGAATCCCCAAACTATTAGGATTAATAAGTGAGTTTAGTGAGGTCACTGTATATGTATATGCAAAAACAAAAATTGGAAACAAAACTAAAATCTTGGACTCATGCGTCAAACCCACTGTCCACCCCGTCACTCGGCAATGTCTTGTCTCAAACCATAAGACAAGGCTCTGAGGTTTGAGCTCCTTCAGTTGCCCAACCTTGTGACCTCAAGCTTTCCGGTCAGCCCCACACTTGTCTCCTTTCTATATTCATAGGGGGCACCCCTTTTCTTTCTCATTTTACAAACACCTTTCTCTGCTTTTAAGTACTGTCCTTCGTATCTCCCTTGGAATAAAGATAAGCCTTTCTCCAATATTTCTTTGTCTTAGGGATCATACTGTCTCCTTCCCTGTAGCCTTTAAAGATACTCAAATTGCTGTTATCTTAAAAAAGCAAGCCTTGGCAGACCCCCCCAAGCCCCGACCGCCAATCATCTCTAACTATCACATTTTCAAAAGAACTGACTAAACTTCCTGTTTCCCTTTCCCATTTCTTAAAAGACTCTTATTTCAATCAGATTTCCCTTCCTGTTACTGCTCCGAAATGTTTTTTAAGTTTCTTTTTTTTATTTTGAGAGAGAGAGAGAGCAGGGGAGAAGCAGAGAGAGAGGGAGAGAGAGGATCCCAAGCAGGCTCTGTGCTGCCAGTGCAGAGCTTGATGTGGGCTTGAACTCATGAACTGTGAGACCATGACCTGAGCTGAAACCAAGAGTCAAATGCCTAACCTATTGAGCCACCCAGGCCCTGAAATGGTTTTTTATCAAAGTGACCAAATGGACTTCTTAACTGCTCAATCCAATGGATACTTTCCAGTCCTCTGGCAGTCACCACTGGACTGCTCATTTACCCTACCTGCACTTTGACTGTGAACTTCTGGGTGCTGGTATAGATCTGACTGGTTCCTTGACTCTGTCCTTTATACTCACACAGTCTTGCCTCAGCTCTTGTGGTCCTAGCCTAGGGTTGTCTACATTCCTCATGGTGGCAACAAGGGCTTAGGAATTTGGATATTTTACTAGATGAAAGTGTGGAGTCAGAGCAGTTAAAGGTCTGAGATGTAACATTGAAATTAGAACAAGACCATGGGACTGTCATTGAGACAGCCTCTAGAGGCAAGGGAGGTTTTTTTTCTGGCTCTTACTGCTCACTGATGAATAGGAGGCAGGAAGTAATTGTAACTCATAGGTCATTGGACTTTTCAGCTGTAACCACCGCAGACAAGTGATTGATGACTGATTTGGTTGTAAAATATCCCAACCCACAAGGAAGGGAGGGGAGATGGGTGCAAATGATTAAGACTGGATTTACTGCCAGCCAGGAGGAACTAGGGCTCAGAGTCCTATTTAGGTTGACTTAAAGACAATAAAGAAATGTGAGTTTTCTTGCACAGATAAGTTTGTTAGCTGAGACCCACACCTGTTTCCTATTAAAAATGTCCCGTAATTGATAGCTTTTAGTGTAGGGAATATCCGTAATTATCTAGTTCCCTGAATTTGGCACACTGTGGGACTCAGCTGTTGAAGCAGAAATGGTCTGATGCACAGATTTCCAGGATCGATAGGACTACTTCCTGCTGCAGAGCAAGCAGAGAAATAAAGATAGTTGTGTTGACGGGGTGAACTTGTAGGGTTATTTGACCTAAAGAAGGGCACTCGAGGGACTTGTGATTTTGTGACGGGCAGAGGCAGAGAAAGACATTTGGCTGTTAGAAGCCCTGAAATTTATTTATTTATTCTAAGCAACATTTCTGCCCAAGTGCATTAACTAAAGCAAGAACAAAATTTGAAATTTCATCTCATTATCGTTCCAGTTTTGGCAGCATAATTTTCCCTGAGGCTTTTAATTCTTTCCTTGGAAGTCCTCTATATTAACTTTGAATCTTCGATGTGTTTTCAAATATTGACTTAAAGCATCACAGGTTGTTATTTTATTGAAGTGAATAAATTGGCCATCTAGACGTATCGTATTTAATATACAAATGCACACTTTCATGCACATAAAACAACTTCCACAGGAAACTGTTTTAGTTGTCAGCTGTCATAGGAAAGTCATGCATGTTTATTTACTCTCAGAGTCCTGACTCTTTGATGATATTATTGTTAAATCATTTATTTATACTATACTATTACCTTGTTAGTAGTGGGACTAGATGTCCCGAAGCATTTCTTCTCTTATGTTCTTTATCCCCTGTTTTGCTGGAGGCCCGCTCCAGCCAGTCCAGGGGTTCCCGAAGGATGGACGGTGTCGGCGAGAGAGAGAGTGAGAGAGCCCCAAGATTCTTTCTGATCACCAGGCAGGCGTCTCTGTCCTGTCGGTTTTGGTGTCTTTATTTATAGGTCAAACGACAACATGACATCAGAAAAAGGAATTTTTACAGTGGATAACTCTTTGTGATAAGATGCTTTGGAAAGTGTACAGAAGCAGGTTTTATAGAAGTATTCTTGCAGAATTACCCCAATCATAGTGAGGTTGAGTAAATCTTACAACTAAGGAAATAACAGGATGTTCTTAGTGAAAAACAGGATGACATACATATTTGTTCTAAGTTAATAACACTAAGATTAGGACATAGGTTAAGTGTATAGATAGGCTAGGAGTCATTCTGTCTGGCTCACACGAGGATGACTGTTTTGAGCTGGCTAATAAGTCGTTTGTGGAAACTTTTTTGACTTGATGCTGAATGTGTAAACACCATGGAGGCCCCAAATGTGTCGGCCTTTGTTTTTGGGTTATGTTTTAGCTACTCTTATCTATCCACATCCCAGCCGCCAGTGTAAGGGAGGGTGTTTGCGGAAAGTAGGCCTCAGGGAAGGGACTGCCATGCGTCACCAGTTAGAAAAGGTGTAAGTATTAACTTAAGTTCTGCCCTTACCTGTTCCTTAACTCTAAATTAGTCTCTTTGTCTCGGGGCCAGGCTCAATTGTAACTCTTGTGTTCTTAACCCCCTTTATTGTCTAAGTCTTGGATCTGCAAGGCCCATAGGAAGAGCCTTTTGACAATCATTCACAGAGCTTTCATCTAAAATCTCTTTTGAAGAGGCAGGATTATGCCTTTCCTTATGAGGTATCTGTGTGGGGACTTTCGGTCTGATCTGGAATATTGTGAGGCCTGGTCAATACCAGCAGGCTCATTTCCAACATGAGCCAGTAGTAGCAGAAGGAGATACCAGTTTTCGTTTCTCATGGCAGGAGCTGTGCAAACGCTGCCATTTCCTCACTGTGACTGTCCTCCAGCGAGGCGGGTGCGGCTCCCAGCACTGTTTCACACACAAACAAATCTTTAAAAAGAAAACCCTGTCGATGTACATACAGGAAGCATTTTTCTAGCCCTAATGATCCCAGGGGCAAAGTATCCTCTTCCATACTTTTATTCCACCCATCTCAGTCTTTTGACTTCCAAATTTCTTCGCACTGGACCGCTGAACCTTTTTTTATATTGTGAACAACCTTCCTTTATTTTCAGGCCGTGACAAAATTGGAAGTCTGAAAGGTACTTTCAAGCATTACCATTCCAAGCATTACCAATCGCCTTGCCCCATGCCTGTTTCTGTTCAATCCGCATCTCTAGTGGGAATCAGCTGTGCCCTAAGTGTGCTGGGGAGGATTTTGCAGTAGTTTTTTAGCTCTCTGTAGATGTCAGCTGGTCTATGAGAGTCAACATGCTTAAAACCCAAATACATGCAGACATGACCACACACAGTCAATTCATGATTCCCCCCTTTATGTGCAAACTTTTCTTTACTGTATTTTTCATTAATGACATTACCGTCTCTTGGGTCACCTCAACTGGACATGGCAAGAGCCTTATAACATCTCTGTCACTTTCTCAATATTACCCCTTAATTTAATTAGCCCATAAATGGTGTTAATTAAATTCCTATCAGGCCTTGGGTATAGATCCTTTCTTCCTCAGTCATCATTACTATTCTGATTTACATTTTCCTTGTCTTTGCCTTCCCTAAGGCCAACTCTCACTTATCTCTCTGCCTTCTCCAGTCTCTCTTCCCCCTAAGCCATTTGCATTATCTATTTTTGCAAAACATATTACCTCAAAATTTAACGGCTTAAAATGATAAACTCACAGTTTGCACGGGTCACAAGCCCAGGAGCCGTTTAGTTGAGTGGTTCTAGGTCAGAAGCTCTCATGAAGCAACAGTCAAGGTGCTGCAGTCATCTGAGGTTTGGCTGCCTCCACGCTCACTCATGGGATTTTTAGCGTGCTGTTTCTCACCACTTGGGCCTCTCCACCAGGCTGCCTTAGCACGAGGAAGCTGGCTTCTCCCACAGAGATTGAGCTGAGAGTGAGAGACTGAATGCTCTGCCCAGATGGAAGTTGCAGTCTTTTTATAGCCTAACCTTGAAATCGACATCCGTAACTTCTGCCATATTTAATTCATTAGAGGAGAGTCACTAAGAGCAGTCCACAGTCAAAGGAAGAGGAATTGAGTTCCATCTCTTGAGAGGAGGCATATCAGAGAATTTGTGGATGGATCTTTAAAGATGCTACAACTTGTCCTCTGGCCACAGATTATTTCTCTTTCTCCCATATGCAAAATCCATATCAAAAAGACTTTGTGGACATATCTTTAAAATTACCACACCATCTTACACTTCACAGAAACTGGGATCTTGAGACACGTCCTTGTTCTGAGTATTTTTATGGACTCCACTTTACATATACAGGAGCGCCTATGCTCCCCAGGTCTTCCACCATATGGTCCTAATTACGTATTTTCCATCACTTGCTTATGAATCCTGCATGTAGTCAAGCCAAATGGTTCACCATTTCCTAATCACATCCTACATCTAGCATTCTCTGTACCTTTATGAATGCTGTTTCCTGGGCTGGAAGGTACTCCCTTACCTCTTTCTTTTCAGATTCTCTGCAAAAGTCTTAGTCTTGCTTTCATATATTACTTCGTTCATAAACTGTGACAGCTGCCCCCAGATAGAATATACCCACTATTAGGTCGTAAATTCTTGGAAGACCGGAACTGTACCTTGTTTGTCTCTAAATCCCTCAAAACAGGAAGATTTCTGCATCAAGCAGATGTTCTACAATGGGTGAGTTAAATTATATGGAGGGTAGCACTTCTCTAACTTGGACAAAGCAAATACTTTGAGCTGTTTGTGTCCACGTGGTACACCAACACCACGATAGAATTTTATTGGTTGCATACAATCTGTCTTCGAAAGACACAAAGCCAGAACTGCTGTGTGTGGTGGCACCCCGACAGAATTGGGAGAATTTCCAAATTATGTCAGCATCTTCAAAGTGATGGGGTTTTGGGCTCCTGGTGGGTTTCACAGCCGATGGCCAAGAACGAATTCTTGAAGATGTCCTTGGTACAAAAAGGTGATTTTATTAAAGCACAGGGACAACACCTGTGGGCAGAAAAAGCTGCCCCCCCCCCCCCCCCCCCCCCCCCCCCCCCGCCGCCGCCGCCCAAGAGAGACTGATTATATACTTGGGGGTTGGGGAAGGTAAAGTCAAGAGGAAGTTTCCAAAGAGATTTTCATATGCTAAAGAAGACTCACAGGCTCCTGGAGGCCCAGCTATTGTCAAGCTAAGGTTGCTTTTCCCTCTAGCAAAGCATTAGCATGGGCACAGTAGGAGCTCCTGCAGAAAGGTTTTACTCTGCCCGCCTCAAGTATTTGTCAATGAGATGCAGCTTATAAGGAAATTCAATTCTATCTGCCATTTCCTTTTGCCTTTGTTCCCACATCATTGGGGCTCCAGGAAAGTAGGTTTCTGGAGATTAGGCTATGGATATGATTGCCTTTTTCTTACAGTTTATGAAATGATCCCTAAACTGAAGGAGACTCCTGACCTGCCCGACTGTGATCTCGATCAGTCAACCATTTGTTTTCTTTCCTTTCCTTTGTTCTTGGGCAGCCAGGAGTGTCTGAGGAACATCACACATACCCCGTGGTGGTGGTGGTCCTGTAAGCCTGTCCTTTGCCCGCAGCCTGTCCAGTTACAGCAAATACTCGGCACCCAGGAAGAGACAAGCGACCAGCACTCGGGGAATCAGAAAAGACTGCGAGCCCGGCGGAGTCACCTCCAAAGGCTGAGCATCCGGCTTGGGTTTTATTGGTCTTTCATACATATGTGCTCCTGGGACGGACGAGACTAGTAAAGTTAAGCTTCTGGTTCCTGGCTGCTGGCTGAGGCAAGACGCAAGCAAGATAGCAGAGGCCAAAAGCATGCAAGGAGGAATTTGGCCTCGGTCATCTGGCTGGCGTTTACCAGCTTTCCTTCTCAGCCCCACGCTTCCTCATCAAAAGTACCAGCCTTCTGCTGCTGTTTGGAAGGCCAAGAAAAGTTCATTTACCAACATATTGATGTGCGTGGATCCCACAACATGGGGATGATGGAGCTGTGCAGCCTGGCTGTCTTTAGCTGTGCTATAGGGGGACATCTGTTTCAGTTCTTTTTTTTTCTTTAATTCTATTTTAATGTTTATTTATTTATTTTGAGAGAGAGAAAGAGAGAGAGAGAGACAGACAGACAGAGCGGGAGTTGGGGAGGGGCAGAGAGACGGAGACACAGAATCCGAAGCAGGCTCCAGGCTCTGAGCTGTCAGCACAGAGCCCCACGCGGACCTTGAACTCGTGAACCGCGAGATCATGTCCTGAGCCAAAGTCAGACTTAACTGACTGAGCCTTCACCCAGGCGCCTCAGTCTCCTGTTGCATTTCTGAACTCTTTTCTCCCTTCTCCCCTCCTTCCTTCCCTTGCTTCACTCTTTCCTTTTTTTTCTTTTGTTCTTCCTGCCTTTCTGCCTTTATTTCTTCCTTTCGTTGTCCACATCACTATCTCATCTCACCTGTCCTTGTTATTTTCTCCCAGCACTCTGGGGGTGGGATGGGATTACTGTCCTTGAAATTTAGTCAAATGGAAGTGCTGTCTTTGTTAACAACTTTATTGAGGTGTAATTTACACACCATAAAAGTCATCCATTTTAAGTGTGCAAGCGAATGATTTTTAGTAAATTTACAGAGTTGTGCAACATCACCACAGTCCAGTTTTAGAACATTTCCGTCACCCCAAGGAGATCTCCTGTGCTCACTGAATTAAAAAATATTTTTGTGCCTTTTTTCTCTTTTTACAAAAGCAGTACAACATCACTTCAGACAATTTAGAAAATATACAAAAGCAGAAAGAAGAAAATAAGGATTATCTTCAGTCCACAACTACAGTAATCATTGCTATTTAATCCCTCTCTCTATCTCCATATTTATTCATATCTTAGAAAAGAAGATGCTATTTAGGGGATGCTGAGAGGTTGATTAGCTCTGAGGACACAGCAGCTACATATTAATAATTTAAAAATAGCAGGGAAGATCTCTTTTTATCTTATTGATTTTAAAGAACTTGACTGAATTTTTGACTTTTGAACTACCGCATTATATATTTACTTACGTGTGAAGATGAGAAGCCAATTAAAGCAATGCATAGGCCAGTGTGTAGTGGGATTGCAATGCGGTTTTACTTTAGTTTGGGGGACATGGGGGTGGTGACGAGAGAAGGGGATACAGTGATTATGTCACCAGCTGGACCCTAGGACCTGGTCTTTACTGCACTTGCTTGTACTCATTAACTGTTGTCTTACATTTTCTCCTAAGCTCTTCCTTCCAGCTTTCCTCTTGACTTAGGCCAATGAAACCCTAAACCACCGCCCAGGTGACTACCTCCTGCAGGCCCAGAGCACCCAGACCTTTTGAGCTAAACCCCTATTTTGCACTTGTGCAGATGGACTGTGGAATGACCACTGGAATGACCTACAGTTACCTTTACCTCATAATAATACTAAAATCTCCACTCAAGGATGAGCCTTAGCCTCATTTATATACCTTACAATGTATGTATGTATAGGCATGTTTCCTTAAGGTGCACGTGTGACATTATGCCCACCTCTGTAGCTGATGACAAGGCTTCCCTATCTAAATATTCATCCTAACCCCAAACAAAAGGAGCCCATTCCTCTCTCAGAGCCTTGGCTTTGGAAGCCATTCCCTGTGATCTCCTTATTTGCAGCAAATACGTTTTCTTTCTGTGACAGCTCAACCTGGTGCAGTTTCTGACTCCCCGAGGAGTGAACTCCTGTTGATTCGGTTCTGTTAAAGCTCAGGGGTATCATGGAAGACCCTAAATGCGACAGTCATGGGTGGGGGCAGTGGGAGGCATGTGAGCATGAGAATATTAGAAGAAATTTTGTAAGGAAAATGTAAGTTGGGCTTCAAGGGTCTGCGTCCAAACTGAGAGTTCTTGGGGAGTCCCCTAAATTTCTTTGAAATGGGAAAATGGGGGAAAACTGAATTTAAAAAGGAACTATTTGTGATGATGCAGTGGGGAATTAACATGTCAAGGGGTTTCTGATTAGTTTTGTGCCTACTCAACAAGCTTAGCAGTAAATGAAGACTGTGAGTGACAGTGCCAAAGATGATGTTTTGGGGGTGATGGTGGGGTTCAGAGCCGACGGCCAAGAAAATTCTTAAAGATGGCTTTGGTACGAAAAAGATGATTTTATTAAAGCCCAGGGACAGGACCCAGGAGCAGAAAGAGCTGCACTGGGGTTGTGATAGGTAACTGGTTATATACTGTCAGGCTCAGAGGAGGGTAGGGACAGGGTTTAACTCTCTAAGGAGTTTTGGAAGCAAGGTTTCCAGGACCTTGAGGGCCTAGCTGTTGCTAGGAAAATGTCATTTATTACTGTTTAGTAAAACCTCAGTCATGAGACCCTTCAGGTGTATATAGGAGGCCATAAGCTTGGAGTATGATTGCCAGCATATACCTTGGGGGAGTTGAGGTAGAGGAAGTTTCCAAAGGAATTTTTATGTGTGTAAGGAGACTCACAGGATCCTGGGGGGGGTCAGGATAATGTTAAGCCAAGGTTCCCTTTTGCCCCCAGCAAAGTGTCATCCCTGAGGCAGCTGAGCTCCTAGAGAGGCCACTCTGCCTGTTTGAAGTACTCGTCACTGGGCTGTAGGCAGTAGGAATTTAATTTTTCATTTGCCTTTGCTTCCAATATCACCATGGCAAGTACTTAAACCCTCTTACATCTTGATGATGGTGATATTAGGGCTCCAGAAAACAGACTCTATAGATTTCTGGAGATTAGACTATGGATAAAATTGCCTTTGTCTTGCAGTTTACTAAGTGACCTGTAGACTGAAGGAGACTCCTGTCCTGCATGACTGTGATCTCTACCAGTCAGCCATTTACTTTCTTTCCTTTCCCTTGTTCTTGGGCAGCCAGGAGTGTTCCAGGAGCATCACACATACCTCACCTGGGGGGGGGGGGGTGCTGTTAGCCTCTACTTTACCTTCAACTTGCCCCATGCTTCCTCATCACCAAGATGTGGAATTGGATGATCAAGATGGGTGTAGGGCTGTGGGGATTCTTTAACTCTGGCTGGGAAATAGGCAGTTTGTTTTGTGTTAGCAAAGAACTTGGTTAAATTGTTGTCCATGGCATCTTGATGATGAGGGACCTAAGGCAAGCTGAGGGCCAAGCATAAGCTAGCATCCCCTCCACCCCCAAGTGGGATATGTGTTTCATTCCGGAGGCACTCCTGGCTGCCCAAGAACAAAGGAAAGGAAAGAAAACAAATGGTTAACTGACAGAGATCACAGTTATGCAGAACATGGGTCTCCATCACATTACTAATGTCTTAGTAAATTACAAGAAATAGGCAATCCTGCTGTTAGACCTCCCTTTCCAAAGGAGAATTACCTAGAACAAAGCCCACAAAACACAAAAGGAGTTGGTTATTCAGGTTTATTTTAGTCCGGCCAGACGGCCCCTCCCAAGCACCCAAAAAGTCCTCGGAAGAGTGCCCCACCGAGCCATAGCTCAGGGTTTATATAGGGAGATATAGACGGTGTACAGAAGCGAGAATTTTGCAGTTAGAGTGGCGGTTGCTTAACAGTCGCTTGAAGAACATGTTTGACTGTCCTAATCACAGTGTTCGTTAAGGATTTACATCTCAGGGACTTGCTGGAGCCAGGAGGAGCTAGGTTCCTCAACCTCTGACCTTTTACCAGAATAGAGTTTGAGATCAAACAATGGTTGGTATTTCCTCATTTGTAGGTCCCTCACCTTTTGGCCCAAGGGAGTTTTTACACTACCAGTAGCCTAATCTCCAGAACCCTATATACTCAGTTTCCTGGAGCCCCAACATCACCCTCCCCTCCATAGTGATGTGGGGAACAAAAGCAAGAAGGGAATGGCAGGTAAAATTACATTTCTTTATAACCTGCAGCCCACTGACAAATACTTGAGGCAAATACAGAGTATAACCTTTCTCCAGGAACTCCCAACTGTCCTATGTTAATGCCTTACTAGAGAGAAAACAACCTTAACTTGACAATAGCCAGGTCTCTGGTATCTTTGAGTCCTCCTTAGGACCCGAAGTCCTTCTAGAGGCTTCCCATTTGTCTTTACTTCTCCCAATTTCATAGTATATAAACAGTCAGTCTTCACAACCCCAGCACAGCTCTTCCTGCCCATAGGTCCTGTCCCCATGCTTTAATAAAATCAACTTTTTGCACCAAAGACTTCAAGAATTCTTTCCTGGCTGTTGGCTCTGGACACTCTCCATCCCCTCCCCCTCCCCCCGACAAAAAAACAACAACAACAACCCTAATCATTGGGTCTTAGACCTTATAGGTACTGAGGCTAAAGCTTTAGGGGAATTGATAAGAAAACAAGTCAGGGCATTAGAATGCTCTGGTGACTTTCTGTGGCCTCCAGTAGTTCTTACAAGGAAGAGAAAAGAATCTCTATTTGAGGCTGTTTCAAGACTTTACTATCTTTCTGCTAGTAATCCAAATTGTTGAGAGGATATCATGACCCATGCAGGATTGAAAAAGGTGAATTCTCTATTAGAGGCCAAAAAACAAGAGAGGCAGGAAACATGGAAGGTAGTGAAATTGCCTCTGGTAAACGCTCCATGTTGCCGCTCCTTCTGGCCACCTTCAGCAGTGTGTTTCCTGCCTGGTAAAGATTTAGAACATCCAGCCCGAGGGTACAGAGCACCTGTGCCTGCTACTGTTTCGCATTTGTCTAAATCAGATGTCAAGATGGACACCATGAAGCTGAAGGCTGGAGGGTAGACAGAGCACTAAGACAGCAGTTTTTATTTTTTATTTTATTTTATTTTTTTTCATCTATTTTTACTTTTATTGAGTTTTGAGACAGAGACAGAGAGAGAGAGACACAGAATCTGAAGCAGCTCCAGGCTCTGAGCTGTCAGCACAGAGCCTGACATGGGGCTTGAACTCATGAACCACAAGATCATGACCTGAGCCAAAGTCGGCCGCTTAACCAATTGAGCCACCCAGGCGCCCCTAAGACAGCAGTTTTTAGGTTAGGATCTAAATTCATGGACCTGACTTTGTTTCTTAGCTCAGAAAAATGACCAAATGCATATAAGCAAAAGACTTATTAAGCTTTTAAGAAGGTTATGTTGCAAGAGAAACCCGAAGTCCAGTGAGCAAAGGTTTGTGGTCTCCTGTTTAACCAAGAAGGTTATTTTCAGGCTCCCAAACCTGCAACAATGGGAGCCAAGTTGCTAAAAGGTGCAGTCCCCGAAGGGGAGATTGATTCTGCCACCAATGTCCATCTCAGATGCAGATTCACAGGACAGTGATTAAGGGAGCTTCTGTCAGAGAACAAAACAAGAGGCAGCTGGTTTTCTACAGCAGGGTGTTGTTGATACTCCTCTCAAATAGGATATACCACTCATGATCATTGTGTTTTTTCCCTCCTTTCATGTTTTTTCTTCAAATGGGAATTGTTTTTCTAATAGTGGTCCTGTTTTCCACTCTCCTCTCCCCTCAGCCCTTGTATACTGGGTCTGTTGGGGAGGTTAAATATTCTATCCATAGACGTCCAGGCAACAAGGAACTACATGTACACTCGTCCGGGAGATAGCACACAGATATCTTGAGTAGGATAACTTGATGAGATTTAGTATTGGGGTATATCCCTTTAGGAAGTGGGCAAGTGCAGTTTTGGTGGTATATTGAATAGTTGTGTAATGTTGGGAAGATAGATTTTTATTTATTATTTTTAAAAATAATTCTTTTTGGGGTGCCTGGGTGGCTCAGTCGGTTAAGCGTCTGACTTCAGCTCAGGCTCAAGTCATGATCTCATGGTTCGTGGGTTCGAGCCCCACATCGGGCTCTGTGCTGACAGCTAGCTCAGAGCCTGGAGCCTGCTTCGGATTCTGTCTCTTCTCTCTCTCTGACCCTCCTCTGCTCATGCTCTCTCTCCCCACCCCCCTCAGCAATAAATTAAAAAAAATTTAAAAATTAAAAAAATTCTTTTTAACGTTTATTTATTTATTTTGAGGGAGACAGAGACCACACGAGTAGGGTGGGCAGAGAGAAGGGGAGAGAGAATCACAAGCAGGCTCTGTGCTGTCAGTGCAGAGCCCATTGTGGGGCTCAAACTCACGAACCGTGAGATCATGACCTGAGCTGAAACCAAGAGTCAGACACGTAATTGACTGAACCACCCAGGTTCCCCACCTGGGGTATCCTCCACCCCAGGAGGCTACCTTTAAAAAAATTTTTTTTAAATGTTTTTTTATTTATTTCTGAGAGAGAGAGAGAGAGAGACTGCGTGAGCAGGGGAGGGTCAGAGAGAGAGGGGGATAAGAATCTGAAACAGGCTCTAAGCTCTGAGCTAGTTGTCAGCACAGAGCCTGACATGGGGCTCGAACCCATGAACCATGAGATCATGACCTGAGCCAAAGTCAGACGCTTAACCAACTGAGCCACCCAGGTGCCCCTACATTTTTAAAACTATACCTAAAGAAAGGTTTAGGGGGTGCCTGGCTGGCTCAATCAGGAAACCATATGACTCTTGATCTCGGGGTTGTGAGTTCTAGCCCAATGTTGGGCATAGAGCCTACTCGAAAACAAAAAACAAAAAACAAAACAAGCCAAGAAAGGTTTATAGATGTTAGTAAGTCAAGATATGGACTGTAGTGAGTCCTGATGCCATTGTTTGATACAACTGTGACTGAAACTAGAATTCCTTCCCTCTACTTTTCAATTAATGAAACAAATAATTTCTCTTTTTATTATAAATGAGTTTGAGTTGGTTTTATTATCACTAGCAACCAGAAATGTTCTGACTGGTGGAACACATATATATTGAATACATATTGTCTTACAGAGGAGGAAAAACAATTTTTCCTCTACCCTCTCATTCTTGGCTGAGACCCCCCCCTACAATAAAAGGCAAATTAACTGGAGAAAAACAAACAAGTTTAATAACCATGTATATCTCTTATATACTTGGGAAAGACTTCAGAAAACTGAGTAACTCCTGGAGATGGCTCAAGTCAGCATGTTAAATAAATACCATCTTCAGCTAAATACAAAAGAAATTGTTGGGGGTGGAGAGTTAGGATTGAGAGGTTACTGACTGGGTTAAGCAGAGTAAACAGGCGTAAGTTTGTGATGCAGATATGAGTCCTGCCTTCTCCATTGGTAAGAGTTTCTAGAGATTTAGAGTCATCGCCCCCTTTCTGATACAGAGGGAGACACCCCTACAAATGCAGATTTCCCTTCTAGATGTAAATGTCTTTTTATAGAAGGATTAGCTTCTACTCAGTTTTCGGAGCTTCACCTTCCATTTTCAGAGTCTCCTATTTCTTAAAAATAAGCAGACCCAAAGAATCCTTATGCCAAAGAGACATATTTTCAGGTGACAAATCTACTCTGCTTCACTCTCAAAGTCTTCTATTTAGACAATCTGAAGGGAAAATGGTATTAGCAACTAAGAAAGTAGACATATATTTATAAGTAGATCAACTTATTTTTTCAAAAATAAACTACTTTTTTACAAATTTGTCCTTTGAAGGGAGGGAATATTTCTCCTCATGTTTGCATCCAAGTATCTGATTAAGTTAATTCATGGGTAATGTATGTCTCAGATTTTAGTTAATGGTCAGAGCCATATGTGGGTTTTAAACGTAAGGGGATCAGATAATTTGTTATGGTATTTTAAAAATTGTGTTTCATTACTGGTAAATACATTTGGGGGTTATAATCTAATCTTCATGATCATTTAAAGATACTTGGCCGAGGAAATTTTACAAATAGTTTCCTAAGCTGTGAAACTTGCCTATGCAATTCACAGATGTCTAAAGATATTTGAATGATGTATTAATGCTGACAGAAAGATAATTGCTTTCACTCATAATTAAATTAACATTTTCTGATAATACGTTAAATATTACTTTTCTGTTCAGGCATTGAAGACTTTGTTCCACACCATACACCATTTCATTTCAAGTAAAATCCAAAATGGAGAAATTTAGGCTTCCTCCCTAGTCATTGAAAATCACTATTGATAGTATTATTTTCTTTCTTTCTTTTTTTTTTTTTTTTACAAATAGTTTATTGTCAAATTAGTTTCCACATAACACCCAGTGCTCATCCCCACAAGTGTCCTTCTCCATGCCCACCCCCCCTCCCCCCCACATCCATCAGTCCTCAGTTTTTGTCAGCATTCAAGAGTCTCTCATGGTTTGCCTCTCTCCCTTTCCCCCACCATTTCCGCCCTTCTTCTCCCCCTTGTTCCTCCGGGAAGTTCCTCCTAATCCTCCTATACGTGCAAACATATGATATCTGTCCTTCTCTGCCTGACTTATTTCGCTCAGCATAACACCCTCAAGGTCCATCCATGTTGCTACTCATGGCCAGATTTCATTGTTTCTCATTGCCATGTAGTATTCCATGGTATAGATAAACCACATCTTCTTGATCCATTCATCTGTTGATGGACACTTAGGCTCTTTCCATGTTTTAGCTATTGTGGAGAGTGCTGCTATGAACATTGGGGTCCATGTGCTCCTATGCCTCAGCATTTCTGTATCCCTCGGGTAAATTCCTAGCAGTGCTATTGCTGGGTCATAGGGGAGTTCTATTGTTAGTCTCCTTAAGAACCTCCACAATGTTTTCCAGAGGGGCTGTACCAGTTTGCATTCCCACCAACAGTGTAGGAGGGTGCCCATTTCTCCACATCCTCGCCAGCATCTAGAGTTCTCTGATTTGCTCATTTTAGCCACTCTGACTGGCATGAGGTGGTATCTCAGTGTGGTTTTGATTTGTATTTCCCTGATGAGGAGGGATGCTGAGCATCGTTTCATGTGTCTGTTGGCCATCTGGATGTCCTCTTCGGAGAAGTGTCTGTTCCTATCTTCTGCCCGTTTCTTCACTGGGTTGTTTGTTTTTCGGGCGTGTAGTTTGGTGAGTTCCTTATAGATTCTGGATATTAACCCTTTATCTGATATGTCATTTGCAACTATCTTTTCCCATTCCGTTGGTTGCCTATTAGTTTTCTGGGTTGTTTCCTTGGCTGTGCAGAAGCTTTTAATCTTGATGAGGTCCCAGTCATTTATTTTTTCTCTTGATTCCCTTGCTTTTGGGGATGTGTCAAGTAAGAAGTTGCTGCGGTGGAGGTCAAGGAGGTTGTTTCCTGCTTTCTCCTCTAGGGTGTTGATAGTTTCCTGTCTCATGTTCAGGTCCTTTATCCATTTTGAGTTTATTTTTGTGCATGGTGTGAGAAAATGATCAAGTTTCATTCTTCTGCATGTTGCTGTCCAATTCTCCCAACACCATCTGTTAAAAAGGCTGTCTTTTTTCCATTGGATATCCTTTCCTGCTTTGTCAAAGATCAGTTGGCTGTATACTTTTGGGTCCACTTCTGAGTTCTCAATTCTGTTCCATTGGTCTATGTGTCTGTTTTTGTGCCAATACCATACTGTCTTGATGATGACAGCTTTGTAGTAGAGGCTAAAGTCTGGGATGGTGATACCTCCCGTTGATAGTATTAGTTTCAAAGAGCTCCTCTAGTAACTTGCTTGGTATTTTCCCCAATTTCCAAAAATTTTATGTTGTTTTCTCCTCTCCTTTACCTCAACTTAAAAAAAAAAAATCCCTTCTTGAGGCTCCTGGGTAGCTCAGTCAGTTAAGCATTAGACTCTTGGTTTTCGTTCAGATCATGGTCTCATGGTTTATGAGTTCGAGCCCTGTGTTGCGTTCTCTGCTGTCAGCTCAGAGCCTGCTTTGGATCCTCTGTCCCTCCCTCTCTCTGCCCTTACCCCGCTCATTCTCTCTCTCTCTCTCTCAAAAAATAAATAAACATAAAAAGAAGAAGACAGCCAAGTATATACCATTATGTAAAGTACTTACTCTGTGAGTCACTCTTTTAAGTGCTTTAAAAATAGTTAATCATGCAAACTGGTGCAGCCACTCTGGAAAACAGTTTAGAGGTTCCTCAAAAAATTAAAACTAGAACTACACTATGACCCAACACTTGCACTGCTAAGTATTTATTCAGAGGATACAAAAATGTGGATTTGGAGGGGTACATGCACCCCAATGTTTATAGCAGCACTGTCAACAATAAATAGCCAAAGTATGGAAAGAGCCCAAATGTCCATCAGCTGATGAATGGATAAAGAAGATGTGGTATATATATTCAATGGAATATTACTCAGCAATGAAAAAGAATGAAATTTTGCCATTTGCAACAACATGATGGAACTAGAGTGTATTATGCTAAGTAAAATAAGTCCGTCAGAGAAAGAGAAATATCATATGATATCACTCATATGTGGAATTTAAGATACAAAACAGATGAACATAAGGGAAGGGAAGCAAAAATAGTAAAAAAAACATAGAGGGAAACAAACTGTAAGAGACTCCTAAATACAGAGAACAAAGTGAGGGTTGCTAGGGAGGGGTGTTGGGTGGGGGGAATGGCTAAAAGGGTGAGAGGCATTAAAGAGGACACTGGTTGGGATGACTACGGGATGTTATATGTAAGTGTTGAATCACTAAATTCTATTCCTGAAAAAAATATATTTTGATTAAAAAAGTAAATAAAAGCAGTTAATCATTAGAACTTTAAGCAATTATTATTACTTTCATTTTCATGTGGGGGAAACTGAGGCACATAGTTAAAGTAACTTGTGTAAGTTACAAAAGTAGTAACTGGCAGATCTAGGATTTGATCTCAGAGACTCCAGTTCTAGAATCAGCATTTCTGTGTTAAGCCATGTACTATGTGCATGTTGAATGAGTGATCCTGTGTGTGAATGCATGACTGTACATGTGTTTATGTGTGTTGTGTGCATGTATGTGCAGGGAACAGAATGGGATTTAAAGAGGCTGTGGAGGGACATCTGGCTTGCTTTGTTGGTAGAGCATGTGACTCTTGATCTTGAGGTCGTGAATTCGAGCCCCACCTTGGGGGTAGAGATTATTTAGAGAAAAAAAAAAAAAAAAGATGTGGCATTTGAGCTATATCTTTCTGTTTTCATGTGCTTCTATGTTCAGTTTGTTACATCTTGATCTCTTGATCTTTTCTTAACTTTCCAATTATACTCTGCTTGAAACTCTTCAAAACTCCTGGACCTCTGATTTCTCCCCTTAGCTACCCCAATCTAATCAGGTCAGAACTTTATGACTTTGGACTAAAGCTTTTGTAAAAGTTCTAGGGCAAAGTAAAAGTACATTATGTTCTTTAGAAAAGGTTATAAGATTTCAGACAGAACAGAATGGAAGTCACCGAGTTTATGACCACACATTATAGAGCTGGTTTTATGATGGGAATTGCCAGACCAACTCATCACTGTATCCAATTGATTTCAGTGTCCAAAATCACTTTAGCTCTGATTTTTGAGGTCAACTGAATAAAGATAGGGAGTGTGGATGATGTGTATATGTCTATGTTGGATAATAAATGAAGCAAGGATCCCTGCTTGTGCCTAAGGTGTGACCAGTCCTGCAATTCACATATACTTGGGAAGAGATTATTAATGGGGCATCAAGGGTTGGTAGACAGGAGGGTTTGGGGAGCAATAAGAATGATTATGAGAAAAGACTTTGGGGATGAAAGCATGGGGTCTGTCTTGCACATGCTCTCCACAATGGCTTCGTGGGCTCATGGCTGAGGTTTGTGGTTGGAGGGGTTGCAGGCAGCAGATTCCAGAGGGGCTTTTCTACAGAAGTTATATGTAACTCGGGAACACAAAAAAATGCCATGTGGTTTCCCATGTGACGAAGTATGACCAACATAGAGAAGGGGACATTCTTCTCCCTTCCTGAGGAGCCCAGGGTGACCTTAGTGTGTTAAGAACCCTGGAGGAGAGATAGTGACCCTCAGTGGGGCAGGGGACAGTGGTAGGGACCTGACTGAGTGGTTTATAGCATACATGAGACACATTTGGGAATTCCTGAAAGTAATTTAGAGGGGCTTGGATTGCAGGGATAGGAGAGAGTGAGATGTGGATCACATTCTGCAGAGTACCCACTAACTAGTGCAGCCCAGAAAATGGATGACACAGTTAACTTCTCTTTTACAGACTAGTTCTTGAATGAGTTCTATTGCGTGAGTTCATTGGAGTTAGATGAATCCAATACGATTTTGCCCCTGCTCTAAATTCATAGGACAGGCTGTTTTCATAGTGTGGGTTCCCCCAAGAAGACCTTGAGGCAACGATTCTATGCAAGTAGTTCATTGGTGAGTTGGTCCCAAGAAGCACTGGGGGGAGTGGGGAAGTAAGACAAAGAAGAGAAGCAGCCAATAAAGGGTGGGTTATTAAGCCAGTTCCCACTGGGGGCAACCAGGACCATTCTCACTGGGGACACCTTGGGAAACAACGCAGAACACACATCTCAGTCATTGGTGGAAGGTTAGTCCCAGGGGGATGTCAGTCCCCCAGCACTTCCACCAGAGAAAACTGCTTTAGCAGCCAGAGCATAGGCAGAAAATAGCAGGTGCTGGCAGTTGGAAGTCAGATTAGTGTGCATGGAAATGGTAAGAGTGCGGAATGTGGGTGGGATGCAAACATCATCTGCTGCCACTATGACACGGAAGGTCTAGTTTGTTAGTTATGCTATTTGGCATTGTTCTGGTTGTGTAACAGATCTCCCTGCTGACCCACACCTGTCTCCTCTGTTCCTACTTCCATTGGCATGACTCTTTCTCTTTGTCTTTCCACATTACTCTGTTCATCACTATTTGGCGTGGGTTTTGGCAGTAGAGAGCTGCGGGAAGTTATTTCCTTTTCTGAGCCTCACTTTTTCTAATGTTTAAGATAAGAATAATTCTTTTTAGAACTGTTGTGTGGATTGAGGAATGATTTAACATATAAAAAAGCACATGTCATAATATAATTGAGAATGGCAAATTCTCTTTCTATGGCCATACTTGTTTTTCCCTCGGCAAAGCCAAAATTTGGGGACCTTATCTTTCTGGTACCTTCAAAAGCAGACATGTATAGATAAAGGGTGGGTTTGTCCTCTAAAAGAAAATGATGGGTTTTGTCGTTTTTCTAATTTTTTATCTGAGTTAATTTGATTGCATTTAAAATTTGGGGGATATTTAGTGCAGTAATGCAAAGCATACATCACTGATGTCTAAGCATATTGCCTCTATTTTGTTGTCTTTGATCACTTAGCTTATCCCACAAGTAGCTGGGGTAGGAAATGTAGACTCAGTTCTATGAAGCCACAACCATGGCTCTGCCCTGATCTTAGGCCAGTCTCAGAGCTATTTATTGCCTCAGGAGACTGTGGTCTTTTATGTCCCTGTCATTTTGTGTCCTGTGGTATCTATGTTGGCTGTTGATTTGATGGATTACTGCCTTTTGCTCTGAATTATTTAGTATGGAAGGAGAGAGAGGGAAAAGGAAAGAGAGGGTGTGGGGGGGGGGCGGAAGGAAGGCTGCTCTTGTTGGCTTCAGAGTAAGTGGTAATTATTACAATACTTTCATATATATATTTGTGCTGTACATGATTACAAAGTCCTTTTACAAACATTAAAGACTTAATCCTCATGGCTATCCCATAGAATGAGCAGGAAAATAAAGGACCCGTCAATAACAGGTTTGCACTAATCTTTGGAAGAGGCAACTGTGAAGAAAAAGAGACTTAGAGAAAAATAGGATGCACGTATCAAGGCAATGAAGTCACACCTTTTGTTTGCATAGAGAAGAAAGAACGTGCCTAGTGGGGTTTATGTGAAGGTCTTCATTGCTTTATATGCTGTTGTGGGGAAGGATGGCAGTACTGAAATTTGAACGGGTTGTGGCCCTGGAATTTCTGAGATGAGTCATTTTGTGAAAGGCCTTTGATCACCATGAGCCCTGATTTCCATCTACAAAATGGAGATAAAAGTACTTGTACGATATACCACCACGTGAGGTACTGGTAAGAATTTAACAAAATGCATGGAAAAGCACTATGCAAGCTGTAAGAACTGTACGTGGTACTGCATGCTGATACTTCCCTGATAATGGAGATATGATCCTGCAGGATCAGCGGAGTATAAAACACTAAAACTAAGAGTTGACTTCTTTTTTTCTCTATTTTATTTAAATCCAAGTTAGTTAAAATTAGTGTAATAATGGTTTCAGTGTTACAGCAATACTCAGCACACAGGAAGAGACCCAGCACTTGGAAAATTAGAAAAGACTGTTTATTTCGCATTGGTGCTGGTCCACCACCTCCAAAGGCTGAGTCCGAACCCTGGCACTGGCCTTTGTTTATGCCTGGCTAGCTTCTGGGTACTTGAAAACTTTCTATCGGCTGCACAGGTGGGTGGGATTGCAGGGGCCCAAGCAAAAAAAGTGTGTGTGGGGGGGTCACTAGCGGTTGTGCTACATGAGCAGTTGGCTGATGCAAGAGGCAAGCAAGATTACAGAAGCCAAAAGCATGCAACGGCGGGTATCCGGCCTCAGACATCTGGTTGGTCTTCTTTATCTGCTCTTGCCGGCTTCCCTTCTCATCAGGAGTAGAATTTATTGATTCATCACTTACACATAACACCCAGTGCTCATTCTAACAAGTGCCTTCCTTAATGCCCATCACCCATTTTCCCCACCCTCCAACCCAACAACCTCTCCAGCAACCCTCAGCTTTTTCTCTGTATTTAAGAGTCTCTTATGATTTGCCTCCAAGAGTTGACTTCTTAAAAGCATTGTTAGAGATACAAAGTTTACTTATTTGGAGATTTAAGATTTGTCTGGTAGAAAGTTGTTTGATTATTTGTTTCTTTTTATTTATTATTTTTATTAATTTTTTTTGACAGACAGAGAGAGAGAGAGAGGGAGAGGGAGAGAGAGACTATCCCAGGAGAGGCAGAGAGAGAAAGAGAGAGAAGCAGGGCTCACCCAAAGAGGGGCTTGAGCTCACCTGATGTGGGGCTCAAATTCAGGACTGTGAGATCATGACTTGAGCTGAAGTCAGATGCTTAACAACAGAGCCACCTAGGCGCCCTGTTTGTTTTTAGAAGTAACATGACAACACTGGCTTCTTTGCCCAGTACCTTTATTGAGAGTGGAGGGGTATTATTAGAATAGCATTTTGGAGGCACTTTATCCAGATATTTTGGATAAAGTAATGCTTATGCAATATAAAATTGTTATAAGTTTTTCAGGTAATGGCAGAAACCTCCACTGTGCTGGGTTGTTGGATTTTGAAAGATCTAGGTTCAAATCCATATTCAGGTACCCAGCAGTTGTGTGACCCAGGACGAGCTATTCTGTTTTTTTTTTTTTTTTTTTTCCATTCATCAGAAAAGCTACACGTTCTCCTAGGGATCATTGTGAGGATCAGCTGAGACACTGAGTAAGAAAATTCTCTGAAAACTGGGGCACCTGGGTGGCTTAGTCAGTTAAGCATCCGACTTTCGCTTAGGTCATGATCTCGCAATTCGTGGGTTCGAGCCCCGCATCGGGCTCTGTGCTGACTGCCAGCTCAGAGCCTGGAGCCTGTTTCAGTCTGTGACTCCCTCTCTCTCTGACCCTCCCCTGTTCACGCTGTCTCTCTCTCTCTCTCCTAGAAATAAATAAAACATTTAAAAAAATTTCCTTTAAAAAAAATTCTCTGAAAACTATTAACAACCCCATAAATATAAATTGATATATTTATTATCATTACTCATGTTTAAAGAAATGAAACCAATAAGCAAATATTTAATAATACAAGTTAAAGAGAATCAAGGCAGAAATTAATGAGATAGAGTCAATATAGAAACACAGATTGCTCTCTGATGCTTTCTTTCCATATGGTTTTACTAGGGGATGCTTACTGGTGATAAATGGGGATATGCAGATGTGATGTGTGTGCACAGTTCATTTCAAGATTCATAAGTTACCTTGCTGGCAAGCTATACTTCTAAGAGCGTAATTTGAACCTGTTCAGTCGATTGCCTGTTTGAGATTTAGTAGATTGTTAATAAGTTTGATTCAGCCTGCAAGAACTCTGTAAGAAAGCGATAGGGATAACTGAACTCCAGGTGTCAGTGGGTAGTGTAGAAGTTATAACTCTGCAGAAGAGGGTCACCTGGGCAGAGCTGGGTGGCTGTCCAGGCCAGCTCTCCATAGGATGCCCTTAATGTGGTGAATTTTCCAGAACTCACCTTCTGGGTGTCAGCATTGTAGCATATGAAATCCACAGTTTGTCATCTTTTGGAGTATATATATATATAAAGTTTATTTATTTTGAGAGAGAGAAGAAGAGGGACAGAGAGAGAGAGAGAGGGAGAGAGAGAATCCCGAGCAGGCACTGTCTGTGTGGAACCCGATGTGGGGCTCAAAATCATGAACCACGAGATCGTGACCTGAACCGAAGTCAAGAATCAGACACTTAACTGACTGAGCCTCCCAGGCATCCCGATCTTTCTTTTTGAAGTGGACTCACATTATCCCTACTCATCACCTGAAATTTAAAACTTAAATTTGAATTAATTTTCAATGAGAAATATAGTTACCAAGAAGACCCAAGCTTTCTAGTTAACGTGTGAGAAGCCAAATGACAGTGAGAAAATTGCTTGGTGAGTTTAGTATGGAAACAGACATTATCATTCATTTGACTGGAATGTGAAAGGGTTTATCAGTCAAGTTTCCTGGGTGTAGGCAACAAAATTCTCTGTTGATTCACCTAAGCAGAAAAGGAATTCATTGAAAGTTCTTGAGTAGCTTACAGAAATGATAGGCAGGCTAGAGAACCAGGCTCCAAAAACAACGGGAACCAAGAGAGGCTATGAATGGAGAACATGGCGGGCATGTTGTAGTCTGTTCAGTGTACCACTGCTGTCCCACGTCTGAGCAAGTGGTGTTGCTGCTACCTATGGATTCCCAACTCCAAAGCTACTGCAGGTCTTGAAAATGTTCACACGACCACGTATAGCTTCTCAACTGTCCCTGCACCTTTGTTCCTCTTTTCGGGTCTCAAAGGCCCCGATAGGAGCATCTGGGTGCTAAATTTAGGTCATGTGCATCTACACAGCTAGCAGGGTGCTGGGAGAGGAAATACATGGTCCCAGCCTGTGCTTCTTCAAGTGTAGTCTACAGACTGGTACCAGGCTATGGACTAATTGCTTTTATTTTGTGATGAGGCAAAGAACTTGTGGTAGAATGTAAACCACTTTAGTGCTTTCTCTATGGAGAAAAAGTTATCTATGGACCAAGTGTCAGCTTTATTAAACAGTGTACTGCCAAACAGAGCAGCACTTTCCTAGACTTCATGGTTGGAGGCTAGGACCTGTTGTCAGAGGGCCACCCACAAAAGGCAGGGTGTTTGGAAGCTGTGTAGTCAAAAAACAACAAATGTTCACTGCAAATGAGATCAGGATTCATTAGGACCACTCTGCCACAGAGACACATGCGCCATCAGGAATGTGACTTATGTGGATCTGGACATACTCTCAGCTGGCCAGTGCTTGGTTAGGCATGATGGTATTGGTTCTGTTGCCACTACCTTCTTTTCCACAGGCTGGGTACCCTCTTGGGAACATTAGAGGTACATTCTGTGGTCTAAGAGCATTTCTGTGCCACTAAGCTGAACTCTAATGTTTTGATATTATAGATTAAATCTGAGCTGCTTACCAGGTGACTCACCTAATGAAAGATTATTTCTATATCTTTTCAAATTTTATGTAGTGGGTAGGTTAAAATAATTGAAAATTTCTAGTGTGATTACTTGAAATAGCATGGTTAATAATTCTGTATCTGTTAATGGACTCATGCCATAATTATGCATTTTTTCCTATGAGGAGAAGAACTGGAGATCTTTTAACTTTAGTCATGTCAGTACAGCCTTCTTCCAAAGAGATTTGCATTGGTGAAGGAAAGAATTTATTTTCTTGAGGCCATCAGAAGACACATGTGATTTAGGCATTCATTGGTTCCATTAAAAAGTGATCATCAGCTTCTATATCCCATAGCTCCAGATTCAATGGACTTGGTTTCACCAATTTGATCTGTTTCAGTGTTATGAAAAGGAAAGTGTAGTAAGTGGCTAGAGGCGAAAGGGAAAGTAAAGGAGAGTGGAGGTGCAGGAGGAAAGAAATAGTGCATGAGAGGAGGTGAGCAGAGCATACACCATCATCACATCTGAAGATGGAAGGGGGGGCAGGTGCATCTCCATCTTCACATGGTGTAAAAATCTTCTGAGGTTTCACATGTGTGGGACAAACATGAATGTATTGGCAAACATTACAGTGAATATTGTGCATAGAGCAACGTGGAGGGTGGAGATTAGAGATGTTAAGAAATAAACACATGTAAAATTATAACAAAATATCCTATAGGGCAAGTGCTCAAGGCTGAGTGGAAACAAGAAGGGTTGAGAGCTCTGAGAGGTTAATAAAGTCACCTGGGAGCCATTGAAGGATGGGATGGTAATGTCAAGGACTTCAGGCTCTGAGATTTTACCCTTCTTGCAAGTTAATGAACTAGCTTGCCACAGTTTCGTAGAGGCTGCTGGGAGACATAAGATCAGAGACAGAGGACTTTATTGCTCACAGCACAGCAAGCAGAATGAGTCAGAAATTGTTTTCTTATTTTAAAAGAGAAATTTATAGAAGGAATAATAGGGGAAAATAAAGTGATCAGAAAGTACAACTTATTCTGACACAGTAGGATGTACCAATCCATATTGGGTTTTAACAGACCAGATGTGGCCCAGATAGTGGGGAGGGGTAAATACAGTTATCTCTAAGATGAGGGCTAGCTTCCGGGACATTCCTTATTTCTCTTTCATGGCTCACTCTTGCTAGCCCTGGTCTCTGATTTCTGTAGAGAGCCCTAGTTCTGCCACTAAATGAAACACAGTGAACGAGAGGTTGTAATACAACGGTCCTTTCTCTTTCACGGTCACGCTGTCCAATATTGTATCCAGCAGCCACATGTGGCTATTGAGCACTGGAGCTGTGGCTGGTCTGGATTGAAATGGGCTGTAAGTGCAAAATACATGCTGGATTTCAAAGATTTAGTTAGAAAAAGGGAAAGTATCTCTAATAATTCTTATATTACATGTTGAAATAATATTTTGGATATATTATTTAAATCAAATACATTATTGAAATTAATTTTACCTTAAAAACTTTTCTTTAATGTTTGTTTATTTTTGAGAGAGAGAGAGAGAGAGAGAGAGAGCCAGAGCACGAGCAGGGGAGGAGCAGAGAGAGAGAGAGGGAGACACAGGATCTGAAGCTGGCTTTAAGTTCTGAGTTCTCCAGATGTGTTCTTTTTTTCCAGATTATTTTGGTTATTATGGTTTATGAATTTTGGGATCAGTTTGTTAACTTCCGCAAAAAACAAGGCAGTTGGGATTTTGATAGGAAGTGAATTAAATTTATAGATCTAAAGATTACTTTTAAAATTTAATGAAAAGATTTGCTAAACTCAGTTGTTATTTGCTGATACTTGAGCTTTATTCATTCTCATGTAAACTGCTAATATGTTAAGTTCAGTTTACAGTGGCATAGTTTTGTAGACTATGTATGAATGTCTCCATCCTTTGGGGAGAGGGTAATAAGATTTGTTATAGAAGTTGTGTAACAGTCTGGTAAAGAAAGGACCTGTCTTTTGACTGTGTATTCATGTTCCAGTGTATTGTATTTCATGTTCTAATGTGCTTCATCAAACACAGGATGTTAAATAGATTGGTAGTTTTTGTTGAGTTTTCCCCATAATTATCTAAATGAATATAATGAATTTTAATGCCAACATTGTTTTCAAGGAGATTACATTTCTTTTTTTATTCAAATTTTATGAAATTGGAAAGTGCTGTTTTAATAAAGAGGTTTTTTTTTTGTTTTGAACATAACCTCAAGATCTTACTGTTTTCATAATAAAGCAAAATATGAAGCTTAGATAGAAATGGATCACTTGGCCCTTTCTCTTCTTATGTCCTCCCAATTCAAAATGCTTTCATCTTTTAATAGCCAGCATTTTTGTACATCTGTAGTTGGGCTCAACACATTCAGTCCTCAGCACAGTCCTCTTTATAGTTTTAGGTTTTTTTCCAGAAAATCGGCTTAATCTGCCCTATGTAGCCACTCTGCTTTCTGTCATAATGCTGCTTTCCCTGGGCATGCAGAGAGTCCTTGCCCTTCTTGTATTCTGTCACTTTGTGGGGTTGGTACTTGCCACACTTCTTACAGAGAGTCCAGCAGGTTTTAGGAATGTTCACCATGTTTTGAGAGCATTATCAGCATGGAAAAGCAATAATGAATATTTTGAATGAACCCATTATAATCACCCCAAACTTCAGAAAAAGCAAATGTGTTTAAATGAAAAATAGAGTTACTATTAAGAGGCTAGAATTATAAACCCAGCAGATATCTCATGTATATGTGAGATTGTTCTTGGTTTCATAAAGAAATTGCCAGATCAAATAACTTATTAAGATGCTATAAATTAATCTGGAGTATAAAAGCAGTTATTATAGACATAAATCTTAAGAATATCGACCACAGGGGCACCTGGGTGGCTTGGCTGGTTAAGCATCCAACTTTGGCTCAGGTCATGATCTCACAGTTCATGAGTTTGAGCCCCATATTGAGCTTCTGTGCTGGCAGCTCAGAGCCTGGAGCCTGCTTTGGATTCTGTGTCTCCCTCACGCTCTGCCCCTCCCCTGCTCACACTCTGTGTCTCTTTCTCTCTCTCAAAAATGAGGAAACATTAAAAAAAAAATATTGACCACAAAGCTGTCACTCATGATTGTACCAAGAGAATGAAAGACATTTAGGCTACAAAGACACACTCAAAATGCCTATGACCCAGAGTGGTTTGGCTTTGAAGCAGGTTGGACTTACAGAGAGAAAGGGGGGCATAATGAGCCAGGCTGGACTCAAGTTTGTATATATGACCCAACAACAAAGAGCAATTAATGTCTATAACACAGTGCTTTAAAGATGGGGTGGCTGGGTGGCTCAGTTGGTTAAGCGTCTGACTTCAGCTCAGGCTATGATCTCACGGTTCATGAGTTCAAGCCCTGTGTTGGGCTCTGTGCTGACAGATTCTGTGTCTCTTGTCTCTTTCTGCCCCTCCCCTGCTTGTGCTCTCTCTCTTTCTCTCCAAAATAAATAAACGTTAAAAAAAAAAAAAAAGAAAGAAAGAACCCATAGATTTGGGGTCCCTGGGTGGCTCAGTTGGTTGAGTGTCTGACTCTTGATTTCAATTCAGGTCATGATCTCACCGTTGGTGGGATTGGGCCCCACATCGGGCTCCATGTTGTCAGCACAGAGCCTACTTGAGATTCTCTTTCTCCCTCTCTCTCTCTGCAATCCCCTCCTCGCTAAATAAATAAATAAGCTTAAAAAAAAAAAAAAAAGAAACCATAGATTTGAACTGAGTTAACATTGAATTCTTGGAACTGGCTGGGATTTGTAATCGGAAACAAAATCAAGTTAAAAGCTTGTTTTTCAAAAGGTAGAGCCATTTGATCTTGTGAAGCTGTGAAGTATAAGAATACCTTGGGGACATGGCACCATGAATGACTAGGAGAAGGTCTCATTCCTCTAATTAGGAAGGTGATACGCTTTGCTTAGAACCGAGGTCCAGTCCACTAGGGGCTTGGGAATTGAGGTAATGGGTCCATCATGTAACCTGTTCAAATGAACTTTGTTAGTCCTGGTAAAAAAGGCTATACATCATGGGCATATTGAGGCTAAGGTTTTCCCAAGAATATATGGCCTGTGGTGGTTCGCTTGTTTTTCACTCTTCATGCTGGTGGTGACAAGGTCCTTCGCAAAGTCTTGCCTTGGACACAACTAGATGGTGCTGAAAGTATTGACACATTTGGCAAGTGCTATAATATACTAGGTCCTGTGCGAGGGTTTGGAGATAGGGAGATGAATGAGACTTAGGGCTCCTGGTCTGGCAGGGAGACCCATATACCAGATTTCTGGAAGAATGCTGATATCATTCAGCTAGTGAAGGATTAAGGAAGAATAAATCTTGGGGCGCCTGGGTGACTCTGTCGTTTAAACGTCTGAGTCTTGATTTTGGCTCAGGTCATGATCTTGCATTTGTGAGTTCTAGCCTTGTGTTGGGCTCTGGGCTGACAGTGTGGAGCCTGCGTGGGATGCTTTCTTTCTCCCCTGCCTCTCTGTCCCTCCCCTGCTTGTGCTCTCTCTCAAAATAAATACATATTAAAAATGAATAATAAGTTTTGAGGGACAGTGAATTTCATTTGGAGATACTGAGTGTTTGAAACCTGTGGAGCATGCAAGTAGAGATAGCTGGTGGACATTTGGAACTATATCTGAATCTCAGGAGAGAAATCCAAATGGAAGTCTAGCTTTGTGAGTCATCATTTTACATATGCTAATTGAAGTCACTGACATTAAGTCACAAAGAGATTCTATAGAGTAAGGAAGAGAAGGATTAGAGCTGAATATCTTGAAAATTCTTTCATTTCAGTGGTGACATCTGATGAATACTACTGTCTGAGTACACATTGCTCTTACACTGAATTTACATTTGAAAAGCATGAATAAACTTGCAAAACACATTCAAAGGGAAACTATCACAGCAAATACCGACACTGGACATTTTGAAAGTAAAATTTACAATTCAGTCCAATAATAAAATGCAGAGTATCTTCAGAGTCAAAGAGGAAGTTAAAGCATTAACTATATTAAGGGACTAATATAGATAAAATGGTCAGAGTTTCTGAACTCAAAGTAAGCTCTAATAACTTCAACTATTCTTTTGAGAACTATGGGATATAATATTTGAAACCAGAACGTCTGGAATTCATGGTTGAGATCAATATAGAACACTCAAGTAACAAAAGAACGATTCAGACATAAAAAGTGGACAAATTAAGAGGTTATCTGGGATTTAGATTTGTTGATATCCTTGACTGAGATGGGTTGGATTGTTAAACAGATCTCAGTTATCTATATTCTGATATAACAGACTCTCTCAAAGCTTAGTGGCTGAAGACAATAACAACTTCTTATTTCTTTTTTTAATCTTTATTTTTTAAAGTTTATTTATTTTGAGAGAGATAGAGCGAGCAAGTGAGTGCACGTGAGCGCAAAAGGAGAGAGCCTGTTGAGGGCCTTGAACTAATGAACCGTGAGTTGGATGCTTAATCGACTGAGTCCCCCGACAACTTCCTATTTCTGACAGATTCTGTGAGTGCACTGGGCTTCACTAGGCGGTTCGTCTCCTAGATGTGGTGCTGGCTGGATTCAGCTGGGAGCTCAGCTGGGGCTAGAAGGTCCAACATGGGATCACATACACATCTGGCCTCAGCTGGAATGGTTGGGGGCTGGCCAGGCTTCTCTCTTCTTACTTAGTGGTTTAGCTTGAGCTTTTTTTTTTTTTTAATATTTTATTTATTTTTGAGAGAGAGATAGAGACAGCATGAGCAGGGGAGGGTCAAAGAGAGAGGGAGACACAGAATCTGAAACATGCTCCAGGCTCTGAACTGTCAGCACAGAGCCCGACGCGGGGCTTGAACCCACGGAACTGTGAGATCATGACCTGAGCCGAAGCCGGACTCTTAACCGACTGAGCCACCCAGGTGCCCCTGACAGGAGCTTTTTTAACCTGTCAGGTGATTCCCAAAAACACAAAAGCAGAAACTATTACTTTTCTTAAGGCCTTGAAGTTCTTGTAGTTCTTAGGAGTACTAGAATGTCACTTTTGTCCCATTCTCCTGATCAAAGCAAGTTATAAAACCAGGCAAGGGGAAAGTATGTTCCACCTCTTGATGGGAGGGCGGCATGTGTGTTTAGGGATGGAGGAGATTTTTGGTGGTCATCTTTGGAAATGATCCACCACAAGAGTTCAATTCCCTTTTCAACTTGGCTGCAAGTACTACAGTCTTCTGCAGGACATTGTGCTTGGTCCTCAGTGCATACTGAGAGTTCCTGATGGCATCCTAGGTCCTATATCTTTCTAGTATGTTTTGCTGAAAAATTCCATTGAAGGGGAGTTTATAAAAAACTTACAGGGCCTTTTCAAAACAGAACTTTGCCCCCAAGTTTCCTAAATTTCTCTCTCATTTCCTTCTTCTCAATGTTTGCCAGCTTTCTTTCAGCTAACTCCTAAAGTTAAGGAATTGTTATATTGTGAAATTCTGTGATAGTACCTTTTCCAGGTACATGGTAAAAGTGGTGGTGGTTCTGGGACGAGAGGAGGAGGACTGTTGAGCAAGTTATTTCTAGGGTGGCTTTGGGGACATGATCTGTATCATTCACTGTGCGTTCAAGGGTGCCAGTCACCATGGCCCTTCTTCACATGTGAGGTAGGTGTGTGCTTCCCTCAGGAATCTGGAGCTTGGCCATAAGCCTCAAGCAGATAAGGGAGGTTTGAAAAATAATAAGGTTGGATTTGTGAACATTGGCATTTTTTCCTGGGTGCTGAAGAGCGGGCAGAGCTTGGTGGTCATGTAGCTTAGAGTCAGATGAAGAATTGGAAAGAATGACTCTCAGGTGAAAGTATGACATTCACAGCTTTTGGTCTCTTCTTTCTTGTAACAGAGTTTTCAAAAAAAAAAAAAAAGCACAGGTTGAAGAAGGAAAGGAGAAAGGGAATGAGAATGAGAGGGAGAAAGAGAGAAGTGTAGCGGTATAGTGGTTTGTAGCACAGACTTTGTGATATTTAAGGAGGTGATGTGTGTGTTGGTTTCTGGAGAGGAGAAATAGTTGAGAGGGCCGGATAGTGGGACTAGACAGCATGGAGGAGAGAGTGACTTCTCAGGTAGGAGAGGGAAAAGCTCCTGGGAATTTTGGGATGCCTGAAAATTAGAGAGGAAAGAGTCTTTTAGTACAAGTTGTAGGTTCCACGTAGTTGCATCCTTTTATGTAGAGACTGGGGTTCCTGGCTGGAAGATGCTTCTTGAACAGTAGAACCTCTCAGGCTCACTGCTTTGATGACATTACCTATCTTAGGGAACTTTGGACCCCAAATCTTTACTTGGGAAAATTGGCTCATTTTGTGCTATTCTTATCTTCTTCTTTTATTTCTTCTAGTGGTTTCTAATGTAATTTTGGAAAATGTCAATCTGTCTCCACTCTGCCATGGAAATACAAAGAAAAAGATTTTCTGAGTTGTTTTTCAGTTAAAGAAACTGAAGGAGAAAAGTAGCCTGGGGGGGGGGTATTGGGGAATACAGGGGGTGTCAAAAGCGGGTAACAAGAAGGTGAATACATAGCTAAAGAATGAGAGTGTTGCTTTCTTATCATAGTTATCACTTTGCTTCTGTTAAATCCCAGTCAAGAGCTTTTCTCTGCCTTTAAGGGTTTATCTGAGTGCTGTTGTCTTATAGCAATGGTTCTCGTTGCTATAATGGTAGCATGGGAGACCATATTTAGTTTGGAAGAGTTCCATCTTTGATGCTGATATTCTGTTCTCTTCCTTCTCCCTTCTCATCCAATTGAGGAGGATTGCACCACGGATTCTCCACCAGCTGCAGAATAACATTTAACCTCATGCATCAAACATTCAAGAATCTTTATAATGTGGCTCCCTAGACCATACCTTGCACTTCCTCCCAGCTGAACCTATTACTGTGGCCAGTTCAACATCTTCTGGACTTCATATTACTTCTCAGCTCCGTTGCTTAGCACTAATGTGCTTGATTCTTCCTCTTCCTATACCTGTCTGCTGTTTTTCCATTCTTCAAGGCCCCACTCAGGTCCTTCTTATTTCATGAAGCCTTCCATAGATGCTCCAGCCACACTGATTGGACCTTGTTTCTGAATGATAGTTAAGTGGGGCCAGCAGTGGGAAGAGAAGGCTATGAATGCAGAGAAATAAACATTATTTACATGGGAACCTGTTGACAACCTCTTATAGTTGAGTTAATCTAATGACACTAATGCTTTTGACACAGATTTCTAGAGGTACGAATAATTTTCTCTTCAAATGGCTTCTGAAATCCCTTCTACCCTCCCACCACAACTTACGAAGTTTCTTGATGAAATAAATGTTATGTAAATTGATCACATGGCTACTACAACCAACAATTGATTTATCCATGTAAACTTGAAAATGATTGTTGGTTCCAACAACCTTGGAAAAGTCCATTTCTTTTTTTTTTTTTTTAAATCTTTTTTTTTTTTTTAATGTTTTATTTATTTCTAGGAGAGAGAGAGAGAGACAGCGTGAGCAGGGGAGGGTCAGAGAGAGAGGGAGTCACAGACTGAAACAGGCTCCAGGCTCTGAGCTGGCAGTCAGCACAGGGCCCGACGCGGGGCTCGAACCCACGAACCGCGAGATCATGACCTGAGCGAAAGTCAGACGCTTAATCGACTAAGCCACCCAGGTGCCCCGGAAAAGTCCATTTCAAAAAATGTTGTGGACTATAGCTGTACTAATTATAGGTAGACTATAGATTTGACTTTCTTTTTACCTCCATGTCATTGATGAGTATTGAAAATACTACATGTCCTAAGACATTTTATATTAGATCCTTTTTTTTTTTAATGTTTTATTTATTTCTAGGAGAGAGAGAGAGACAGTGTGAGCAGGGGAGGGTCAGAGAGAGAGGGAGTCACAGACTCTGAAACAGGCTCCAGGCTCTGAGCTGGCAGTCAGCACAGAGCCCGACACGGGGCTCAAACCCATGAACCGCGAGATCATGACCCAAGCGAAAGTCGACACTTAACCGACTAAGCCACCCAGGCGCCCCTATATTAGATCCTTTCAATATGGCGCATTTCTAATACTTTGCTTCGAAGGGAGTCATTAACATTACTGAATGCTCCAAATTTTTTGACTTTGCAGCTAAATTTTGAGTAGCTTATCATCTCATCATTCATTAAACAAGTAATTACTGAGTGTACCACATAATCAGTATTCTGTTCTTTATTGCAGACACAAAGATAAACAAGGCACAGTCTCTGCCTTTAAAGATCCTACACTATAGTAGTGGTAATAAGATTTGTACACAGCCATAATACAGATGTGGAGAGGAATGTAAAGTAAAATAGGAAAAGGCACTCTGAAAAAAGCTTAGCTAATGTTTTTGGGCTGACGGTTCAGCATTGTTTGGGAGGATTATGGACTTTGAGCATACTTACTCCTGGTTTTGAGACATTGCACTCTTGTGGTTTTGATCCTCCCTCTCTGACCATTCTTTCTCTGGCTGTACAGTTGCAACTTCCATCCTGTGTTGGGGTTTCTCAAGGCTCAGTTCAGACCTTCCTCTCTTATCACCCTAACCTTTCCTCCTAGGTGGTTTCATCTATGCCCGTGACTTCAGTAATTATCTATAAGCCCATGATGGGATGGTCAGACTTAACCAAACTCATGGTCACCAGTTCTCAACCTCATCTTCTAATGAATGACACCACTGTTCATTTGATTCCACAAGACAGAAACCTAAGAGTCATCCCAGCCACTCCTTTCCTTTATTCTTTATTGTGGTCTGTCATCAAGCCTTACTAACTATATCCTTTAAATACCTCTTAGGTCTGTGTCCTTTTTCTCTGTTTCTCCAGCCAGCTTCCCAGGTCAAGCTAGAACCATCACCCAGAGCAGTGTGGTAGATTCCTAACTGTTCTCCCAGTGGCCACCCTGGTCTCTTTCCAATCCAGGCTCCACACTGAAGCCATTGTCATCTTTTCAAAATGCAAGTTGGATCACATCACCCCTCCACGTCTTGATCTTAAAGTTCTTCAGTGATTTTCTACTGTTCTGTGTTAAAAACCCGAGTCTTACATAGTCACAGTCTTGCTTACCTCTCCACCTCTTCTCAAAGTACTTCCTCATCATTCCCTGTGTTGCAGCCAAACTGGCCTTTTTTCAGTTCTCTGAAAATACCATGCATTTTCTGTAACAGGGTCATAGCACATGTTGTCCCCCCCCCCCCCCCCCAGCTCCAGTGCTTCATAAATCTTATCTGTGTTTTTGATTCCAGCTCAGTGTCACTTCCACAGGGAAACTGTCCCTAGATTACTGTCTTTTATAACTATTTACTTCACAGCCCTCGTTCCATTTGTAATCATATGCTTGCTTGTGTGATTATTTGACCCTGAGCCCCACGAGAGCAGGCGCCAGTTGGCAGGGTACACAACAAATGCTTGTTAAATAAATGTTGATAAACGTGTGGCACTTGGACTTGAAGTCATGGAGATTGCTTTAGGGCAAGGAGAGGAGAGAAAAGGTATCTCATACAGGTCACAAAGGATTGTTAACGATCCAGAGACAAGAAAGTGAGTGGGATCATATATGTAAGAGCAAGTAATAATAAAAGCTATTCCTGGTAACAATTTGCCTAAATGATGTCACAATTAGTATTCAAATAATTGCATGATATTTCACTGCTTAGATATATATAATTTTCCTCACCATTCCCTTATTAGATATTTAGGTTGTTTTCACTGTTTTCATTAGCATAAAGAGCAATGTAGTGAACTCATATATATTCTTATGCTATAATTCACACTTTTTTTTTTTTTCTCTCACTGCTTGACTGCTTGAGTACAAGCAAGCTATTCAGGACTTCTTTAAGTCCACACTTGCTTAAAAAATTCCCTGTGATAGTTCCACAAATCCATAAATACAGTGGTTGATCAGTAAAAATTGTTAACTTTACTGAATGATAAAGAGTTATCACACTTAAACAGCCATCTCATTATAAATCTACTAAACATTCTAGCATTTTGAAATTGTGCCAGGCTTAGTTCAAGAAGTCAACTTGGCAACTACTGGGCTAAAACAGAAGAATGTGTGGGAAGGACAAGAAATAGCTGAGTAGGTGGAAAGAATCCGAATGAGAGAATGAAGTAGACAAAGGGCAATGGTTAATAGTAATTAGTAAATATCAAAAGCAAATAAGGATAAGACATACTTAATGATTGTTCTAGAGGTAGGGTGGGCAAAGCACAAGTAAAGGATCCAATTATTCTTCAAATGCTACTTGGTCAAGTTAACTGGAAGATATGACAATGGTTTGCTCTCTGAACTAAATCATAAAGACAAAGGTCAAAGATGAAAGCTGTGTTTAAACTTCTCATCAATTGCATGGCTAGCAGAGGATGAGTGATCAAGTTAACCACCTTGGGCATTTGAACAGCTTTACCTGTCAAAATCATTAGCCATGAACCTTACTTAACAATGAGGAAGTCACCTTTTGCAAGCTGCTTTTCCAAAAGCATGGTCATTAGCTTGAGTAATACTTGACTCTTTTTTAAAAAATACTTGATTCTTCTCACAGTTGTAAGACAAAATTCATAGAAAAATAGATGAAACTTTACTCCATAGTTTATCAGTCCAATAGCCACTGGTTTTAGAATATGGGATATGAAAAGCCCTGGACTCTTGTTTTAGTTTTTAAGACATCAAGAGGTCATACTGGAATGGTTAGTCATACCTATGACAGGTACAGTCATACCTATACCTATTTGTATATCTAGGACTAACACCAGAAATGTTTTACCAAATACTTGCATGAGAAGATGTAGTGATTGAACCATAGAGGCTGATGCAAACGAAGAAAGACTATATAGCTACACCATCCAATATGGTAGCCACTAATCATATGTGGCTATTGAGCACTGAATTATGGCCAGTGTGGTTTGAGATGTGCTGTAAATGTAAAATACACAATGAATATTGGAGATTTAGTATACAAAAAAGGAATACAAAATATCTCAATATTTTAAAAGTTGATTACCTGTTGAAATGACAATATTTTGGGGGCGCCTGGGTGGCTTAGTCGGTTAAGCGTCCGACTTTCGCTTGGGTCATGATCTCGCGGTTCGTGGGTTCGAGCCCCGCGTCGGGCTCTGTGCTGACTGCCAGCTCAGAGCCTGGAGCCTGTTTCAGAGTCTGTGACTCCCTCTCTCTCTGACCCTCCCCTGCTCACGCTGTCTCTCTCTCTCTCCTAGAAATAAATAAAACGTTAAAAAAAAAAAAAGAAAGAAATGACAATATTTTGGATATATTGAGTTAAATAAAATCTATTATTAAAATGAATTTTGGGGCACCTGGGTGTCTCAGTCGGTTAAACATCAGACTTCGGCTCAGGTCATGACCTTTCAGTTCGTGAGTTCGAGCTCTGCATTGGGTTTGGTGCTGACAGGTCAGAGCCTAGAGCCTGCTTCGGATTCTGTGTGTCCCTCTCTCTGCCCCTCCCCTGCTTGTGCTCTCTGTGTCTCTCAGAAAATGAATAAATGTTAAAAAAATTTTTTAAAAAAAGTGAATTTCATCTCTTAAGTTTTTACCTTTTTTAACATGGTACTAGAAAATGTAAAATTACATATGTGGCATGTGATATGTCTATATCTATATTTATATATGACGTTATGACCTATATGTCATACATATGTGTTTTATATATGTATATATGACAATGCTGTCCTGTATGCAATAAAATATAATATTTGAGGTCATCCCTTCAACAGGGCAGAAATTAATTATATTTCTATCTGACAAAATTAATTTGCATTTCAATCAATAGCGATTATTTGTATTACTGATAGTTTTCTACAACTTAACTTCTAACCTTACAAAGTTGTAAAATAGCCTAATCTATGGAACCAAACTCAGTCGAAGGTGTGCACTCCTGTAGAATTAAATAATCGTGGCAGGGTCGCCTGGAAAATACCCAGCATTCCACTGAAAGGACACTCTATAATCTTTTACCCATTTCCAAGTCTTTGACTTTTTTTTCTCAGACCATCTTTGTATATTCTTTTGTAACCATTCTAAGTGATTGTAATAGAATCACTTTTTCTTTTCTAGCCAATATGGGCACATTTTTTTTGTGAAATGCGCACTTGAGCCAGAAACCAATGCTTTAGGATTTCTGAAGGTCCTGATAATAAGGAAAAATGTTGAGAGTAATGCAAGTATTTTTTTAAAAGTTTTATTTATTTATTTTGAGAGAGAGAGAGAGAGCACGAGCTGAGGAGGGGCAGAGAGAGGATTCCAAGCAGGCTCCATGCTGTCGGTGTGGAGCCCAATGTGGGACTCGAACTCATGAACTGTGCGATCATGACCTGGACTGAAATCAAGAGTTTGATGCTTAACCAACTAAGCCTCCCACACACTTTAAGAGTAATGCAAATATTTTAAGAAATGTGTAGAATAGAATCAAACGCAATTGGAATGATTGAAAATATTAGAATTAAGTAATTGCATTTTGTCATGATTCCTTAGCTTATCATGCTGTTGTTGAAAGGAATACCACTATAATGGAATAGAAACCAGGTTCTTTTCTACTTTTTAATTAGCTGGAAACAAAGCCTGGCTGTTGGTTGACCGGATCTAGTATAACTTTTTCATCTCCTATTTTTGATTAACAAAGTCCTGTTTCTTTGAAAGGAAATGCGTTCTTTTTCTGTTTAAATAAAAATACTGGAGACAGACTTGCAAAAAACAATGGAGTGCTCTTTTTGCAATTCTTTGTTTACTTTGCTATGAAGACTGACAAAAATGAATTAGTGGATGTCTGTTGTGAACCAGAACTGTTAAAGGACAGAATTCAACGGAATTCTGAAGAATGTGAATTCTCAACAGAATGTGAAGATCTAATTGGCTTTATTACATGATTCATGAGTTGGGCAGCATCTTATGTAGCAAGTAGAGGGGTGCTCCAAAGGGCTACACAAAGGGAAAGGTTTTTAAAGGCAAGACAGGGAAATCAGAAATCATGAATAGAAAAACGAATTATTTCAGGTGATGTTGTTGTGCCTACGTGCAGCCCGAGGTTGCTCTTAATGGAGGCCGTAATTTCAAAATAACGTTACTTAGGCTCTTCGTGGTCACCTTCATTTGGGGACAGTGGGGGACTTAGGAGGTGGATTGTCTCATCTTCTTTTGGGAGATGGAGAGAACCATGTGACAAATTACCTCATTGGTGTTTACCAGAAAATTCCTGACCTGTTAAGACTACATTTCTGTAGGAGGTTGCAAGTGCAGTTAGGTTGAGTATTAGGCCCTGGCTTGGCGGCTTGGCCTAAGTGATGCCATTTTGGGTCTGTGGTTTTATTTTCTTTTTAATACAACTCAACAATTGAAGAAGTAGGTAAGAAAAGTTGACATTGCCATTTAAAAAAATATTGTTTGCTTTTTTTTAAATGTTTATTTTTGAGAGAGAGCGAGAGAGAGAGTATGCGTGCTTGCCCACACAGACTTAGTAGGGGGAGGGCAGAGAGAGAGGGAGACAGAGGATCTGAAGCAGCTCTGTGCTGACAGCAGCGAGCCCCATGTGGGACTTAAACTCACGAACCTCAAGATCATGACTTTAGCCGAAATCGGACGCTTAGTGGATTGAGCCACCCAAGCACCCCGACATTGTCATTTTTAACACTTAAAAAATATATGTATATACAATTTAAGACATAAAAATATAGTTTATTTTTATCAATATAAATACCTGTCTTAGTCCAAAAAGGATTAAAAATGTCCAAAAAAGATTACAATGATAACTTTTCTTTCAAGTATTTTTAAAACATTCAGAATTGTAAGCAGATGACTGCCCCTCAGTGTTCATCACTCCAAGCTTTATTTAATATCTGGTACATATTCTGTCTCCTACTCTGGCTCAGATCAAGGCAATTCCCAGAGGTTTGTTGTCGGTGGTGTGAAGACAGAGAGAGAGAGGCAGGTCTGGGCCTTGCCCTATCTTACCCCCAAATTTCCCTTTTGGTGCATCCTGGATTCGTCTCAGTTTCTCTGGCCCAGGGTTGCCAAAATTGAGGACAAGTGTTTGTGTTATTGACAAGGGTCCAAAGGACTACAGAAGACCTGAGGCTTTGCTTTTCTACTTATCTCTATAGCGTTGATCTTTCATGCAGAAATTGGCTGGGAAGTTCCCCACTGTGTTTTCATATCTGCAGTGGTTTGGGGGTGGTTTAAATAAAAAATTAAATACAATTCTTAAAGCTTATTTTGCTTAATGTTATGACCAAGTGTACACTGAAAAGCTTTGCAGAAATTAGAATTATATATAATCACTATTAAAACCGTACAACATGACAAGAAACAAGTGTTGGTGAGGATGTGGAGAAAAAGGAACTGTTGTGCACTGCTGATGGAAATGCAAACTGGTTCAGCCACTGTGGAAAACAGTATGGAAGTTCCTTAAAAAAGTAAAAATAGAATTACCATAGGATCCAGTAATTCCACTACTGGGTGTTTACCCCCAAAATATGAAAACATGAACTCAAAGAGATATATGCACCCCTATGTTTATTGCAGCACTATTTACAACAGCCAAGATATTGATGCAACCCAAGTGTCCACCAATAGGTGAATAGATAAAGAAGAAATGGGTTGGATATATATATATATATATATATATATACACATACATATATACACATACATATATACACACATACATATATGTACACACATTTACCTATACGTATACATATACACATACCTATATGTATATATACACATATATGTATACGTATGTACACACATATATGTATACATATACATATATGTAGATATACACATGTGCACACACACATACATATAGTGGAATATAACTCAGCCATAAAAAGAATGAAATCTTGCCATTTGCAACAACATGGATGGATCTAGAAGATATAGTGCTAAGTGAAATAAGTCACTCAGAGAAAGACAACTAATACGTGATTTCACTCATGTGGAATTTAAGAAACACAACAAACTAGCAAAGGGAAAAAAAAGAGAGACAAACCAAGAAATAGACTCTTAACTATAGGGAACAAATTGATGGTGAAAAATAAATAAAAGAAAAAATATTGTACAACATTGGTGGAGATAAAAGATTTTTTCCTAAATGTATCTGCTTAATGCACTCTCTTTTAATAGAGTGTTTTATTGTCAATCTCTTTCCCTGTTTAATTATTTGAAAGATTTTAGTAACTGATTTTTAAACAAAATGAATAATATTATAATCATTTTAAATAATTTTAAATATAAAATGAATGATATGTAATCATAATATTATAATCATTATAATTCTGCACTAAGAAATATGCATTTGTACCTATTTGGAGAAATGTCTATTTAAGTCCTTTGCCCATTTAAAAATCGGTATATTTGTCTTTTTATTATTGCATTATAAGAGTTCTTTACATATTCTAGATGCTGTTCCCTTATTAGAGACATGGCATGTAAAAAATATTCTCCCAGTTTGTGGCTTGGTTTTTACTCTTTTGATGGTAACATTTGTGGCAAAAAAAGTTTTTAATTTTGATGTTTATTTTTTTCTTGCCAGTTGTGCGTTTGATGTCAGATCTACAAAACCATTGCCTGATCAGGTAATTAGCTTTCATGTCTCCTAAAGACTGTAGCAAAGGCTGAGTGAGCACTTACAGTAATGATGAGAGTGTGTGTGCGCGCGCGTGTAGACTTAACATTTTAGAGCACTTTTAGATTTGCAGCAAAATTGAGCAGAAAGTACAGAGATTTCTAAAATGCCCCCTGCCCCACACATGCCCAGCCTCCTTCACTATCAGCATTCCCCAGCAGAGTGGTACATTGTTGTTGTTGTTTTGAGAGAGAAAGGGGACTAAGTGAGCAAGGGGCAGAGAGAGAGAGAGAGAGAGAGAGAGAGAGAATCCTGACAGGGAGGGAGGGAGAGAGAGAGAGAGAAGCGGGGCTCACCCAAAGCGGGGCTTGAGTTCACCTGATGCGAGGCAATTTGTTACAATAAATGAGCCTGCACTGACACATCATTATCACCTGAAGTCCATAGTGTATATTAGGGTTCACTCTTGGTGCTGTGCGTTTTATGGATTTTGACAAATGTGAAATGGTATGTATCCATCATGATAATATCACATAGAGTGTTTTTACTGCCCTAAAAGTCCTCCGTGCTCCGCCTATTCATGTCTCCCCCTTGCACCTAACTCCTGGTAACCACTAAGTTTTTTACTGTCTCCATAGTTTTTGCCTTTTTTATGTAGTTGGAATCATACAGTATGTTGTCTTTTCAGACTTGCTTCCTTCACTTAGTAGTATATTTAAGTTTCTTCCATGTTTTTTCATAGCTTGATAGATTTATTTATTTATTTATTTATTTTTTAAATATTTTTTTATTTACTTCTAGGAGAGAGAGAGAGAGAGACAGCGTGAACAGGGGAGGGTCAGAGAGAGAGGGAGACACAGACTCCGAAATAGGCTCCAGGCTCCGAGCTGGCAGTCAGCAGAGAGCCCGACGCGGGGCTCGAACCCACGAACCGCGAGATCATGACCTAAGCGAAAGTCGGACGCTCAACCGACTAAGCCACCCAGGCGCCCTGATTTTTTTTTTTTTTTTTTTTAGCATGAATGAATACTCCTTTGTCTGGATATATGACAGTTTATCCATTCACCGACCGAAAGACATCTTGGTTCCTTCCATGTTTTGGCAATTATAAAGCTGCTATAGACGCCTGTAGGTAGGCTTTTGTGCAGACATAAGTTTTTAAGTACTTTGGGTAAATCATACTAAGGGGCGCAATTGCTGGATGGTATAAAAAGAGTATGTTGAGTTTTGTATGTAACTGCCAAATTATCTTCCACGGTCGCGGTACCATTTTGCAATATCCCCAGGAATGAGTGAGAGTTCTTGTTGCTCTGCATCTTTGCCAGTATTTGGTGCCGTCAGCGTTCTAGATTTCGGCCCTTCCACTAGGTGCGTGGTGGTATCTCACTGTTGTTCTACTTTTCATTTCCCTGATGACAGATGATGTTGAGCATCTTTTCATATGTTAATTTGCTTCTTTAGTCTTCTTTGGTGAGGTGTTTGTGCAGATACTTTGCCCATTTTTTAATTGGGTTGTTCATATTCTTATTGTTGGGTTTTAAGAGTTCCTTGTATATTTTGGATAATAGTCCTTTATCGGAGATGTCATTGGTAAATATTTTCTCCCAGTCTGTGGCTTGTCTTCTCTTGACATGTTTGTGTTTTGCAGAATCACTCCCTTCACATTCATTTATTGAGAATCTATTATGGTTCAGGTTCTCCCCAGGGCTTTGGGGATATAAAAGTGATTAGCACATAATCTTGCTGTTAGCCTAATGGAGGAGAAGTACATGTAAACAGGTGGTTAGAAGCTACTTCTGAGGCAAGCAGCTCAGGGTTCTTGAAGAGGAGGCTGAGACATGAAGGAAAGGGATTTGATAGCAGGCAAAGGTATAGAGGGACTGTTGGGTGCAGAAAACACGTCATCATTATGGCAAAAGTAAGTTATTGTCAATGTGATCATAAGCTGTTGTTGCTGTGGCTCCAATTTGTCTAGTCCAGAGCTAGGCAAACTATGGCTGTGGGCCAAGTCTGCCCTGCTACCTCCTTTTATAAATAAAGATTTATAGGAACACATTCATGCCCATTTATTCATGGATTGTCTATGGCTACTTCTCTCCTACGATGGCAGAGTAGTTGTAACAGAGACAGTCTGGCTTGCAAAGCTTCAAATATTTATTATCTGTCTCTTTATAGAAAAAGTTTGCTGACCCTGCTCTAGGCAAAAATTTATTAGAAAATGCTTGTACCTTGTCATTTTTACAAAAAGCATTGCAAATTTGCATGCACTTGGCAACTGTTTATATGCCTGGAAGTGATTTTGTTGTTTTTCAGAATTTTCTCCTGATTTCTTCTTTTTTAATTTCAGCTAATTAATTTTCATCCAACAGTTATGCATAATTGACTTAACTACAAATGATAGTAACCTGCTCAGCCCCTGAAAAGAAACTTAAATATTTGCTCTTTTTTTCCTTGAAAGTTGTATTGTTTCTTTCATGGTTTATGTTTCTTTCTTTTTAAAATTAAATGAACAAATTCATGTTCAGTTCAGGAAAGTCAGGTATCATGGACAAGCAAAAGAACATTAACCCATAATCTCTCCTATCCTCGTAGGAAAAAAAACCTTTTTGGACCCTCAGTATGTAACCTTTGCGGTTCTTTTCCATGCATATGTGCGTGTTTTATTATAAATGTTTACATAGACCATCCTCTGCTACTGTCAAGTATCTTTAATAGGCATATGCTTTCCTTTTTCTTTCAGTATCTTCATGATTTCATGTGGTCAGGAGTGGTCTACTGATGGAAGATGCCAAGGAAGGTGACCACAGAGTTACCCATATTTTTGCATCCTTTTGGGAACAAAGGGAAAATGCTACAAGAAGTGAATTGGTTGGCTGCCCCACAAAACTGCTGAGTAGTCAGGTATCATAAAGCTGTCTTTGCCTTTCTGGATACTCCAAGCACAAGAGCAGAGCCCAAAAACTCGAACTTGATACCAGTTATCTATTGCCCCAGTAAAGCTGCATGATAAACCAGCACAAAGCCTTAGTCTTAAATAACAATACGATCTATTGCTGGCACATGTGGGTGGTTAGCTAGGTGGCCCTGTGCTCTCTGCTGGGCTCACGCATCTGGGGCTTGGCTGCTGTAGGTTCCTATAGGCTGGTCTTGCCTGATTGTGGCTTGGCTCACTCATGTGTCTGACAGTCTTTGGTGGGCTTGCTCTTTTATCTGGGGTTCGTCTGGCTATTGGCTGATTTAGGCTGACCTCAGCCACTTTGACTGTGTCTTTCACGAGAGGTATGTGAGAGAGCAGGTGGGGACGTGCAAGGCCTCTTGTGGTCTAGGCCTCACCTACTGGACAAAGTGCATGGGTGACATCAGACTGAAGGGGTGAGGATATAGACTCTGCGTCTTTAGTGAGATGAATGACAGAATGACATGGCAAAGTCATGGAGACAGAGGCAGGTGGAGAATTGGTGCAGTCAGTCTTCCATAGACTAGTTATGTGGCTGAGGGCACTACAGGTGATACGTACCTTTCAGGAGGAGCAGGAATTTCATTTGTGGCTGATCTAAGCCAATGCTTGTCAAGTGGTGGTAACTTTCTTCCTGTTTGCCATCTCTAAGAAGAACTACTCTGTAAAGGACTCCTGGCAACTACTCTGACATTTCTTTCTTTTGATTTTCTTTATGTTTTTAGAAGTTATCAGGTACAGATTCGTTTTTTCTGCTTGTTCTGGAGTGATGTGAGATGGGAGAGGACATGGCCTGTGCCACTTAACGACAGATCAGTTTCCACTAACAAAGCTGGAAAACCTTTTCAGCCTTGCTAGTTTGTAAGATTGTTATAACTGGAAAAGCTTTTCTTTCAGATAAACTTTAAGAAGATGTCTCGATTTCTTTGTGAGAAATTATTAGCCTTCTGAAAATCACAGTGCTCACATTGTGATGTCTACTTTTTAAGAGTTACCTATTTATATCGTATTTTTTCATTTCTCCTTTAATCTTAATATCTGTATGCTAGGAGATGGGTGTTTGCAAGTTTTTTTGTTTTGTTTTGTTTTGTTTTGTTTTTTTGGTCCTGAGACTGGGCTAGGTTATAAGGTTGTGAAATCTGAGGTTGGTAGGAATTACCTTGGAAGGGACTTTCAGTTTGCCTTTGGTTTATCTTTTAACCTCACCCACCATCTTGCTTTCTGTTCCTGAACTCATTTCTCCAACTTCCTACTCCTTTCCTGGGTCTAGAGGCCTTTTGGGCTTGTCAAAGTACTGTATGATAAGTATGTTTGTATCGACATGTTACTAAGTTTATACATTATTCTTTTTAAGGTTATTTATTATTATTATTATTATTTTTTAATGTTTTATTTGTTTCTGAGAGAGAGAGAGAGAGAGAGAGAAAGATAGTGTGAGCAGGGGAGGGTCAGAGAGAGAGGGAGACACAGAACCTGAAACAGGCTCCAGGCTCTGAGCTAGCTGTCAGCACAGAGCCCGATGCGGGGCTCAAATCCATGAACCGTGAGATCATGACCTGAGCCAAAGTTGGACGTTTAACCGACTGAGCCACCCAGGCGCCCCTATTCTTTTTAAGGTTATTGACTTTTAAAGTGGGACATAAGAAGAGGTGCAGTGCTTAATTCAAAGGAAAAACTCTCTGATAATTGAACTGAAGTCATCAGCATAGAAGAGGTATTACATTTATATTGTGAATTTTTCACAGTACTTCTCCCTTTATGTCATATAAATCATTACCCACTATGCTGAAGATAAAACTTGTCCTTGTTTTATTATTATTATTAATTAAAGTTTATTGATTTATTTTGAGAGAGAGAGCATGGGAGGGGCAGAGAGAGAGGTAGAGAGAGAGAATCCCAAGCGAGCTTCTTGATGTTGCTGTCAGTGTGGAGCCTGATGTGGAGCTCAAACGCACAAACCATGAGATCATGATCTGAACCAAAGTTGGGCACTTAACTAACTGAGCCACCCAGGCACCCCATTGTTTTATTACTATTTTAGTATTTATATAAACTATTAACTAATTGATTCTATAACAATATTATTATTATCATATAAGTTTGAATTTATTAGGCTCAGAGGGTAAGCCATTCTAAAACTCTTAACTCTTTGGGGCACCACCTGGGTGGCTCAGTTGGTTAGATGTCTGGCTCTTCGTTTTAGCTCAGGTTGTGATCTCATGGTTTAGTGAGTTTGAGCCCCACATAGGGCTCTATGCTGGCAACGCAGAGCCTGTTTGGGATTCTCTATCTCCCTCTCCCTTTGCCCCTCCCCAACTCAAGCTGTCTCTGTCTCTCTCAAAAATAAATTAAGTTTAAAAAATTAAAAAAAAAAACAAAACACCTCTAACTCTTTGGAGGAAGTTCTGTCTATTTAATGACAGCCACAAAATGTCATTACCCAGCAAACACAGTGGATGATGTATGGGCAGAAGCAGTAGTTTCTAATAAACCTAGTGTTTCTAGTTTACACTTGGACATCCAATCCTGAGAGCAACCCTGTATAAGTACACTGCATAGATATTATGATTTATTATTCCCATTTTACAGAAGAGGAAATTGAGGCTCAGAGAGTTTAAATGCCTTGGCTAGTTCATAGGGCTAAGTGAGGTAGGATACGGCTCAACCTGGTTTTGTCACTTTGAGCTTGGATCTCTTTTATATATTGGGATCTCAAAACTGCTCATGCCTTTTTGTGCTGGCTCTGTGAACTTTCCTGCCCCCACTGAAGTGTTTCAACCTGGGCTGCTGTGCCCAGAAATCAAGTGGAACAGGTATCTCGCTCTAAAGAGCCTGGTGGATTGGCTAGTGGTGGTTCGGTGAGTGGGATCAGACTTGGCCTCAGTAACCACCTCATCCCCTAGTGCTGAGATGAGTTGGGCTGCCTTTTCCCCACAGTGGGGACTGTTGTAGGAATTGTACCTCCCTCCAGGGCCTATCATGGAAGGTGAGTTCTATTAAACAAATGCATCACGGCCTGGCATCAGTGCTGCCCTTAGACCAGGGAATGGCGGTGGGGGGGGGGGGGCGGGGCGGGGTAGGCTCCTGCTCTGGGCCCTTAACCTTAGAGGACCTCAGCACATCACAAATAATAAAAGGCAATGACTTTCAGAATTTTTTTGAACTCATAAAATTTTAGGGTTTAAAAAATTTTATTAATTTTTAACGTTTTAAAATCATCTTAAGAAGTATGACAAATAAATTATGTTATTGGGAATTATGGGCGAGAGACACACTGGCTGACCCAGGCCCTCCAGGCCAAAAAGCAACTCCCCCCGCCCCCCCCCCCCCAACATCTCACCACTTTGACCAGGGAAGATGATGATAGGCTGAGAATCTGTAAATGTATATGTGTGGATGAGTGTGTCAGGAAAACACTGCTTCTGCCCCAGGAAACCAGAGAAAGAGTGGCTGCTTTTGTTGAAAGCTGACCATCCTAAATCACTCCTAAGTGGATGATTAGGCAAAAGGATTACCAGGTAACTGTTCCCTCCTTCCCTTCTGCTCAGCGGGTGTAGTTTTGAGAAGTTCTTAGAACTGCCTGAGAATCTTGAGTTGATAAAGTGCCTTCCCAGGTTTCTTGGGGAACTTGACCTGGTTGATTTGGGGCAGATCCAGTCAGACCTGGGTCTGGCTTTCATTGTGTCCTACCCCACAAAAACTATTCTGTCATTTAGACACACCGACAGTAGGGCTGGCTACTGGAGGAAGCCTCAGCAACTTTAGCCTGTCTGGAGGAATGGTGGCCCCCAGACTGTGGAGTGTTGGGTGGGAGTATGGGCTAGGCTATTGGTATAGCTTGGTTTGTAAGCTCTATATCAGTAGACTTGTGGAATGTGAACCTCATTTGTATTCTTGCTTTCAGACTTTGCAAATGTTACTTTGCAAAGTAGCTTTGAGGGCTTTATGATCTTTGCAACGTTGCTTTGAATCCCTTCTCTGGGTTACTTTCTATTAGTTGAATTGTGCCCCCCCCCCCCCACAAAAGATAGATTGAAGTCTTAACCCTTGGTACCTGTGAATATGAGAAATAGCGTCTAGAATGTATGGATATAATGCAGATAGAATCAATTTAAAGATGAGGTCATTAGGGCAGGCCATAACCCAATAAGACCAGTGTCTTCTTTATAAGAAGAGGAAAAACATCAAGTAAAGACAGACAAGACACAGGGAGAAGATGGTCATGTGAAAATGGAGGCAGAGACTGGAGTGATGCATCCATAAGCCAAGAAACCCCTGAGGCTTCCCAAACCTGGAAGAGGCAAGGAGGGATTCTCTTCTATAGACTTTGGAGAGAGCGTTGCCCTGCCAACATCTTGATTTTGTACTTCTAGCCTTCAGAACTGGAAGAGAATAAAACTTCTGTTGTTTAAAGCCACCAAGTTTATGGTACTTGATAACTACAGCCCTAGAAAACTAATACACCTTCAAAGATGGTCCTGGAGCCACCTCAAGAAAATCAGCCTCATTCTTTGGAGATCATCCCCTCTTGAAGACTTTGTCAATGATAAACACAGTCCTGACCAAAGAAGGTGGAAGGGTGTAGGGGTCGAAAAAATTTACCTTCTTCTGTTCTAGATTCTTTGGCTGTTTTAATAATTAAGTCAGTATTTGACAGATTAACAGGAGGAAAACAAATTTAGATTTATACATAAAGAAGCCCCATAAAAATGTGAGATCCAAAGGCAGTCAGGCAGTTGAGTCTTATATGACATCCTTAGCTAAGAAGACATGTCTGGGGATCCAAAGGGGAGAAAGGCCATTCACAGGAAAGGGAAGGAGAACATTGGGAAACAAAGGCTGCCCAGTTACACAGATACGTTTCTTTTTTTTATTTATTTACTTAAAACATTTTTTTAATGTTTTTTATTTCTGAGAGAGAGAGACAGCGTGAGCAGGGGAGGGTCAGAGAGAGAGGGAGATACAGAATCTGAAGCAGGCTCCAGGCTCTGAGCTAGCTGTCAGCACAGAGCCCAACCGATGCAGGGCTCGAACCCACGAACCGTGAGATCATGACCTGAGCCGAAGTCTGACGCTTAACCGACTGAGCCACCCAGGCGCCCCCTGATACATTTCTTAAGTAAAAAGATATCTCTGGTAATAGCTCTCTTCCTGGTACAGACCCCTTTTCTGATGTAAATTTAGTCAGTTGAGAGGGAGATAAAGAATTTTTCCTGAATCTTCTGAGTTTTGATTGCCTTTAGCTCAAAATAATCCTCATGCCAAAGTGATATATTCCTGGTGGTAAATTCTGCTTCTTTCCACTGGTTTCCAATGAGGAACCAGCCATCACATGGCTTTAAGAAGCATCTTCAGGATGAGAGTAATGTCCTCACACAGTGTCTGACTTTAATGTCATAGAAAGAAACATAAAGACCAGCATGTATATTAGTGTCTCTGGAGTTAAAATGACTGCAGCGTTCTGTCTGTGTAGTGACATTTTGCACATTCAGTTTCAAAGACAGAACTGAAACAGATGTGATTGCTAATAAAAACCTAGGGTGGTTTGTTTTTTTTTATTCTTGTGGCCTAACAAATTAATTCACTTTTATTGAAATATGCTGAGAATTTGCCTTTCCAAGAGGAAGTTGGTAAATTGTTTTGAGTGAACAAATTTCTTTAGCATAGAAGGTTACAGGTTGATGTTAGAGACTCTGAAACTGTCAACCAAGGAAGTGTGTCTCTGCATTTGCATCTATTGCTTCCAGAACATATGCATGTTTAAAGAATATTTTAAAATTCCAATTTAGCTCCTCTGAAGTCATTTTCAGTCCTAGGAAGTGGAAATGGAGCTTACACCTATATTTCCCAAGGGACTGATGTAATGCAATTTGTATAAAATAATCATAGGGAGTGAGAAGGAAAAGTGGATCTTTGCATTAAAATAAAATCAGCCTTGAAATCACTCTTTTCAGGGTCTGCCTTTCAGAACCCCATTTAGCTTTTAAATAGACTCGTCTTTCCTGGCTTGCTTTGATGAACTACTTTCATCTCAGTTATTACTCCTGACATTAGCTACTTGTGCAATTAAGTGGGGCCATTCTTTTCTCTTTGAGAAGGACGGTGTGCAGCTAATGTGCATTTGTAAAATGTTCCCTTGACTTGGGAGAGTAGCTGTGGATAAGCAGGTAAGATGATATTTAGAGTAATGTAGAGTTTGTGACGGAGAACCCGACCACTCTCTCTTGGCAAAGCTGTGAGTGGTTGTCAGCACATGCCCACTTTGCCTCCCTTTTATTCTCTCATTAAGAGTCATGGAGTTACCAGCTAAACTGGCTTTTCTTATCCCAGGGAATGAAAAAGAAAATCTGATAAGCTTCTCTAAGGCTTGGAGGAGAACTCCATATGCCATTATTACAGGTGACTGCAATTTTAGCAAGCTGTTACAAAATAGGGAAATGACTCAGATAAAGGATTGAATTTCTTGTGATGGAATTTTACTATTTTATTCTTATTTATTGACTTACTTTACTTTTAAGGTTTATTTACTTACTTTTTTAGTAATCTCTACCCCTAGCATGGGGCTTGAACTCATGACCCTGAGATCAAGAGTTGCATGCTCTACCCACTGAGCCAGCCAGGCGCTCCTGTGATGGGATTTTAGATGTCAAGGTGGAATGTACTTTTCTCTCTTGGCATGAGTGTGCCTGAGCTTAAGTCTGTCTCAGCAAGTAGGACAGGCAGAGCTGGAATAGATCAGTGAGGCTGTAACAGAGGAAATTTGCTGCCCACCAATGATTTGACTCCCCTTCATAGCATAGAGCTATTTGCTGGGGCTACATTTCCCAGATTGCTTTGCATCTGGGTGGGGCCATGTAACATTTTGCTATAGTTTGTGAATAGAAAGTATCTATGTCACTCCTGGTTGGAGATGAATGAGAAGCAGGTCTGCCTTGTTGTCCCTCACTTTCCTCATCTGCTAGGCATCTGCAGAGGACTCTGAGACTCTGGGAATCTAGAGCCAGAAGATGGAAGGAGTCTGTCTCTGAATCACCCCATGGAGGGAGACTGCCCAGAACTCTTTTGAGAGCCAGAAGTGAAGTTCGATTGATCTCTCAGTCATTGCTTTGTTTTACCTCCTTAGCTTTTATTACTACCTAACGTCCTATATATTGTTGTTTCTTTCTCCTTAACTAGTATGTAAGGACCAGGAGGGCAGAGATTTTTGTCTGTCTTGCTTGCTGCTATATCCTCAGGGTTTAAAACATTGCCAGGCACATATTAAATGCTTGAGGACATTTGTTGAATGAATGAACGTGGGAATAAATGCAAGGAATGTTGCTGTGATATAATAGAATTTGGAGATCTCAATCCTGGTTTCATCAGGTATCATGACCAGAGAATTTTATTCAAGGTTTTCTTTTTTCTTTTTTCTTTTTTTTTTTTTTTTTGGTGGAGAAATGAGATAGAATCCCAGAGTTCAGAATGGTTTATTGAGATTTACATTTGGAGAATCTCTGTTAGTTCTCTATTGCTGTGTAAAAAATTACCCCCAAATTTAGTGACTTAAAATAACAAAAAGTTATTATCAAGTAGTTTCTGCGGGTCAGTAATATGGGAGTAGTTTGGTTAGTGGTTCTGGCTCAGGGTCTCTCATGAGATTGTAGCCAAGCTGTCACCTGGGGTTGCAGTCAGCTGAAGACCTCTGAGGCTGGAGGATTTGATTCCAAGATGGCCCACTCACATGACTGTTGTCAGGAGGTCTGAGATATTCATGGCTATTGGTCAGAGGCCTCCCTCAGTTCCTGACCACATGGGTCTTTCCGTGGGCATGCTTACAATATGCCAGCTGGCTTACCCCAGAGCACATGAGCAGACAGGGCTGGAATTCTGTACTTTCTATATAGGTAATTTGAATCTTTCTGGTAGTTTCAATCTTTCTGGTAGCTTGGATTGCTACTTACATGTCCTTATTAATGGAGAAGGCACCGGCTTAAATCTGCATAACAAACCTTACTCTTGTTCACTCTGCTTTTCCTGGTTTCTTCCCCATAACTGGCCTCCCTCACACCTCTCTCTCTCTCTTTTTCTTTCTTTTGTCTTTAGCTGAAGATGGTATTTAAACCTGAATTCTAAGCCAACTCTGTGAGTTACTCAGGTTTTCCAGGGTATCTCCCATATGTACATGATGTATGCATGTTAATCGCCTTCAAGTTGCTTCTCTTGTTAATCTGTTTTCAGTTGCATGGGTCCCAGCTGGGAATTTGGAAGGAGAGATGAAAATAATTTCTTCCTCCTCTACATTGCTCAGATGTGGGATAGACCTGGATTTTGAACCCAGGACTGAATGATATAGGGACTTTCTCCCCACATAGCCCACCTACGCTCATCCTTTCCTTTGCTGCGTTGTTCCCCTTTCAGTGGACATAAAATAAAACACTGTTTTGATTCTTATCCATTACTTTTTGTCCTTCTAGTTTACTCAGGAACCCCCCAAAAGGGTAAATGAAGTGATTGTCCAGGCAGGATGATGGTATTCCAGGGCCCGTGACCCTAATACTATCAATTCTGGTTTTTAAATGCAACCCTCTTCCCATTGTATCCTCAAGGGGTAATTTCAAGCTGGAACTGGGCAAACAGGAGGAGTTGGGAAATGGAGCAATGGCCAAATGCCATTCAGGGGATATTTTTAGTTACCTAAATAAACTGTATTTCCACACTGTCTGCAGAACTTATGGTTTGTGTGCAGTAAATAAAATGATGGAAATGCCATGAAGGAGCCCAGCCAGATGACTTCATTTGTGTGCATTCTGTTGCACAGGAGTCCCTTAAACAGCAGACGGGCTCCATGTGATTCAGTGAAGGCACACAAGCTGTTCTCCAACACCATTGCCTCTCTCTTCTGTTTATTGTATGCCGGTCTCCCTGCACTGTGCCCAGAGCCGTTTCCCAGTGAGTGTGCTGTGGGGTGTCCGTTATCAGAAGGAACAGGGTTTTGCGATCAAGTAAGAAACACGACTTTGAGCAGAGTTCAGTGGGGTTCTTTCCCACGGGATGTCTTAGTGCTGCTAAAGCACTAATGTGTATTATGCAGGTGGTATGGTAAGTAGTGTTTTCCAAACTTATTTGAGCACAGACTTTTTTATTTGGAAGAACAGCTGTTAGTATCTGTTCCCATGATCAGTTTCTTGTCTTTCAGCTCCAGATCTGCTCTTTGTTGCCCTGATCGTGAAACTGGAATGGTTTTCCATTGCCAGCCGGCACAAGGTTAAGTCTCATAGGTAGAGGGTGCCAGAGAAACTCCGGCAGAGGAAGGGGCTTCTTTTCCTGCTTTCGGTGTGTTTTGCTTCTTCTTCCTGTGGTATTGGGCTGGTGAAGCTCCCCCCAGTGCGTTTCAGTAGTACCCCTGCAGGCAGTTTCATGGCAACTTTTGCAGATGCCCCTGCTGGGTGGGCCCAACAACACCTTTCTTGGGTACCCTGGCTGGCTTCCCTGTGAGTTTAACAGCACCTCCGTGGGTGTCACCCTTGTGGCTTTCTGTAGAGTCTGGCCAACGCCCTTGCCAGCTTCCCAGCAAATTCAACAGTACCTCTAAGGGCAGCTTCCGGGCAAATTTCATCGGCACCACAGGGAACATTTTTCTTCCCACCACCCTCTCCTGGTGGCTGGCCAGAGGGATATTTCCAGCTTGCCAGCTCCCACCTGCAGCTCCCAGCCATGGCTCTTGGCTTGTTTCACAGACCAGCTCTGGCCCAGGGCAACCGGGCAAACTTCTCTGCTATCGAGTGCTTCCCTAGTGAGGGCTGAATGCCAACACCAGGGAGCCCTCTCCCCGCTCCATTCCAGGTTTGTTTCTTCCTTGAGTCTTCTCTATTTTTAAAAAATTTTTAAAAACTTTTTTTTTTAACATTTATTTATTGTTGAGAGACAGAGAGAGACAGAGCACGAGCAGGGAAGGGGCAGAGAGAGAGAGAGGGAGACACAGAATCTGAAGCAGGTTCCAGGCTCTGAGCTGTCAGCACAGAGCCCGACGTGGGGCTCGAACTCATGAATCGTGAGTTCATGTCATGAGCCAAAGTCTGATGCTTAACCAGCTGAGCCACCCAGGCACCGAGCTCTTAGTGCTGGGTTTCCTTTCTCCCTCCCTTTTCCCTCCCTCCCTCCTTCCCTTCTTCATTCCCTTTCTCTCTCCCTCCCTACTTTCCTTCCTTTCTTTTTAAAATTGGAGATATAGTTCACATACCAGAAAATTCAGAGTTTCGAAGTTTATGATTCAGTGGTTTTTAGAATATTCACAGGGTTATGCAACTATCACCACAGTCCAATCCAGAAGATTTTATCACCCCAAAAGGAAACTCTGCCTGTTAGCAGTCACATTTCCCACTCTCATCTCCCCAGCTCTGGACAGCCACTAACCTCCCTGTTGTCTCTATAGATTCACCTTTTATGGAAAGTTCATATAAATATAGTCATATGTTTGTGGTCTTTTGTGTCCGTCTCCTTTCACTCAGCATGGTATTTTTAGAGTTCATCCGCATTGTAGTCGATGTCAGAATGTCATTCCTTTTTGTGGCTGAATAATACTCCATTGTGTGGATCTGCCACCTTTTGTTTATCCATTCATCAGTGATGGGCATTTGGGCTGTTTCCATTGTTTGGCTATTGTGAATAAGGCTGCGGTGAGCATTCATGTACGAGGTTTTATGTGAACATATGTTTTCAAAGTTTTTGAAATGAATTCTACCCAGGAGTAGAATTGCTGGGTCATATAGTGACCGTGTTTAACTCTGAATTTGACCAACAGAATGTATCAGGTGACAAATTGCTTTCTTAAAATATTTACCCCAGCTTTATTTTAATTAGCAAGCAGCCTTGGTACTGCATTTAAAACATGATCTAGCGTGTGATCGTGAAGGGCAGATAATGTGGGCTTTAGAACCAGTCCGGCCAGTGTCAGATCCCACCTTAACCATTTTTTACCTGAGATGTGGGGCACTGAGATGTGATGCTTTCTTTTCAGAGGTGATGGGTTGAGGTCAAATCCCCTCTCTACTGGGATATGGAACATTCTGATAGGGGAGAGAACAAAGTATGATTTTCCCCGCTCAGGGGTGGAATCAGAGCAATAATTTCTCGGTGTACCACTACATGTGAAACTGAGGTCTTCCGGTTAATTAAACATCTTGTCTGAGAGAAATAAAGCACAAACCCTCCACAGATAGAGTGCTTTTGAAAAGAATTCGATCATAAAAGCTACACACTCAACACTAAAAGTACAATAGCCCTTTGCAGCCATTTGAAGTGGATTTCCAGAAATCAGCAGTGACGTATAGACTGTCACAAGTTGAGGGCCCAGGAAGCAGGGCTAGCCACCACTGAGGAATAAGATGGCAGCTCAGCTGAAGCAGAGCTGAGAGGCGTTTTCCTGGCCGTTCCAGGATCAGGAGCATGTGCCATTGGGGATTTTCAATATTTGTGTCTTTAAGGTAATCCAAGTGGGTTCCTGTATCTTCTTGTCAAAGTATACATTAATAAATTGTGTGTATTGGTGGTGGGGTATACTGTACAGCCATTCATTACTTCTGATTCCAATCAAACCAGTGAAAGGTTTAGGAGTAGCTAAAGATCATTTAGCCTTTGTAAATTCCCAGCAATTTCCCCTCACTCTGCCTCAATCAAATGGCTTTCTAGTGGTGAAAGCATTTCATATAGTAAATACATTAAAATGCTTTTTCAGATTTCACTATTCCAGTTAATGATTCCATTTTCTTCACAGGCTTATTGACTGCAACGAAAGTGATTTTCATGCGGGAGGCATGATTACACATTTAATTTCTGAGGACTGCCAGCAGTCTGGTGCCAACAGCATTGTGTCCTCTGAACTTGCAAGCTGTTAGGACCAGAGCAAGTCTGTGATTGAAGCATGTCTGTGCTCTGATGCAGTTTCTCTGGCTGTGGCAAATTCTAGGACTTACCAAAGTCCCACGGAAAACAAGGCTCTAAGAAAGCCCACATTAACTGTGCAGGTGATAGAGAAAAATATCACTAATTCTGATTCACCTGGGGTGGAAGTACACATGCCAAAATGATACATAATTACAGATGCACAGACCACACTGCCAGAAGACCACACTGAATGATATCAGAAAGCCAGATTGTTGTGCACTATGGGAATAATCTAAGGAAAGTTGGGGGGAGTAGGTATTCTTACAAGTCTCAGTGTCTTCCCTTATATTCTTCATGCCCAAAGTTTCAGTGAAACATGTTTATTTTAGGGCTCATTTCTCATGGAGCAGTGATTATAAGCTTTAGAAACACCTGCAAGGCAGAATCCAAAATGCCTAAGAGAGAGTGAGACGGGAATGATACCTGCCTCACAGATATAACTTGCCTATTAGATATCACATAATATATATTACACAGTAAACATTATATATCAAGTATTATGTGTTACGTATACTGTAATGTTAGGTTTTAATAGCTTGTGGGTTCAGAGGATCGAGTAGGACACTAGGCTGCACCACAGTGTGTGGGGTGCTCAGATACGAAGTGTGAGTAAACACTTATAAAAGGCACACTCTTGTGGTCAATACTCTCTTGTACATGACAGTTATTAAATGCGGTCAAAGGCGATCTTGGAGGATTTTCTACTACATACATTCATACATCAGAATAAAATCTATTACTTCTAATATTTAGAGTTGTGATAAATGATATAGCCAGAATCTTGCCAGTCTCTCAAGAAATCATGGATAGTAGGAGTGGGTCCAGGAGAATAACAGGTGGGAAGTACCAAATATTAAGAACAAACAAATAAAGAATAGAGCTTTGATCTTTCAAAAGAGAAAGGCTATGAATTCCCCAAACTATAGGCTGGTGTGAATTTGATTTTGACTTTAAGCCAGATGTCTGCAGACTTTTTCTCCAAAGGGCTAGATAGTAAGTATTTTAGGTTTTGTGGGCCACATGGTCTTCATCATAAGTCCTCTCCTCTGCTGTTGAAGCATGAAAGTAGCCAGACTCTATGTACATGAATGAGCATGGCTGTGTTCCAGTAAAATTTCACTTTCAAAAAAAGGTGGAGGGCCAGATGCAGTATTCTGGAACAGGCATGAAAATAAGATTGTGAGCCCTTTAAAAGAGACGGGTCGATTCCCAGGAGTTTGCATGAATATAGTGGTCCTCAGCCCTGGCTACACATTAGAGCCACTTGGAGGAAGCTTTGGAAAATCCTGGTGCTCAGCCTACACCCCAGACCAGTTTAATCAGAATCTCTCAGATGGGGTCCTAGGCATCGTTTATGGAGACTTCCTAAGTGATTCCGAAGTGAAGCCGAGGTTGAGAACCAGCGCATGAAGTCATGAAGCATTGCTGGACTAACCTCATTTCTTTTTTCTCTCCCTCCTCTTCCTGCGCCTCTCCTCCTTCTCCTGGTGGTCGAGGTAGCCAGGTAGCTCTATTGGGGCAAACTAGTAGCCACAGTTCACCTGGAGTTATGCTAGCCATTGCCACAGTCTTTCATAATTGTCCTCATGGACAAACTAGAACAATTTGGATGGATGACAGAGTCAGTTTCTGATGAACGGAGTAGATATTACTTAGAATACCTTGAGGGCCTCACCCTTCCCCACTGGTGACTGTATAGTAGGTGTCCAGTAAATCTTGTTGAGGGGAGGGGGCATTGGCATGACCCTGTAAGAAATGGTTCTAAATGAACAGAAATGTTAAACTTGGAAAAGAAAAAAATTTGCAGTGGCGGTTGAGAAGGGGCAAACATGATAGTTGTCTTCAAATATTTGCTGGGCTGTTACGGTGAAGAAAAATAGCTGCCTTTTGGATTTTCTTTTTTTTTTAAATTAATTTATTCATTTTGAGGGAGGGGGAGGGGCAGAGAGAGAGGGGGGGGGAGAGAGAGAATCCCAAGCAGGCTCCGTGCTGTCAGGGATCACTACCTGAGCTGAACTCAAGAGCTGGACATCTAACCTACTGAGCCACCCAGGCACCTTCTTGTGGATTTTCCAGGGTAGAAGCAGAATCATGGGAAGCCACAGGGAGGCGCTCATTCATTTAACCACTCTGTGCCTGGCATTGTTTAGGCACCTGAGACGTATCAATGAACCCAACACAGGCTAAGATACGTGCTCTGTGGAGCTGACAGTTTAGAGATTTATTTTGATGTGTCTGGTTATTAACAGTCAGAAAATAGAATGGGCAGCTTCAGGAGGCATTACTCACAGGTTGGATAACCACTAATTTGAGGTCATTGTGAGCCACGAAACTCCAATAAGAACCTTCAGCCTCGAGGTTCTGTGAGTCTAGGAAAGGACCTTACTTTCTTCTCTTTGGAGTGATCCTTCCTTTTCCTGCCACCCTCCTGATCCCGGCACTCATTTCAAGGTGATGCTATCGGAAGTGTACAGTGTGATCCTTAATGCTGATGTTTCGGGGACTCTTTTCCTGCATATGCCGCCCTACACATTCCATACGATGGGGAAATGACACCCTGGTGTCTGGGGCTGTAAGAATTTGAATTATGTGTCATTGCATCTTGAGGTCTCAGAGATCGATGGCTGGTTGGTTGATACACGGCACTGGAGTGAGCTGTCCTGGTTGGTTTGTGCTCATATGCTTGCTCCTTTTAACTCTTTGTCACAACCATAAACTAGGAATGGGTAGAGGTGATAGGGAGGCTGTGGGGGGGCAGAGGAAAAGGTCCTCTATTTTCTTGCACTTACTGTAGTGGTGCACAGACACATACACACCTGTATATATCATTTGCTATGAGGCCGGTAGGCACGAAAAGGAGCCTGGTGAGAGAGCAGAGGAACCAGAGTGGCCTGATGGGGCCTGGCCCACACCTATGTCAGATGCCCCGAGCTCATCTCCTAAGAAGAGCATTCACCATTTTGGGAGATGAGAGTCACATTTGAGGGCTGGAGCCCAGGGACAGCATGGAAGGCAGGCTCAGCTCCAGGCTGGCGTGAGGGCGTGTGGGGGACATGGTTTGGGTGGTTGGGGGGAGCATGACAGAAATAAGAGACTGAGGGTCTTGCGACCTTGAATTTTAAGGACAAGGAGGGCAGCAGGGTTTGCTTGTTCTCTCTTAGGCATGGAGCCTCCGAAGCTTACTTACATTACCCAGTTACTTTTTATTTATGTAACAGAGAAAACATAATTTTTTGTCTGTTTAATATTTGTCATTGAGGATTCACATCCCTCAAGAATGTAAGGGCTCTGTTGATACTTTGTCAACAGCTGGATTCACGTTTTGGAAATATCTAGAAGCCATAAAAATGATATAAATGTAAAAAGAGCAAGTGACCATAGCAAGATTGAAAGAAATTCTCATCTGAAGATTGTAATTGTTTTTAATTATCAGAGCTGAGTCATGCCTGGCCTCCTGCTTACTGTGTCACCTGTGGCATCGAGCTAAAGCAAGCCTGACAAACAGTTGCAGTTGTACCATTTGAGGTTGTATTTGTTCATTGAACTTTACCCAGAGCCTTCTTGAAAATTTCGTCTGGGAGGTTGGCCCCAAAGACTGGAGTGGTTGATATAAAAATCAATGTCAATACATAGCCATTGAACATCTTTACTGCCTTTTTTTTTCCTTTTTAAAGTAAACTCCACACCCGATGTGAGATCTCCAAGATCCAGAGTCACATGCTGTGCCCACTGAGCCAGCTGGATGTCCCCATCTTTGTTTTTAATGTCAGTCGCAAAGAAGCAATTTAATGGTGGTTTAAATGAGGTCAGAGGACACAGGACTTCCCTGAAGAATTACAGATCATACAGATTTTTCTCTAGAAGCAAGACAGTGCTGTAGGAAAGTTTAACCAGTTCTCCTTCCTGCTGCATGAGTCTGTTAATATCAGAACAATTCTGTGCATCTGGCTCACTTCAGAAACATGGCTGGTTCCTCAAGAAGGCAGTGTGTGTGGCTGGGGTCCCCTCCCCCTCTTGGATGTGCTCCTGCCTCGTTTCTGCGTGGAGCTCAGGTTCTCCAAAGCTGGCATCCGTTTTTGGCTCCGGCCTGCCCTCTAAGGCATTGGTGTGCTTACAAGGCTTATGAACTCCCTCTGTGTGACCTAGGTATGCCCCCCCCCGCCCCCTTCTACTAAGAGAGCAGCAGGCAACTCCTTTAATACAGTGGCTCCCAACACTGGCCACACAGGAGAACCTGACACCAGTGTCCAGACCCGTCTCTAGAGATCCTGAATTAATTGGCCTGGAGGGAGCACTGAGGCTTCTGATGCACAGCCAGGGGTGAAAACATTGCTTTAATCAATTGAAATTTTGGTGCCAAACTCTGGAACATTCTTAAAGTTAGGATAAACTTTCAGGAAAACCATGTAGTGGGGAAAGCGTGACTGGATTGGGGAATTTTTTTTTTTTTTTTTTTTTTTTTTTTGAGAGACAGAGAGAGTAGGGGACGGGTGGCAGAGGAGAGAAAGAATCCCAAGCAGGCTCTGCACTGTCAGCACAGAGCCCCGTGTAGGGCTTCATCTCACAAACTATGAGATCATGGCCTGAACTGAAATCCAGTCAGTCGCTTAACCGACTGAGCCACCCAGGTGTCTCTGGACTGGAAATACTTAAATGGCAGTTACACTGGTACAGCAAGGAAAGTTTCAGAATGACTCTTTCCAAAGGGGGGATTTTTTGTTTGTTTGTTTCATAGTTTATTGTCAAGTTATTTTCCATATAACACCCAGTGCTCATCCCCAGTGCCCTCCTCCATGCCCATCACCCCCCTTCCCCTCTTCCCACCCCATCTGCCCTCAGTTTGTTCTTGGCTTTCAAGAGTCTCTCATGGTTTGCCTCCCTCCCTCTCCCCAACTATTTTTCCCCTTCTCCTCCCCCATGGTCCTCCATTAAGTTCTTCCTAATCCACCTATACGTGCA